>NW_019174556.1:127194-184376 GCF_002260705.1 Seriola dumerili | reverse complement strand
TGTGTGTGTGGTGTGTGTGTGTATGTGTGTGTGTGTGTGTGTGTGTGTGTGTGTGTGTGTGGGTGGGTGTGGGTGTGGTGTGTGTGGTGGGGGGGGGTTCTGTTAGGCATTGAAAAACAGTTTGAGCTGACAGTTCATTTTCAACCTTGGAAAACAGCAGATAACAAAACAATCTCCACTCAGTCGCTTGTTTTGGAGCTTTTGACTGCACCACATGGTTTTCATCAGCGGATGACGTTTGCTCAATTGTCTTAGAACTGAGTTTGAACGTCTAAAGGCAAGTTAGTAAGTGGACCTTGATTAAAATTGTTTTGTCAACTGTTAAGCAATGAAGTACCATTTGAATAAGGCACCTTTTTCTTGGCATGGGAATGAGCATGGGAAAGTGGTCTCCAAATTCTGGACCCACTGTAACATTAGTAAGACATGTAGAGTCAAAAGTTTTTATTTTCTAATAAGCTATCGGCATAAGTAAGTCAGTCACCTGCAATTATAAATCTTAATAGATAATTAATAAAGAGTTCTTATACGACCTATCAAGTCTACAGCTGTCAATGTTAATTGGCTGTTAATAAATGGATTTTGGTCCAGATGCCTAGAGCCCTTTTCCGGAGGATAAGTGGTCACACAGTCAATTGGAGGAGGTCTTCTTGATAAATTAAAGAGCTAGGTAAACCACAAAGCAAGTATCATGTTGTATGAGGATTTTCTGCAACACATGGGAACCCAAAAGTAGTTCTTATTAATAGATTGTAACTGCATTGATAAATGATATTTTAACCATTAATAAAGACCTTAATTACAGAAAACGCTTAAAAAGGCTTTAGAAAATGATTAAACTTATGTGTGTGGACTGTTTACCATTAACAGGTCATTTGAAACTGATACTGAAGAAGAAAATATTGGAAATACTTTCTTTGCCCAGCCATTGTTTATCTCATCTACTGTGTGAAACATAACTGTCAAAAAGTTAACAGACAACCAAGAGTGTTTGAAGTTTTTAATGTCAAAGTCAAACTTTTACATGATTCATCTTCATACCAAACCATTCGTCGACAGCTCCTCTTCTTCCTCTTCATAGCAAATGCAATTAGTTCATTATTTAATTACAGGAAGGGAGCAGCAAAAAAACAGTGCCAGCCCCATAAGAAAATAACACAAAGAAGAGGAAAATAAAAATAACAGTTTTTTTTTTTTCTCATTTTTTTTCTCAAGTGCAGATTTGAAGACCTTAAGCATGCCATTGTCTGTTATGGATTCCAGTTGTCTGTTCTACAGTGTAGTTTTTATCTGTACATGGCTATACGGATAACAGCACGAGGGGGATGACAGGTACATGATGTCCGCTTGAAGTGTCTGTTTTTAAAAAGTCTTGATTTACCGGGCGACAGATCTCAGACGTTTATCGCTCCTCTCTGTCTGTCTCCCCTCTCTGTTTTGCCAGTAGACTGAAACATATTCATGTTTAAACGTGCAGTATAAAAAAGATACACACCCACACAGATTCATGTACAGCTTAAGTTCCCTTAAATCCAGATCGGAGGGTTTTGAAAGGTGCCATAAATGGCGAACTGCCATAAAACAGCAGTTTTTGAAGAAATTATCTGGCCACTGTGATGAGGCAGGGCTGTGTCAAGAGTCTCTTTCCAAAGCTCGCAAACTGGACATTTAGTTCTTCAAGACCTCTTCTGGCGTGCTAGGGATTGAGAGACATTTATCCAAGAGAATGAGCACATGTCTCAGTGTACGTACCCTGCAGGAAGTTGTGATTGTTTTCACAAATCCCTTTTCAGTGTGAACTTCTCCATGAACAGTAGCTCCATATGTTAGGCTCCAGTTCTGTTTGGCATCTTTAGCACAGTGTCCATCAATAACAGAGCTCTGTAAACAGCCATGTTGCGGGAAATTGGGGGTAATGAAGGCTAGGAGAAAGTAATCAGTGGCAGAACAAACTACAGAGTTATAAAGTCGAAGGTAATATACAGTATACAAACTGTAATCACGCACATAGAGCACACTCATTTTCTTAGCCTGATTGCAGTTGAAAAGGAGTCATACTTTACTGTTTCCAAACATTAGGGCTTGTCTTTAGTTAGCGGGGACAGGTTGAGCAGCGACATGTGTGTGGGTTGTGGTTGCGGACAAAACCTCAAGAGTTAGTTTAACAGGTTAAACACTGCTGTGCATCTTACCTGAGTGTTGCTCGTTTTTCTGACTCTAAAACTCTACGAGGAATCTATTAACTAAACTGCAGTACGTCTAACAAGTTGAATGCTGCATCTAGGAAGCCCTCAAAGAGCATGTTTATCCTATAAAATGCACATCAATCAGACAAATTTGTACAGCAAGTGGGACAGATATATTTTAATGCACATCCAGGCTTTTCCATCTTAATCTTCGTATATATACAGCAGATGGCAGACGCTTGATGGGAAGGCTGGTTGTGTTGTCGTGTTGAGTTTCCCTCAGTGGAGATGTCCTTGATCTGTATCCAGTGGTGGTGCTGTGTGTGTGTGTGTGTGTGTGTGTGTGTATGTATGTGTGTGTGTGTGGGGGGGGGTTCTGTTAGGCATGAAAACAGTTTGAGCTGACAGTTCATTTTCAACCTTGGAAACAGCAGATAACAAAACAATCTCCACTCAGTCGCTTGTTTTGGAGCTTTTGACTGCACCACATGGTTTTCATCAGCGGATGACGTTTGCTCAATTGTCGTAGAACTGAGTTTGAACGTCTAAAGGCAAGTTAGTAAGTGGACCTTGGATTAAAATTGTTTTGTCAACTGTTAAGCAATGAAGTACCATTTGAATAAGGCACCTTTTTCTTGGCATGGGAATGAGCATGGGAAAGTGGTCTCCAAATTCTGGACCCCACTGTAAACATTAGTAAGACATGTAGAGTCAAAAGTTTTTAATTTTCTAATAAGCTATCGGCATAAGTAAGTCAGTCACCTGCAATTATAAATCTTAATAGATAATTAATAAAGAGTTCTTATACGACCTATCAAGTCTACAGCTGTCAATGTTAATTGGCTGTTAATAAATGGATTTTGGTCCAGATGCCCTAGAGCCCTTTTCCGGAGGATAAGTGGTCACACAGTCAATTGGAGGAGGTCTTCTTGATAAATTAAAGAGCTAGGTAAACCACAAAGCAAGTATCATGTTGTATGAGGATTTTCTGCAACATGGGAACCCAAAAGTAGTTCTTATTAATAGATTGTAACTGGCATTGATAAATGATATTTTAACTTTTTTTTAATTAATAAAGACCTTAATTACAGAAAACGCTTAAAAAGGCTTTAGAAATGATTACAACTTATGTGTGTGGACTGTTTACCATTAACAGGTCATTTGAAACTGATACTGAAGAAGAAAATATTGGAAATACTTTCTTTGCCCCAGCCATTGTTTATCTCAGCTACTGTGTGAAACATAACTGTCAAAAAGTTAACAGACAACCAAGAGTGTTTGAAGTTTTTAATGTCAAAGTCAAACTTTTACATGATTCATCTTCATACCAAACCATTCGTCGACAGCTCCTCTTCTTCCTCTTCATAGCAAATGCAATTAGTTCATTATTTAATTACAGGAAGGGAGCAGCAAAAAAACAGTGCCAGCCCCATAAGAAAATAACACAAAGAAGAGGAAAATAAAAATAACAGTTTTTTTTTTTCTCATTTTTTTTCTCAAGTGCAGATTTGAAGACCTTAAGCATGCCATTGTCTGTTATGGATTCCAGTTGTCTGTTCTACAGTGTAGTTTTATCTGTACATGGCTATACGGATAACAGCACGAGGGGGATGACAGGTACATGATGTCCGCTGAAGTGTCTGTTTTTAAAAATGTCTTGATTACCGGGCGACAGATCTCAGACGTTTACGCTCCTCTCTGTCTGTCTCCCCTCTCTGTTTTGCAGTAGACTGAAACATATTCATGTTTAAACGTGCAGTATAAAAAAGATACACACCCACACAGATTCATGTACAGCTAAGTTCCCTTAAATCCAGATCGGAGGGGTTTGAAAGGTGCCATAAATGGAACTGCCATAAAACAGCAGTTTTGAAGAAATATCTGCCACTGTGATGAGGCAGGGCTGTGTCAAGAGTCTCTTTCCAAAGCTCGCAAACTGGACATTTAGTTCTTCAAGACCTTTCTGGCGTGCTAGGGATTGAGAGACATTTATCCAAGAGAATGAGCACATGTCTCAGTGTACGTACCCTGCAGGAAGTTGTGATTGTTTTCACAAATCCCTTTTCAGTGTGAACTCTCCATGAACAGTAGCTCCATATGTTAGGCCTCCAGTTCTGTTGCATCTTTAGCACAGTCCATCAATAACAGAGCTCTGTAAACAGCCATGTTGGGGGAATTGGGGGTAATGAAGGCTTAGGGAGAAAGTACATCAGTGGCAGAACAAACTACAGAGTTATAAAGTCGAAGGTATATACAGGTATACAAACTGTAATCACGCACATAGAGCACACTCATTTCTTAGCCTGATTGCAGTTGAAAAGGAGTCATACTTTACTGTTTCCAAACATTAGGCTGTCTTTCAGTGAGGGGACAGTTGAGCAGCGACAGTGTGTGTGGGTTTGTGTGCGGACAAAACCTCAAGTAGTTAGTTAACAGGTTAAACACTGCTGTGCATCTTACCTGAGTGTTGCTCGTGTTTTCTGACTCTAAGCTCTACGAGGATCTATTAACTAAACTGCAGTACGTCCTTAACAAGTGTGACTCTTTTTTTTTTTTTTTTTTGCCTCATTTGATTCAAAACAACCAGAAAAAAAATTTGAAGAGACACACTTACTAGCAGTTTCCAGCAGTGTTACATTCGCCTATCCAGACATTAATGAGATCAGTGCAGATCAGGGGAGGAGAAGAGAGGAGAAAGGAAACTCATTAAGACCACAGGGACGACCTAACCCTATTATCCCTATCACACCACTGAACCACACACTGATGATGGGAATTAAGATGTGCTGGCCTCGATCCACACCCACTCTTCAGCCCAGTGCAGCAGAGTGTGTCTGGAGTCGTGCAGTACCTGCTGGGAAGGACAAATGTGAAGGAGTTTGTTATCTGCACGGTTCAGCACAGCAGTACGGGCGTGTTCAGTTCGGCACTGTGCGGTGAAAAGGGTTGCAGCAGAACTCTGCGCTCCCACTACATTGTGTTCTTTTTTGTTACAGCCTGCGGCACCCTTCGTGCCGACTCAGGGGCGTGTAAACCGAGAGAAAGGCCCAAGGTTAGCCCAGACCCACTCTATGATAAAGAAGCAAAAGTTTAATCCACTGAAGCGAACTCCCTTGCTGCCATCATTATCTCCACTTCCCCATAAGCGCACACATTTAGTACAGATGTATCCAAATAGGCGTGGTATCCAAAAAGGCGTGTGGTTTAAAAAAAGAGAGAAAAAAAGTTAGCATTATCTTTCTTTCATGCAGAGTCTTTTTTTCTTTTCCTTTTTTTTCTTACAGAAATTTGGTTTTTCTATGAGTCCTACTTACAGAATGCAGAATATCTCATATTCCCACATGATTCATTATTACATACAGTAGATGTCATTGAAATTCCCTTTAATGTCGCCCCACACGTCAGTCAGAGAGATGAGTAATTATTTAAATACATTTCATGTTTAAATACTGGCTGGAGGGGAGCAGGCAAAATGCTACAGCTATTTCAATGAGAGGCAATATGTTAAAAAATTATGATTAAGAGCACATACACACATAGTGCATATGAATTTTGCGCATTGCACACATCTTAATATGAGTTTGTGTTTCTACTTATGTTTTAATATGCTGTATGTGTGTGTGTGTGTGCGTGTGCTTAATGTTTTCTGTATGAAAGTTAATGCAAGTTATTATATACTTTATGTTACACTGCCACTGAGTCTTGTCATAAACTGTGGCCCTATGCATGTTCACATTCTGTTAATGCACTGTTTGTGTTTACATGCTAAGGTCTGTATGTGTAAGCGCGTGCATGCGTGCATGTGTACGTGTGTGTGCATGTGTATGAAAGAACATTTTATGATACATGAACACTGTTAGGATACTGTAGGCGTGTCGTGAACCTAGCGCCTCAGTCTACTCTGAAACGGTGGACAGCAGCAGAGAGAGAACACTGCTGTTTTATCAAGTACACACATACAATATATACATACAGACTGGGCGTGAAGGCAAAATAATCAACACATATTTTCACACACGCCGGAGAAACTGTGGCACTACTGACACTCTATGAGAACCTTATATTCTGAATGGTTACATTTGATTATCGTAAAAAAAAAAAAAAAAAAAATTGTTGCAGTTTGTTCCGAATCACTTATGTTTTTAAAGAACAGTACCTGATTTTTTTTCTACTGTGTAACTGTACAGCGACCACACTTGTGTTGGTACTTTGATACTCTGTTTATGACTTAAGATTCTCACGGGGTTAGCAGTTTCATTGGTTAATATTCCCGTCTTGTGTTATGATAGAGTTGATTAGGCATTAGAAAGTTTGACTGGTGTAAATAACATCCAAATAACTCAATCAAAGACCCATTACTTCTTTTCATCTATTTTGACTTGTTAAGACCTCACTGGTTTTCAGAAGATGGTTCGTCAGCTGAGTCCAAATCTGGTCTGCTGTAGCCTCGGAGAAAGTTTTTATTTACACCGAGGCATTTATAACATCAGGATTTACTCAGTCTCGATCTCTCTGTTCTTCACACAGATCCCTCTGTGGCAGAGGGTCAGGCATGCATTGGATTCAGGTAAAAAGAAGAGGAGATGAAGTTGTCCTCCTCCACAAGGACATAATAGGATTTTTGCCTGTAGGCAACTTTCTCTGGTAGTTAAAAAAAAAAAAAACACTTTTTTTTAGAAAGTACTTGTGGTCAGAGCTCTGCGAGGAGTTGATCCAACATTGCTCAAGTTTAAGTGCCTATAAATATTAGTTAGAATCCAAAAGTTCCAATTTGATACACAGCTTTTGGAAACATCTTCCCTGACATTTTCATATTCTCACAAGGCCCTCCAAACTGATGACTGGCAGGTAAAGTCTTAACCCTCCCTCTTTTTCAGAAAAGGGAGTTGTGTGATGATTGCTCCGTTGCAAGGCTGTCACAGGTAGACCTCGCGGCGTGACAGCGTGAGACAGGACGTGGTCTTGTAGTCCCCTCCTGTCCGCGTCAGTGGTATGACCTCAGGTGGGTTCTGGCCTTCTCCTCCTTCCTCCTCTTGCTGGCGCCTCCCGAAGCCTGCGCTACTGAATGTGTCGTAGGATGCCGAAGTCATCTTGCGGTTCAGAAGGTTACGGTTGTGATCGCCCATGTTCCTGTTGCGGTCTCCACTACCCAGGGTGCCAAGAGGATCCCCATTGGCTAAGGGTAACCTTTGACCTTCTCCGCCAACAACCACCCCGGGTTCTGAGCTCCCTGCGCTGCCGGCACTCTCGCTGTCACTCTCATGGTCGTTACCACGGAGATTGTTGTTATTATCTCCCGGGGCAAAGGTGGAGAGCCGTGGGGGGTCGCTACCGTGCCGCTGACGCTGGCGTGGTGAAGGGCGGACGGGCATCCAACAAGTGTCAGAGTGGCCAAATTCATCACATTCCCTAGTACACTTTCCTGTCAGAGCTACATCTGGCAGCTGTCTGGCATCTGGATACAAGAAAAAGACAAAAGTGTTAAAAAAAAAAAAAAACTTAATTTAGTAGTTTTAAGTAGAGAACCATACAGGATAAAGAGAGGGGTATCACAAGTGGTGATGACGCAGTTACATGGTACGAACTAGGTCAATTCAAGAAGAGACAATTAATTGAAAAGAGTGAACAGATGGATAAAATACAACAGGAGAGATGAGGTGAACATTGGGAGAGGAAGAGATGACAAAGACAAATGTGTGAAAAAGAAAACCAAAACAAAAAAAACCCTGGGGACAAAGGTGGGGAGGGGATAGAATTTAAAGGAAGCAAGAAAGGCAAGGAAAATGCTGCTAAAGCAAAATGAAAATCGCTGACTACAAATGAATTTTTCAGAAAATATCCTAGCAGTGCTCAGCATTACATGAAAGGTGAAAGGTGAGGTCAGACCAAACAACTAATGAGGCCAAAGAGAAGATGATTACAAGCAATTTGAGTGACATATCTAAATTTGTTCACATGCAAGGAAAAGAGTAAGTTACATATCAGCCTTATTATATCCAATGAGTCATGAGGTTAGTGAGGTCATTGAATGCTGGTGTCCTACAGAGTCAAGTGTCAAAGGTTATGGTTATTATCTATGTAAACCAGTCATATAGGAATCAATACTGACATCATGTTAAATAGAGACAGGAATTATAATGATGATAGATGAAGTGACTTGTAACTGTGCTGGTGTCATGTTACAGACAGTTAAAGGTAAAATAACATATTTCCTCCACATCCAAAGAGCAACTTAGAACAATACATTTAATTTACTGTTTGATTCAGTAAATTCTGTGTAACATGAATTAAACACAAGAAATGTTATATTTTTTGCTGTATTCTGAAAACCAATTCCAGTTCTGGTGGCTACGTACAGCAACAGCAGCAGTAAATTCATGTGAAACCAAACAAGCACATAATCATACAGCCTAATTACAACCAACACAATGAATCCTCTGTTCAATTCCTCTCTCCATCTGACCGTGACGAAAACTTATTAAACTCCACAAAATCCTCAAGATTTCACATGTCGGTGAAAAGGCAGCATTTAACTGGAAGCACATTTACAGCCCCAGAAATGCAGCCAGTTACCAAGGTCATAGTGACCTTGATGTGTGGCCACTGTTTTTCCAGCTCTGGCATGACGACACAAGGAACGAGGAAAAAAAGAAGGTCAAATTTATTTTTTCGCTTCTCTCCATCCTTGACAAATACCCAGTAGAAAAAGCTAAAACACAATTTCCTTAGTGAAAGAGAAGATCTGGGCTGCTGACTGATGGCAAGGCCACAGATGAGCCTGTCAAGAGTCCTGTCTCAGCCCTGTTTATTGGCTTCCTGTCATACTCCACCTGTCCACCAGATGTCCTTGAACTTCCTTCCTGTTTTCAGATCCACCTGCTCACCTGTTTTCCATTGCCAATCCCTGGAACTTCCTTGCCTACCTACACTTAGCCCAGTCGGTTTATTCCCAGTCTGCTTCCTGTATGTAGTTACCTGTTGTCTGTACCTGCCTCCCTTCTTGTCCATCTGTCTGTCTGTAAGCCTGGTCCTCATCACTTACTCTATTAAAATTCCTTCATTGCACCAGCCTTGGTTGAGTGTCTGTGCTTGGGTCCTGTCAGTGGTCCTACCACCAGCTATGACAGTATAGTCTCGCCTAATGTGGACCCAGCAGACTAGTTCCTACTTGGCCTGCCATTTACCTGGGAGAACTTTTAAGTGTATAATTTCTTAATGAAGAGCCAGATGTCCTGAGTCACTGGTTACCTTTTGCAAGCAGGCTGAATTCACGCAAGAGAAAGCCTTCTACAGGTGGAGGTTTGTCTTCAGCCCTGATCCATGTCCTGTTTATCACCTGCACAGCCATGCTGCATGCCTCCTAGAGACCTGCTTCCCAGTCTGTTTCTCCTGCGGCTATCTCCTGGCCTGCTTGCCAGCAGCCAGTTCTCCAGCCAGCTACCCTGCTAACCTCCAGCCTGCCGCCCAGTCAGCTGGCTCCGGCCTGCCAGCCTCCAGCCTGAGTCAGCCATCCCAGCCAATGTTTTGCCCATTCCTGAGTCTGTAAGGGGTTTCTGCTGATGACCAGCCTGCTCCTGAGGCCATTGTTTTAGCTGGCTAAAATGCCGTCATCTCAGCCGCCGCCGACCAGCGCACTTCCACTGCTATTGTCTCTGCCAACGATGTGTCTGTCAATGACCAGCCTGTTCCTGATGCACCACCTGCTCCTGAGGCTGTATTCCCAGCTGAGGACCTCCCGCCAGATTATCACGCTGACTGCCTGATGCTCCAGTTGCCAGTCTCCATTGCCTCTGGTTCTCAGCTTTGTCTGTTGGCCTGTCTGGCTCCCCTGTTGCTGGCTACCTACTCTGGACTCCAGTATGAAAGTAGGTGCCCAGCTCTTTTTCCAGAGGGCACCCACCTTTGCCAGCGGCCTCAGCTCTCCGGCTCTTCAGCCCCTGGGTCACCCACCCAAGGTTTGCTGCTCATTGGCTCTCCAACGAGCAGGCTGTCCCTCCTAGGTGCCCTGCTCTTCGTCTCTTCTGCCACCAGGCTGTCTGCCCAAAGTTTCTTGCCCTGTGAATGGTCCTCGTCACGTACTATATTAAAGTTCCTTCATTGCACCAGCCTTCCTGTGTGGCTTCACTCGGGTCCTCCCTGCCTGAGGTCCTACTACCAGCTGTGACACTGGCTGCTACCAAGCATTAGCTTTTCTGAAAAGCTTTTCACATAACACATGTGCAGCAGGTGCAAATAAACACAGGACAGTTGCTTCATTCTATAAAACACTTTCTCATCAAATGAGAAAAGACTCCTGAGACCTTGACAGCAAGTCAAGGTTTCAATGAAAATGTGTGTGTGTGTGCATGTGTGTGTGCGCGCATTTTAGAGTGTGTGTACAATCAAATCATGTCTAAGCTTTTCACAGAATACAGCACATATAGCCTTGAGAGACAAAATATTTAAGCAAATTAATTTTGAAGCCTCTTGACCGCAATTCTAAAATGCGTCCAATGAATTGTATTGGCTGCTTACTGTACTGTGTGTGTGTGTGTGTGTGTATGGGTGTGTGGTTGTGTGAGAGAGAGTGCATGCGTGTGTGTGTGTGTGTGGGTGTGTGGTTGTGTGAGAGAGTGCGTGCGTGTGCGTGTGTGTGTGTGTGTGTGCGTGCACGGTTGCTCTGACCATTCTCCACATGCTCCTCCTCGCCCACACTGCCCTCCGGTGTGGTTCGCTCATAGCCTTCTTCGGGCAGCGGCAGGGCTCCCAGCCGTGGCCCTGATGAACTCTTGCTGCTCGGTGTCTCTGAGTCCTCCATGCCACTGTCATAGCAACCGGCGTCCTGGGGCTGGCTGACTACCGAGAAGGTCACCCGGCGAAGGGTTCCCTGCAGGAAACACACACACACAATATGGGATTAATCATCCAGGATTCCTAATCTGAGATTCTAAATCTGGGGATTAGGTGGTGGGCAGTGGTCTGCAAAGACATATTGAGATTATCTGATCATGTTCGTCTTGATTATGGGCTTAGCGTCTACAATGCAGGGTAATAGTCATCAACCAATCACTGCTGTCTTTCAAAGTTTTCGGTTGGTTTTTAATCCCAGTTTAGATTAATGCTGCTGGATATGGCTGATGTTTACAAACCTCTGGCCTGCCTGAAGACACTTATTTTTCATCTGGAATGGTGCCCAGTAGTAGCAGTAGCTAAGTAATATAGAGTCCCCTCTTAAAAACACTTACTTGGTGCTTAAAACAAGTGGAGGATTTTAAATGATAAGTCTGGTCCTGTTCTATATTTTTCTTAATGTCAACAAATCCCATGGCAAAAACTAAAACCAGCAATGCACTTATCTTATTAAAAGTCTCGTCTGTGTATCCAAAGCTTCATGTAGCTTCTTTCTCTACAGCATACATCTCCATTGTGACATCTTCCTTCATAACTAATTACATTGGAACTGTAGTTTATTTTAACTTACTCCCACCTACAGCATCCTGCTGTGCATACAGGATAAATCCTCATTAGTTCACAAAATGTGTGAGAATCCACAGCTGAAAATAGTCCCCAACTAAAACACAATTTACTCCTGTTTAAGTTATGTTTGCTAAAGACTACAGTGCCCTGCTGTTTAAGGAAATTATTTCACTTATGAAAACAAAAAACAAAACAAAACTGTATATTTGTGACACTTTTTAAAGACTTGCATCTTCAGAAAGATCAAATGGGCTTTGGGCTGACTGCCACAAATACAGTCAGGAAGTTGGAAACTGGAGAGATGGATGAATGCATTGTTTTGTTTTGGTATTTTTGCTGGATTTGTTGACACTACCAAAAATATAGAATATCAACAGCCTCATCCTTTCAGTTTTATTGATTTTTAGATTGATTTTTTTGTTTGTTTTCAGTGTATAATTTGTTATTGTTTTCCCTTCAGCTTGCAAAAATAATTGAACTTATTTTCTGATGTTTATGTTTATTCTGTCTTTTCCTGTTCTATTGCTACGTCTGCATGATACGTGCAATTTGAAATTTACTGTTTGTTTTTTCTATTACTATTTTAAATTGGCCCAAGGAAGACTACCAGTTACCAAGTGGAGGTTAATTTGCATCTGAATAAAAAGAAATATGCCTTCCACTTGTGAAAGCTTGAATGAAACCATGATGGTTTCAAAAGTAGGCTGCAGCCTTAACTGTGAACACAAACCAACAGGCCATCAACCACCAGTGACAAATCTCCCAATCCTGCAGTGAAAGTGGTGGTGATTCAGTAACGAATCACATCATTCACTCAAACTGAGCATCACACCTGCCGCGATTTTAACACACAAATCACCCCGGTGTACTTAGCGGACAAGTTTTCACTTTGGAGACAGGGAAAGACTTTAATAAGTCCACGCTGAGAGAATATCACAGTGAGTTAAATGATTGCGTCTGGCCTGGAGGGATCACTCTGCACCAGGAAGCCCATTTCTATACAACACCCCTCCTATCTCCCCTCATACTCATTTATCTACTCGCAAAATTACACCCCTTTCAATTTAGATCTGCTTTGAAACATGCGGCGTATAGAAAGGAAGTGAGTGAACAGAGGGATGGGGCAGATTAGGGTGGAAAAACTTCAGCTCGGAACGTCGCCTCAGGATAATCTGGAGGGAAACTGATGGACGGCTGGGATAAAAGCCAAAACTGCACAAATTCTTTTTTTTTTTCTTTTTTTTTTTCTAACTACCTAAAAGAAAAAGGAACATTTTGAACATTTCACCTAATGAACATGCAAGACAAGAGGAGAGGGGAACAGAGCAAAATTAATTAAGCAGAAGGGGGAAATTAACAGAGCATTTGTTTCTTCTGCCATTTCTTAACAACGTTAAGATGAAAGAGGGATGAGAGAAAGTAACTCAAGACAGCAGGGATGGTGAGCACAAGCAAGACTGAGGAAGAGGAAGACATATTACAGTCTAATGGAAAAGCAGCAGTTCTTGGAATCTCAGTGGCTTCATCTTAACTCTCCACAGAGAGAGCAATGTATTTTTAGAGCATTAGCTAGATGAAGCAGTCCAACCTCTTTTCCACTTGTTCAGTCTAGGGGCAATGGCACAGAGAGGGAAAAGTGGGTGATAGAGTATAAGAGGCAGAGTACAGAAAACCACAGAGGGCATCGGTAAGGATCTTTTTTGTCTTCCCATGATGAAAAACAAAGTTAATTGTGTGATCTCACCATAATAAGTTTGTTTTTTGAGATCAGTGATGTTGACACCACAAATAAATCCTTGACTTAACAGGCTGTCAAAATTGTTTTCTCAGGATCATAGAATGATAATAACAATGCATCACCACGGCACAATGCTTTTTCATGATCACTGGATAATTATTTCATGATATAAATGATGTAAAAATACTAATAATTTCTGATCACAAGACAAGGGAAATCATTTCTCTACACATATTTCCTCTCAAATCTTTTGTTTATTGAAACAACATAAAACAGGAAGAAAATGAGATTACTGAGGAGATGAGATTATTGTTAGCTCCACTTTGTGCCTTTCATTTATTACCATTACATTCGAGTCACAGGGCTACACGTCTGACTTTCTGATATATAGATACCCAACAATCTTTTTGAAAACCAGGAAGGTTTCTTAACAGCACTGATCGGAAGGTATTTCAGAAGGTTTTTAACTTTTTGTAAGAAAAAACATTCAATCATTTGCACAGTAGAAAATAATTTAAACCCGTTTCCTCATTCACACATTTTTCCTAATTCAAGCACAGATCATAGCATGAAATGATACTCAACTTGTAAAAAACTGTAAAAGCCTGAGAAACATACTTGGTTGTGCACAAATGCAATATCTTTTTTTTTGTATCCATATAGTTAGAAAAGCATAAGAGGGTCCTGGAAATACCTTCACAATAGTGATTAAACAAGTCTTAGCCATGTGAGCAGCTCTGTGAGTCTATGCTTTAAGCTAAATGCTAACATCAGCATGTTAACATGCTCACAAAGACAATGATAACATGGTGATGCTAAGCAGACATAATGTTTATCATGTTCCATGTCTTAGCGTAGCATGTTAGCATGCTGACATTTGCTAATTAGGACTAACCGCTAAAGTCCAGCTGACGTTGGGGAGATCATTCCTTTCGCAGGTATTTGATCATGAACCAAAGTATTGGCCAGATGTTGATCTATTGATGGCGCTAGATGAAAAGTTAGGGGATCACCAATTTATCCTAAGGGGGACATGAATGTGTGCACCAAATTTCATGGCAATCCATTCATCAGTTGTCAAGATATTTCAGCAGACTTCATCCTCTGGGGACCATGAATGTCTGTATAAAATTCAATGTCAATCCATCCAGTAATCTGTTTCCACCCTTCAGATGCTTAGGTCTATTACACAAACTGGAGCAAGGATTACTTTATGAATGTAGAAATCCAGTCTGCGCCATAGGCCGGGACTTGATTGACAGACAAAAAGTGAGTTGCTACTATTAGAGGGCGGGTGCTGGTTGCTCTCTGTGTGTGTTCTATTACAAAATTCATCTGTTCAGCCATGATTCCATCTAATTCAATTTCCCTCTAACCCTCTTTCTGGCCAGAGCTGCCCCCTTTCATTCCCTCATCCTGATTATTTTATTTTCTATTTCTCTCGTCTGTTGTGATCCTTGCTTCCTTCGGCCGATCCCGCAGTCAACTCCGCTTTTCACAGCTGTAGATCTCCCTCTATTCTCTGTTTTCCCTCTTGCTCCCCAGCCCCACCCCCCCTCTCTTCCATCCCTTCTTCTCTTCTCTGCCAGTCAGCTTTATGATGTGGCGATCGATGATGTGTCCTTGACCTCGTTATGAGTCCCGCTCCTCTTTCCCACAGCAGGCTTTATTGACCCATAACTTCTCTACACTCCCTAACCCCTTTTCCTTCTTTTTTCTCTCATCCTCCGTCTTCTCTATTTCAAAGTCTTTCGCTCATTGACAAACCTCTCTTCTATTCCTTTGCCAAATCCCATATTTTGGCATCTTTTAGTCAATAAATTCTACTTATTGTACACTCTACACAGCCGGCCTTGTCGCTCTTGCTTCTTATCATTGTTGTCTCACTTCTTTCCAAATTTGGCTTTACACTCCTTCATTTCTACTCCTGCTCCTCCCCAATCATTCTAACATTTTTCAGTCAGTCTTTTTTTTTAAGCTTTTTGCATCTCTTTCTTCTTTGCTCATACGTTAAATATATCTGTTTTTATTTTCCTACCTTTCTCTAAAAAAGTAAATCTCCATACTCCTTGATGTTTTCTATCCTGAACAAAGCACAAAGGCCTGTTTGCGTGTAAGCGTATACATGCGTGTATTTGTGCATGCTTTCTATTATTTGGCTGAGCAGTAGCAATGAAGACTGATTACTAAATATGCCAAATATCTACTGAATTTCCACACACATCCATACATGTGAACAGACACACACAAACAGATGAATTGGCTTAGGTCCAGTGTGTCCTAAGAATTCATGCCTGATGGGATATTAATTGAGTTTGACGGAGGACATAAAAAACCTTCCTCTTAATCTGACACGGGCCATTACGGTTCAATACTGACATGGGAGCTTCACTCGTCTGCACGGCATGGCGAGTGTGCTCGAGTGTGTGTATGCGCGTGTGTTTGTGTATTTACGTTCGTGTAATGCATCTGCGCTTTAAAAGCGTGCGAGTTTCCTGATACAGTATGGAAGTTATTGTGAAGTTATTTCTGGCAGATCAGTGTGAATCAAACAGAGGAATGATGGGTCTGAACTCAGACTAAACTTAACTATCTGAATCTTGCAGCTATGAAGAAACTATAAAAAAAAAAAAAAAAATGTTCCTAATATAGCTTTCATTTCAGGGCAAGCTCATGGTGCAGTGCACGCACGTGTGTGTGTGTGTGTGTGTGTGTGTGTGTGTGTGTGTGTGTGTGTGTGTGTGTGTGTGTGCGCATATGCTTATACTTACGAGTGAGACTTCACACCTTTATGTTTGTGTTTTATGGCGGTGTGTGAGTGTGAGACTTTCAAAGCCTGCAAGATGTGTTATGTCAGCCTGTGAGAATACGTGTGTGTGTGTGTGTGTGTGTATGTGTGTGTGTGTGCGTGTGCGTGCATGCTCGTAGTGTGAGGATGTGCATGTGTGTGTGCTCGTGCACAGGTTGGCTTAGTCATCAAGGTAATTAGTGTGTAAACCTCCTTGCTGTCGGTTCAAAGAGAATTAACGAGCTCTAGTTAATTAACAGTCTCCCTCTCTTCTCCCTACATGTGTCTGCATATTCAACACATGTGTGTTTGTGTGTGTACATGCAACATCTCCACATCTGACTGTGTGCGTGTGTGTGTGTGTGTGTGTGTGTGTGTGTGTGTGAGAGCACATTAGTATGTGAGTGTGTTAGTCTATGCCCTGCTACACTCTGGTCTGCATAATGAATTGACAGGATGCGGCTTATGCATAAACCAAAACTACAAATATGGTTGTAGGACTAGAGCCACATTTCCCTTTGGCTCTATGCTGATTCTCATTTATGTTTGACATCATCTAGGTACAGGGGGAGAGCCACCATGTAATGGCTGATTTTATTATTTATCAGCTTGTTATATATACATTATATTGTTTACTTTCTCTTTCATACATATAAGTATTGTGTTCATAACAACGCTCAGATTGGAGGTCAGATTCCCACTGTGGCCGCACATTTGTTCATCCATTCAATAAACTCCAAGTCACGTTGCACGCAAAGAAAGTCAGGATGTCATGCATAATCCATAACTGACCACAATGTATAGAGCTGATGCACATCCTACTTTAGATACACTGCATCACATTACTGTAATGATTGTGGATACTAAAGACGGAACAAATAAACTCATTTTCTGCACCAAAATATAATTGCAGTTTGACTGATATGGCTTATTTAAGACTGATACCAAAAAGATTGAAGATCAATATCCACTGACAGTGTATGATAGCTTTTTGCTATTGGATTTATATTTGACAGACTGGAAGTAGCTAAATTAATTGACAGAGGCTGTTCAATAATTACATTTGGGCTAAACAGCTCTTAGGTTTTAATTACATAAAAGACGTGTTTTTTCTTGCCTGCTTGGTTTTGTTTATTAAAAATGTAACAGACTGTGGCAGAAGGAATTTATATGTTTTAATGACTGAGAACGAGGGCTAATATTTTCCTAATATTTCACAAATGTTCATCAGTTACAATGCCTTTAGCTAGTCTGATAGCACGTTGGCCAGCCTCACAAGCGATAGATTATGTTTTCACCTTTCTTTCCCAACATCCCACTCCCACCTTCCTGCACGTTGTCGCATGCCCGCATTTGTTTCTGTGCTAAAAAAGAAAAAGAAACTGGAGGTAGAGAGGATTTTTTTTTTCTTTCCGATGGTTAAGTTTGTTTTTGTGTTGAAACGGGCAGAAGTCGGACAGTTTTGTGAGCCAAATGTCAATCAAACGGACACCTGACATCCTATTTGCAATCTCTCCCTCCAGACGCCTGAAATTTTCCTAACGTTGACTGAGGGGTGTAGCTTTGCGTATTAATTTCCCTGCCAGTTGTCCTTGACTGATGATTTCAGCATGTGGACACATGATATTTGATGCCAAGCATCAATATTTTTTAAATGTGATTATTTTCATGGCAGAAATGGGATTGTGTGACCCTCATGGGATACTGAAAGTCTCAATTAAAGGCCAGATTTATGGAATTCTTTAAGTGGCTTAGCAGCTCTAGTGGGTTAGAATAGCTCTGCCATTAAAATATAATATGTGTTTTCATGGAATAATTAGTTTACAAAAAAACATAATTGAATAAGGAAGTATTTACAGGGTGTTTTGACATATCTCTTAGGAAAACATCTCTACCATACTGGACAAGCAGATATCAGATACTCAATGCGATATCAATATAACAGTCTCATGTCACTATTTATATGATCAAATTATGCCACCTCATCCTGTTCCTCATAATATGATAGCTCATTTACTCCCTAAAAATAAATGAGCTGATATTACACTATGTTACCACAACACACAATGAAAACTAACACGCCTCTGTTGACACCGCATGGGCATAGACCGCACTTCATATCTGGAATGCTGATCAGTCAGAATGACCTTTGCCTCTGCTCTCTTGTTTTGCCTCTGTTTAGAAATCATGTTGTGCTAATGCAGCCAGCGGATGGATGTATGTGCTCAAACTTTGAGAGTGGAGTCGGTGCTGGAATGAGTGAGTGAATGCAAATAACTGTGAGTTTATTAGACTTCAAACATTATTGAAAAGTAAAGTAAAAGTTTGTATTGACAGGTTTTTTTTGCATTGAGCAGGAATGCCGTCATTTTGTGTGATTAAACTGCCACATAAAAGACGCTTCGTGTGGAGACGCTAACTACACGGATCAATTCACACTATTGTCTAATCGCACTATTGTCTAATTCACACATCCAAAGTTGATGTGGCTCTTCTGATGTCATGTTTCGTGTCTCGCATGTGATTTAGTGTCTGCTTTTTCCTTGCCATTTCAACTGTGTCGCCATTTATATTCTCATATCCATTCCAGATGCTTTGAATGATAATTTTAAGGGAATTTTTTTTTTTTTTTTTACAGGCAATGTGTGAAACTGTGAAATTTGGTAGAGAGAAGTCACATGAATATATTGGGTGTTTTATCTCATCTACTCAAACAGCTAAGTTCATCTGTATTTCTTTTATTTATTTATTTTTTGGCACCACACTTCAACACTTTTTTTCTATCACTTCTGTGATTTATCACCACGCCAATGACGCCAGTGAACAAAACTAAAGTAACTTTGAGAAAGTGATTGACTCCGCTGGTCAAATTTCTCCGTTCTTAGGTCAAATTTGCCCCCCAAAAAAAATCTCTGACACATTTGCTAGAAAAATCTTTTGAAACCTTTTGCCGTCGACTGTTAAGTTATGCATCAAAGGCAGCGAGGAGGAGAAACAGTGAAAATATGCTGACAGAAAGCATCTCACAGGGGCTGTGTGAACAGGACAGATGTGTTAACAATTCATTTGACGATGACATATTTACACTAGTTATTTAAATATAGAACTGATCTAAAGCTGTATCCAGGACCTTGTGCTGTAATGGAGTGACGTGTGCAGTGTTGGAATGCGGTTTCCTGAGGCTATGCTGAAAGGAACAGATGTCCTGTTTACACAATTCAGCCATTAGGTCAAGCAAGACAGGTAAAGACAAGTGGCAAGACGGAAAGTAGGAGGGAATAAGCAGCAACTAATGATGAATATAACAACTGTTAAATGGGTGAATAAGCACGAAAAAAAGAAAGAAAGAAAGAAAGAAAGAAAGGACCGTTAATCAGCAGGAGGGAGTGCGGGTAAAATGTTAAAAAAAAAACAAAAAAAGAAAACAAGAAAGGCACAGACCAAAAGGCTCAGCACGACCACAGGCTGTCTGAAGTAGAAATGAAGAGACAAAGAATGCTGTTTAGAGCGCAGAGATGATGGGCTCTTGTGGTATTTGCAGAATGCAGAAAAATGGTTTGGAGCAGGTTGAAACTCAGCTTAGGGATGAAGCAATATGAACGGCGATTCTTCAGATGTCTGACTCGCAGATGTTGATGAGCCTGGGCGCCTTGTTACCACAACACACACACACACACTCACACTCACTCAGCTTCCATGCAGATACCGTAAATCCACACATTAGGCACACCTGCTTTCTGACGCTCACACTTGCAGGTGTGCACGTGTACACACACACACACACACACACATGAACTCACACGTTTATAAGTAAGCAGCGTGTATGTTGCAGTGGGACCACCTCTGCAGTAAGAGCAATCCTCCCTTCTACATGCTTCTGCTCTCCCCTATTTTTTTTTTCCCTCCCATATTTCTCTGCTCCCTCTCACCCTTCGTTCACTCTAACTTCCCCTCTCCCTCTGCTTTCCTCTCCTCTTCCCTCCTTCATCCTTCTTATTCTGCAGTCCACCAGTCACACACCCCCCCCCCTCTTTTTTCCCCCACCCCTTCCCTTCTCTCTTTCCTCTGTCTCAGTCTCTCTCTCCATTGCTCCCTCTAGAAGCAGGTGATGTAGAAGGGTGCTCAGCAGTATCTGACTATCAGGCCTGACTCTGTGAGAGGAATGATAATCACTGTGCTGCACTGCAGAGAGAAAGAAGAGAGGGAGCGAGGGAGAGACAGGGAGAGAGCAGAGGGAGGGAAAGGGGGCATGAGGTAGAGGGAAAGGGGGGCAAGTGCGGCAGTAGAGAAGGGGGGCAAAGTAAAGTGGGGTGGGGGAAAATGAGAGGAGGAGGCCATGGCAGTGGGACAAAGAGAGAAGAGGGAGAAGAGGACAAAGAGAGAGAGAGAGAGAAAGAAAGAAAGAAAGATAGAAAGAAAGAAAATTGAGCACTGCTTTAGTAACATATACCTTCTGTGTGTCATGCTCCCTCTTTCCCCCCACACACACACCCTCCTTCTCCCACCCCACTCCACTCATCTTTACCCTCCTGCATACACAGTCATACACATCCACACACTCCAGCTACAATGTACTACAATAGCTTGTAGTACAGCAGCCCTGCGATATGAGGGAGAGCCTTAGCCTTGTGTCTGAACACCAGAGAACATTAACTGCAGCAGCGAGGTCATCTGATCGGCACTATGCGGTCCCTCTCTCTCTCTCACTCTCTCTTTCTCTCTCTCTCTCTCTCTCTCCCTCCGTTCCTCTTCACACTGCTGCAGTCTGCTATACTGGCCCCCCTGTGGCCACCACTGGAACTGCCTGCCACGCTGCCAATACCAGCACGCCTGTCCTGATAATCAGCTTTTGCATCATACAGTGTATATGTATGTAATTTGCTGAGTCTTTGCTGGTCGTAAATCACTTTCTCTTACTGGGAACAACTGCCAGTGTTCATTATCATAGCCTTAACTAGCTAATGTAAGTGTGTGGGTGTGTGTATTTTTGTTTGCAGGTATGTGTGTGTGTATGTGTGTGTGTGTGTGTGTGTGCAATTTGTGTAGAGAGAGAGAGACAGAAAGAGAGACTGCTTCACTGCAGGTCTACTGCATCGCCATCCACCACAGCTCTCTTACTATCAAGCTGTCCACTCTGGCATTGACTTTCTCCCTTCTCCCTGTCTCCATCTGGGTCCTCCACCCTGCAGATACACACTGAAAATCACTCACTCTATTCACAGCGCCGGGCCTTTGAAATGTTTATCCTTTTGTGCAGTCGTGGCTGTCTATAGGGGGAGAGACAAAACGGAATCAAAAGCTCATAGTGTGAGATGTAAAGCGAGGCTTACCGGACAAATGCCCATGATTCAGATTAGCTCCATTGTTGGTGTGTTCGTGTGTGTGTGTCTGTGTGTCTGTGTGTGTGTGCGTGTGCGCTAATGTGCATCGCTTTCCACTGCTAGTCCCTAAAACAGTCATCTCTTATAATATCCATGACAGCACTCATTGTTAAGACAGATGCAAACAGGATGGTGGTGTACAACCGGCCTTCTGTACGCGCTCGTGAGTAAGAGAGACCATACATATGTATGCCTGCTATTTAGATGGCATTTACTGCTCATTCTGCGTGTATACGTGTGTGTGTGTGTGTGTGTGTGTGTGTGTGTGTGTGTGTGTGTGTGTGTGTGTGTGTGTCTGTGTGTCTGTGTGTCTGTCTGTGTGTGGACCATTACACTAATAGTATGCGTGTTAGGAACAGGCTTTTCCCACCCACTGCTATTGTCCATTAAGGCTGACCAGAGGAGACTGAACAATAGCTTCACTGTGGGGGCTAGTGTATGAAAGAGTAAAAGTGAGGATGAGGCTAAAGATACGTAGTCTTACACACAAAGCTGGCAGACAGGCACACACGCGCACACACACACACAAACACAACCTCCCTGTTGAGAGTGATTAGGAGTGCTGCTGTGAACAATAGACAGAGTCAATAAAGGACCTCAGAGACATCCGGATACAAGAGCAAGGTCTCTATCCCTTCACCCCCCCCCCCCCCCCCCCCACCATCCCTCACCCCACCACCACCACCTCCACCTCTGTTTTCTCCCCAGCATTTTCTCCTTCTCAGCATCCTCTACACTTTCTCCCCTTTCTATGTTTCATTATTTCTTTTTCTCCAACAAAATTGCCCTTTCTCTTCCACTTTCCAAACTATTTTATTTGTCATATCTGACCCAGCCCGCTCTATATATCCTTCATTTTCTTGTTGTTCTCCGTCCCCTCTCTCCCTCTCTTGCATTTGTGGCGCTCCTGTCTTTTGTGAAATGGGCGGATGGGCTGAGCTGACAGAGGCTGACACCGCGGAGCGCCATGGCAAACTGAAATCCATCCTGTCAGTTTAGAGTCAGTGTCACTCATTTTACAAGGTTAAAGATAGCTTTGCCTAATGTGCTGTCAGATACAAACAAACGGGTACACCACATAGCCCCAGCCTCACATACACAAGCACATATTAACTATAGATTTATGCTGAAAATGCACACACACACACACAAACACACACACACACACACACACACACACACACACACACACACACACACTCATGCATGCACTCTAGGAGAAGACCGCATAAATTCACCCACCTGCATATAGATATGACCTGAAATGGTAATACAGCATATCTGTGTATGAGTATCGGATATATTCTGTGTGTGTGTGTGTGTGTGTTTGTGTGTGTGTGTGTGTGTGTTTGTGTGTGTGTGTGTGTGTGTGTTAGTGAACCCCATCTCAGCCCTATCACCCCCGTGACAGACACAGTGCCACAGAAATGTCTTGGGGCGCCTCGCCCAACGTCTTGACAATAGTCTCAGTGTGTGTGAGTGACAGAGAGTGGCTCGGGGACACAGAGGGGGCGTTATACTGGGTAGACGACATGCACGCACGCACACAGACGCAGACACGAACACACATTAAAGAGGGAAGACAGTGCACTCTTTCTCCCTCTCTGCGCTATTTCTCATTCCCTCTCTCCCTGACGTAGAGAGACTCAATCATTCTCACACTCTGTCTCTTTTGACGCAGAGGAAAAACATAAAACAACTGCTCCCTCGCTCTCTCTCTCTCTCTCTCTCTTACAGGGTGTGTGTCTGTATGTGCGTGTGTGCGCGAACGCAGACTGTATAATTAATATGGCTTTCATTTTCTTTGAGCTCTGAAGTATGCTTTTGGTATGCAAACAGACTTCTTGCATGTGAATGTGTGTAAGTTTGTGTGACTGTGCGTGCATGTGTGTGTGTGCTGTTCGATACACGAGAGACCAAGTGCAGAGTCGGGCCATTGAGCGAAAGGAGAAGGAAGGAGGAGAGTTAATGAGAAAGCAGGGGAGAATCCAACCCGTTCCCATCGATAACCTCACACCACACTTCAAGCATATACGTACATTGGCTCCATTTTTCCAGCCCCCTTTGAAAATTATGGTTCAGCATAAGAGTCTTCAGTGAAGCCATATCCAGCAGAGTTTCAGAGAGCTGAGCCTTTGCTGAGGAGTCAGCCTGATTATTATGCGACTCCTGGCATTAAAAAAAAATGTTTAAAAATGCAAATTATTCCACAGCTACTGCAGCAAAATAGTTAAGCTGCAGCTGAAAACATAATGTTTATTGGATATTAAAACCCCAGGTATATACTGCGCTAATTACTTATGTGTACTTTACTTACTAATGTGTAAATTTATACTCTTGCTCTACAGTATTAAAATGTATATGTCAACTTCAGCTGATTATAATGGGCCATTTGGGAATATGAGGATTTAAGGAATGTGAAGCGTACATAAATGTAACCATGTTAATAGTCTTATGAGGGAATTCATATTGAGACTTGTGTAGGGCTTGTGTGTAGGGATTCCTTTGTTGTTAGGTCTTCAGGGCCAAAAACCTCTTCAGGACAACAACATACTGATTCCTTTCATTATTGAATTATATGCTGATTATTTTCTTGATTAAGTGATTAATGATTTGAAAACCACAAATTGCTTGTTTTATCCAACCAACGGTTAAAAACCCAAAGATCTTCAGTTTCTCATTGATTTTGGCATTAACCAAGACAAAAAGCTTTGTTTTAAGCTTTGAGACAATGTATTAATGAGATGATCCAAAAACTCTTGAAAGCTTAGAAATAGGAGAATTTTCAACTGATTAATCCTCCACTTTATCTGAAAACTGAAACATCACCAAGATAACCAGTTTTGATAGGACAGCAACAAGATGTTTAATGTATATAATATTTGCATAACTTAACTGTGTGTACTGAAAAGATCAAACTTTGAATTAAGCACTTTGCTGATGCAAGTGCATAAGCCAATGTCTACGTTAGGTCGTGCTGTTTGTAAAGTGGTTTCCCTAACAATCTACATCTCAGACTTAGATTCTACATAAAACCCCATATGGGAGTAGGGAATGAATTATTAAACCATTCATAATGATCATGCCATGTGAGAGTAACACAGCTTTGTAAAAGTCACGCAGAGCCATTTTCCAGCAGCAACTCAACATGCACAAGAAAATACCACTGGATTCTTTGATATTCAATTAGCAGTTTAGTCAATAATTCTCGATTCAATGTTTGATCACCCTGAAAACTACACTGCTGCTGCAGCTGCTTTGTGGTTGAGATCCACTTAAAAAGTGGCCACGCATGGTGAGTGCGCTTGACTTCTGCCTTTTAGAAAATTCAGAAAAAAAAAGGGGGGGGGGAATCACGAAGAGCATGTTGAGGTGAAATCGTTGATTCAACATATTTTTGACGGAAGGCTCCCTGCAACGGCTCTGCTGGATTTAAAAGCGGCCGTCGTCAGCAAAGGCCGGCATTAAGAAACACTCTCACACATCAAATTCTAATCAAAGCCTGCTCTTTTTAACAGCCATGAAAGCTTTCATGTTAACACGACACCGCGACCAAAGCTTTATTCACGCTTTTAAAAGAGATTGACCGGCCAAAGAGCGTGTGTGTGTGTGTGTGTGTGTGTTTGTGTGCCTGCGCTGGACAATGCACCGTATCTGTGTCAACACACTCTATCCTTGCTTCTCATCTTACCGGTGATACTGTGTGTGACTCCCCCAACCATGCATAAATTGTCTGTGATCCCCACTTACACCGTGTACACCTGTATTTGTGTGTGTGTGTGTGTGTGTGTGTGTGTGTGTGTGTGTGTGTGTGTGTGTGTGTGTGTGTGTATTTGTGCCCGCGTATGATGTGTATATTTTCCAAGCCATCTCAAGTTGTCGGCTCAGATGTGAGTATTCTTTTATCCAGCCAATTAGAGGTTGCCATTTCATCCCCATGGAAACCTGTTTGGGGCCCTAATTGGCAGATAGATTTGCATTACTTTGGTTGCAGATTTTTATTTATTTTTTATATGCTTGTGTTTAAGTTTGTGTGTGCGTCTGTGGATCTGTGTAATGCTCAATAAGAGTGTGTTGTTTTGGTTTTGTTGGTTTCATCCCCCCCCCCCCTTTTTTTTTTTTTTTCCTCAAGTGCTGTTAGTTGCTATCTTCATAATATCAGTGTATTTGTGAAACAGGAGAACAGAGCCTCTTAAATAATGCATGTCTCACTTGCACCTGTGCTGTGTTGACCCATTAAGAACGGTAACGTTATGCAATTACTGTGCTGTATATGAGGAGTGCTGATTGATTTGAAGTGTGGTTTTAATTCACCAAAGTTCAGTTTTGTTTTGGTTTGGAAGTGTCTGTATGTAGATGGGTAAAACAAACAAACAAAAAAAAACCCATGTTGTTATAATGGATGAATAGTTGAAACTGTTCATTTGTAATGTCTACGGGAGAGTGTTGAAAGTGGTGTGGTGTGAGTGCCTGATTATGTAGTCTGCGTGAGTACGTGTGGGTGTCAAACAGGTCAAACTATTTTAATGCCTCTGTTTGAACGCACCATGGGGATTTCTCTCCAGCGGCTCCAGCGGCTAGTGCTTGTAGTTCAGCTACCTGTCTCTTTCTGTGTGTGTGTGTGTGTGTGTGTGTGTGGGTGTGTGTGTGTGCTGCTATAGGTGGGTGTTTCTTTTCTGGTCTATTTCTGACAGGAAGGACGATCAAAACACACACACACATATACACTCACACGTAAAGTACGCGCACACATACATTGAGAAAGGCTCGGGTCAGTGGTATAATATGGAGCATCGCTGTAGGCAGAGGACCTGCCCACTCACATTTATGTAACTTCGTCGATAGGGCAGGTAGAAAGCTCTCATTCTCTCTCTCTCTCTCTTACGTACACACACACACACACACACACACACACACACACACACACCAAAATAGCCCGAAGAGTCTGAGCTGGCTTTGCTCGCAGAGTGAGGCTCCCTCCCCTCCACTCCTCTCCTCCCCTTTCCTGTCTTCCTCTAACCCTAGACCCATATACCTCATTTCTATCTTTTTCATTCCATCTCCTTCTCTACACTCGCTCCTTTCCACCCCTAGGCCATACCTAAGAACTCATTTTGTAGTTTCACATCTCCCCCCTACCACTCATTGAAGCCTTGCCTTTTCTCCCACTCACTTAATTTCTCTTCATCTCCCTACCCGACTCTTGTAACACCCCCCACCCACCCCCACCCCTCCTACCACCATCCTGTTCGTTCTCAGCCATGGGTACTGACCAGGCATGTCTTTTCTTCTCTTCCACTCACTTCTCTTCTGTTTTTACTCCCCCTTTCTCTTCTATCTCCATCTTGATCTTTCGATTTATCTATCTTCCACCAACAATTCTAAAACAGATGGCTACACTTAGCCCGGGGCAAAAACATTGGCTTTGGACTACAGCGCTACCAGGGCCAGTCTTTCGCAGTCATGCAAGATCTAATAAGCTGATATCCGGCGAGAAATGTGCTCTGATTCGCCAGTGGCAAAAATGCATAAACCATATTGCTCGGTGCAGTTATTCACACCTTAGGCTTGTTCCTTGGTAGCATGCTTAATTTTATCCAATCAGGAAAATGAAAATCAAAGATTAAAGCTGACATTAACTACAGTTTAAAAACAGAAGAAGAAGAGGGGGAGGGGTACGTGGAGAGGGTTGTTAAGAGCCATTTGTAAAATTTAAAGAAACTATTAAGTGTTATTAATAAAAAAAAAAAAAAAAAAAAAAAAAAAGTTTGGGACCATTAAAAAAAAAAAACACGTTTTGAAAAGATGGATCCAGATGGAGAGTGATAAAAAGAAATGAATCCACTTTGGGAGAACAGAGAGATCAATCAAAGGGTAGACAGACGGAGGAGGGTGTGTGTGTGTGTGTGTGTGTGTGTGTGTGTGTGTGTGTGTGTGGAGGGGGAGGCAGACAGATGACAGATATTGGGGAGGGAGGGTTGGAAAGAGACACTTCTTTATTGGATGAGATACAAAGGACTGTGTTCAGGCGACTAGTCTGTGGAATATTCAATCATTCATAATGATGTGCTTCTTGTTATCCTTGTTTTATAACTTTGTACATTTAAGTTTGTACCTGTGGACTGAAAATGAAGCTTTGGGGACTTAATTTTTAAATTCTGAACATTCAGTTTCTGCCTCCATACTCTCTTGCAGATTTGTGCGTTCACTTTCATGACTTCAAGCTTAAATTTACAAGCTATGAGGTAAATGAAAAAACAATGCAACGGTGTCTCCCTGCATGCTCACAGACTTCTGACAGGTTTACTGGGCGGTGAGGTTTGGAAAACAGAGGGTCCATAAAGAGAGAGGGGGAGGACATTTAACAGCTGAACAATCAGTGCAATTGGATGTTCAAGTCTGCCAGTCATGTAACAGCGAGACAGCTGTTGTTAGCGATGCGCACCCAGACAGATGTCTGACTAATGATGTCACACAACCAGGTAAAAGACCTGATTTAAGAACACTTCAACCCAAGACATATAAATCTAAATCTCTATGATATATAATGTCTATAAAACCTGTAACTGATGGGATTAAAGCCTCAGCATGCTTAAAACAAAGTGGTTTAAAAGAAAGTAATTTTTGAATCATCTAACATTATATGCCTCTCGAATGTTGCATTCAGGGAGTGATGACTGCCTCTAACAATTTTTGTAACAGACAATACAACAATCACGCCCACAGTGGTCATTGATTGGCCAGGTGGGTGGAGGTGATAAAGTAAGACAGGGTTTGAACTTTTCTCTGAAACTCTATTCTGTCATTCGTCCATCACTTTCTGTGTGTACAACTCAGTGCGACATCATAAATGCTTTTGAAGAGAGACTGTTGAAAAGTGTGCGCAATTATACCCATTTTTATGATGCACTGCGTGGATTCATAAAGAGTTCAGGGAAACAGGAGAAATAATAAATAATTTGGCCTTTTTAGATGTGGTTGGACGACACACTGTACAACCTAGTTCGCTTCAAGCATAGAGAACCCTTTGCGCAACTTTTTTACGGCGCAGACTGTAAAGCTTTGAACACTTTGAAACGAACGCACAAACTCACCAGACAGTTTACGGATGGAAATATAAATGGTGAAAAGCGCAGGCCTGATGTACAAACTTTCCGAACAGAGTTTACAGCGACAAACTTCACTACACAAGGTTACAAAACAAAGATGACAAGTTGAAAACTATATTTTCAGCGCATCTTAGACAGAATAAAGCTATTAGTATGATGTCAATCCACCTCATATAATGAAAATCTCTCACATGCTGCCACTGAGCTGACAGCTGCAACATCCACTGGCAAGGCAAACAAATTTAAATCACTTCAGTTCGCCTCACTTCAATTTGATTCAGTTTGACTCAGTCCTACTCGATTCCATACAGTCAGAATTATTCAATTGAGCTGAGTTGGGCTCAGTCCAGTTCAATTCAAAATCCATTCAAGTCAATTTAATTCAACCCAACTCAATACCACTTAATGCACTGAAGATTCTTTTGTGTAGGTGGATAAAACCAGTCACAGGGCTACTAAGCTGTCTAGAATCCCTGTCTATTGCGAGAGAGACCGCTTTTGTTTAGCAATATTGGGTAAAATTGCTCAACCCACAGACAGCCATTAAGGTAATGCTGGAAGGCAGATGAGCCGAATGCAGGGCTGTACAATGCAGAGCAGAGTCTTCAAGAAGCAAATAAAAGGAAGCATCTCAGCGAGGGGCTTGCTATGTAGGTCTTTGTGTGTGTGTGTGTGTGTGTTTGTATGTGTGTGTCAGGGAGTTAAGAGAGAGTGTGTTTGTAAGCCTCTGCGGATGTGTGATTCTAGGAGACAGAGTGTGCCTGGGCTTGTGCATGTGATTCGATCCAGAGGGAGTGGAAGAAGAGACTGATGTAAGAGCCGGAAAACTTTCCTCTCCGCTCGTGTGTCATCATATTCTTATCAGAGTTCGTCTGCTCGCGGTGAAAAGTGTATATGCATAAGGATCTGGGAGGGTGTGTAATTATGTGCTATTATGTACACACAAGAGCGTGTTTCAGTGGGCACGTCTGTGTGTGTTAAGATCACACGTCTGACAGTGGCTGCTGTGTGCGAGTGTGTGTGAGTGTGTGTCCCTGCCTCAGCTTGTCTGTGCGTGTCTGTGTGGGAATGACATTCCCACATTCCTGCCATTTCACAGAGAGCTTGAAACAAAAGCTGAAGGGGGGAGTTGTTAACACAGTAACATTATCAGCTGAACAGCCTGTCTGTATTATCTCGTGTGGTAAACAGCCAAGACAGACAGAGGACTTCCAATCACATCCCAGCTCTGGGTGACCTTGACAAGTGAGGAAACCAACAATTTCTCTCCCCCTGCCTCCCGCAATCTCACTCCCTCTCATTCTCTCCTCGCATTGTCTTTTCTGTCTTTGTCCCGCTGTCCTGAGCTCAGACACATCGAAACACACACACACACACACACACCCTTGATTTAATAAATTTGTTGAGGAGGTTTCACTGACTTTCAATTAATGACTTTAAAAACTTCCCATCACCCTCACTACCACACTGCCTCCCCTTCCCTTTACCTTCAACTGATCATTATTCTGATCTTCAAACGAAACAGTTTTCATGGGGTAAGGATGACCACTTAATTCACATCACTTTTCAGAGCTCATCTTCATCCCACCGAATCCACGCTGGTCGCGCACTGATAGCAACGTGCCAGCACAGGAACAGTAACTGCAGTCCTCCGTCACTTCCTACACTGGATGCAGTCGGGCACGACACTTCTATCAGTAGAACAAGCTTAGACAGCGCTCACAGCCCAGTTCACAGTGAGGGTAGTTACACACGTAAGTGAGAAGAAAATAGAGTTAGGGTGTTGTTAGGGTGCTTCCACGTCTACAATCATTGGTGCAGTTCAAAACAAAATCTGGTGATAAAGTGAAGGAGTTAAAATCTTCCCCTCCACATACACCTGATATCACATGACCAAAGTCTTAGGTCATGGGATGACAAAGGACTGCAACTGAAAGCTCCTTGAAAAAGCTGATAAGTGGACATTGAGACTTTTTTTTTTTCTTTTTTGGTCCTACTCTAGTGAATTTGCCCATTTAGTTTGTTATTTTTTTTACACTGGTATGAATGATGCTATAATTCAAAGTCTAGTGTCGACCAAACAACTGGTCTCCTTCAACACAGCTTTGAAGTGAACTAATACCAAACATAAAATGCGGCTCATTCACTACAGATTCTGTTAGTGAAATAACGTGGCAGTGGTATTAATTAAAACGCTTAACTGAATAAATTTACAGGATTTCTGTGTCATAGCAAATGTTACATAATCTATTTTCTACATAGTTATCATAGATTATTGGGTAACCATAGTAACACAAATCTTTTTCCAGATCTTAAAAAACATAAAACTTGATTTACAGTAAAACAGATGAGGTCTAGTAGCAGTCTTAACTAATGATGTTCACAACCAGCTGTTACTTCAAGAGCTCTTTGTCACCAGTGGGGATGAAGAAAGCCACAGTCCATCAAAGTGATTTAATGTTTGCAATTATTGGTTTAGTTGTGAAACATTAAATTACACACAAAACCGACAAGAACGAAAATGCACTAGGGTTCAGTGTTTTTCTTTGGTCTGGACCAGTGGAACTGAGCTGCAAGTGTGAAAGCACCTTTAAGCAGAGCATATTTGTAAGGTATCCATATGATCCTGGTCAAGCAGAAAATCAGTGTTTAGAGGGTAAGTGTGTGTTTCACCTCCAGAGCCGAGCATATAACACAAACACAAATCTGTGTCCATTTTCCCGTCATGTTTGAACCTTTCTTCATCCCCTCTTCTCTTTCTTCATCGCACTGACTCTCACCTCCTCCCCGTCCCCTCCGCTCGCTCTTTGTCTCCAGGTCAGTGGATCAGTTTTCAGTCTGCCTCGCTGGGTGCTCCCCGCTTTGGTTACCTCGTCCTTCTCACCTCTCACTTACCCCACCCCCTCACCTCCCCACCTACTCACCCCATGAGCATATGGCCGGCTGCACAGCCTGAACTCGCTGCGGCTTTAATAAATACATCAGTGCATTGTGGTATCATCATGACAGGGGTCATGGGTCGGTTGCATTTTGTGTGTGTGTGTGTGTGTGTGTGTGTGTGTGTGATGTGGCTGATCGCATGTGTGTGTGTGTGTGTGTGTGTGTGTGTGTGTGTGTGTGTGTGTGTATGTGTGTGTGTCTAACAGGGAGAAAGAGAGAGAGGGAGGGGAGTGTGTCTGTGTTTGTTTCTGGTTGACAGTGCCTTCACCTCTATGACCCTAATACATGCCGCATGTTATCACAGGAGGTGTATGTGCGTATGCGTTCATGATGTGGCGTGGCTAAATGCGCGGAGGGGTCGGTGTGAGTCTATGACAGACGCTCATCATATTTAATCCTCGAGGGATTTCGTTGAAATGAAAAGCTGCTTTTCAATTTTATAATCCAGTAGACCTAATCTCTCCGCCTGCGCCTGTCCATACAGTCCAATTAGATGAACAAGACCGGCCGGATGAGTCCTATTCACCACAAACTCATCTCCATACCGCGTCCTTGCTGTGTCAAAACATAGTGTCGGCCCACGCGAGCCCGGCACTGACCTTGACCAGGCATTGTAGAACTGTGCAATGCGCAAAAAACTGCGCTGTCAACCCACCTGTTTCTACTGCAGTCTTGGCCTTGTTAACGGGGCATTGATTAGGCTTTGGATGTGTGTGTTTATGTGTGTGTGTGTGTGTGTGTGTGTCTGTGTGGAAGTGGGTGTGTGTCTGGTTCGATTCAGCCTTTGTGGCACCGCACCCGCCCCCACACACCCGCTGGGTCCAGAGAGAGAAAGTGCTCACTACGGTAAAAGAAGAAGTGACACTAGTGAAAACGCTGAGTCCATTCATTCTCAGAGGTCAGTGTGGCGCATGGAAGAGGCAAAGGTAGCAGTGGTGGGGTGTTTAGATTTATGGCCGTGCATATGGTAAAGAATACTACAGAGGGGGAACAAAGGGTGAGAGCCAAAAGGAGAGGAAGCAAAGGACAGTGCAAAGCGCTCATCGAGATAAGGTACACTCTGCAGTAAAAAGACTACTAAAGAATAAAAACCCATGAAAACTGAAATGTAATATCGAGTTCAAACAACCACTACGACCTTTGTTGTGGTTGACTGAGGATAGCAGACAGCAAAAACTGTTTTGTGGCAGCGTGTGTGTTATGTGTGTGTGTGTGTGTGTGTGTGTGTGTGTGTGTGTGTGTGTGTGTGTGTGTGTCTGTGTGTGTGTGTGTGTCTGTGTGTGTCTGTGTGTGTGGGTGGTGGTGGTGGTGGTTAGAGGGGAGAACGAGGCCACTTTGCCCATATTGACTGCAGTGCCATGTGACTGCTGTGATCATTAATGTGTCCTGATGCCAACGGGTATCCTGATGACCCACATCTCAGCAGTCCACTCTCTCTCTCTCTCTCTGGCTGCCACCCAAACCAGCCCTTTCTCTCTCTTTCTCTCTCCCACTCTCTCGCTCGCTCTCTCCCTGCCTCTCCCTACTTGGAAGCACATACTCAAACCTTCTCCTTTACACTTTCTCCATCAAGCATTAGAAGGCCGGGTATCGAACCTCAATACTTTTCTGGTACCGACCAAAGTGTGTCTGTGGCGCTGAGTATCAGAAACTGTCAAGAGCCAAATGTCTTGTCTCGATTTGTTCGATCATTCTTTTAGTGAATATTTACTGTTTTAAATCAGATTCCTGAGGTATCACACACACTCTCCTCACATCCTCGATCCCAAAGTTTCTCCTCTTTCTCTCAATTGGCTCACTGCCTTTTTTTTTTATGTCATTGCCCTCCTCTCCTGCCCCTCTCTCTCTCTCTCGCTCTCTCTCTCTCTCTCTCACTCTCTCTTCCCCTTCAGCTAACCTCTATCTCTCAGCCCTGTGCCTGCTCTCTTGAGTATAACAGCCCCTTACTCACTCTTTTACTCTCTTTCCTGCTCCCCTCCTGTTCAGTTTTGCATTTATTCATGCCCATTGATATGGATATCCTCCCTCTTCCCTCTCCTTCTCTTCTCCTCAGTGAACAATTTAGATTTAAGAGATTCAGCACCGTTGACTGAGCTGTTTTATGATCTTGTTGCCTCTCTGATGCAATCTTGCTCTTGATCCACGATGCCCAGTTTTTATTACTTGCCTTTTTTGCATTTGTTTTTTTTTTCTCTTGCGCTCTCTCTCTATTTGGAGCACCCTAGTTGGTGTGATGATGTGCTGACTTCAGATGAACACTTTTTAGAGTTTTCACTGACCCAGTAAAGTAGCTTTGAAATTCAAAGTCCCCCCCCATCTCGTTTACTCCATCTTCCTCCCCTCTTAACCTCCTATAATTCTCTCCCACTCCTGATCTAATGCTATTCCAAATTCTGTCAGCGTCCCAGTTCCTACATTTGGCGCATACACGCCACCCATTACTCCCTGAGTCTATCTCTCACTTACACTCGCATATAAAATGCATATGCCTTCGTTAAATAAGCAGTCCCTCAAGCACAGTGACAGGCACCCACCAACACAAACCTGCTCACTTCGCCAAACTGTTCCGAGTTAACAAATTTTGACACGTATGCGAATGCAGTCACGCACACGAGCAGCCAAAGTCTTAGACACATGCACACACACACACACACACACACACACACAGAGGGTTGTATATGAAATAACTGGCTGTTGAATATTTTGGCGTTGGGCTGGGGTGGGGCGGGGGTACACAGCAGAGGAGTTAATTACCCCATATGATCAATAATTCATTATGCTGTCAGTTTGTGTGTCTGTGTGTCTCCGTATGTGTGCCGGCATGTTTTGAGTGCACGTAAGCATGAACACCAAACTCTCCAAGTAAGCATTTTCTTTCCCTGGGAACGGCAGATTAAGAGGATTGACTCTGTAATGGATTAACCTCGGGAGTGTGTATGATGTGCGCGCGTTCCCCTGTGTGTGTGCGTGTGTGTGTGTGTGTGTGTTGAGCAGGATCAGATAGCCCATGTATGAATTGATTAGCCTAAGAAGCTCCTTTCCTTCCCTTTTAATGACCACATCAGCACTTTTTCACCACGGGAAGGATAAATGTAGAGCTGTCCGTCAAGGAAATGAGACACCACCCCTTTAAGAAGGGTTAGCTGTCACTCAAACATCACTCTTGGGAGCACTCCCAATGGACTAGGGAGACCCTGCTGTGTCAGTGTGCCTACAATGATAGATGGTGCCTGTGTGTGTGTGTGTGGAGAGAACGGTGAGTGACCGTCTCTATGCAGTATTTATTTGTCAGCAGGACTTCAGCTTTTAACTGGAGCTTCCTGAGGAAACACCAAAGCCACTGCATCCATTATCTATGCAACTGATATTGTTTACCGCATAAGCATATATTCTGAATGGAAGAAACATAACAGCTTGATAAGGGGAACAGAAACACATCATGACCAATTACTCTGTTGGAGGCAACTATTCGCCCACTCCCTCTGTGCCCTTACTCCAACTGAACTCCTCGGGGGGTTTATACACATGGTCACAAACACACGCACGCACGCATGCACGCAGTCATGCATGTATACACAAATGCACATTCACATATTGTTTGGCTACAGTAGGGGGGTTGACTCATGTCCCCTGCATTAGATCTTGCTAAACAGAGAGCTGATGTTTGACATGGAGCGTGCGCACACACACACACACACACACACACACACACACACACACACACACACACACACACACACACACACACACAAAGACAGCAGGGTACCATCACACTGCTCACTGGCTTCGGATGTTGACATGGACACACAAGTATGTGAGCTGCTGTGCACACACACTGACAGCTATTTTGTGGAGATAAAAATGGTGTTTAGACGTTGGCGACGGGGTGTGTGGTATGGTATGTCAACAGATAGGAGAATAAGAAGAGATGAAGCCGGTGAGGAGGAGGAGGAGACAGAGATCAGGAGCCAGAGATAGATTTAAAAAAAGAGGGGATAGGGCAAACCAAGATTGAGGAACCATAGAGACAATGTCAACCCAGTCCCTTCCCAGAGCTCCTACCTGTTTGCTGTACTTGTTCCCAGTCTGGCAACCATACTCTGAGCACTGGTCAGATCCCAGGGACATGGCGTCTGCATTGCCACTGCCCCCACTACTGCTGCTGCTGGAGCCAGCACTCCCCACACAACCTCCACTGCCCACAAAGGTGTTGGAGGGAGGCAGCTCCTGGACCGCCTGGTGCTTCTTTCCCTCAGCTGGGGGGGAGTGGGGCTGTAGGTTCACTGCAGGGAGAGGTGAGCTGGATTTGTAGTGTCTGGCCAGGTCTGGGCTTGATTGGTGCCTCCTGCCGCCGCCCATCCGTGGGCTGCCAGGGTCACCATCCACAGCACAGTAGCGGGCTGCCAGGCGCTCGCTAGCACTACTCAAATCCTCCTCATCATCGTCATTGGCATGGCGACGCAGTCCGTTGACTGTGACGATACCGCTGTAAAGTGATCTGTCTGACTTTCCTCCTCCTGCAGCTGCACTGCCGCCACTTCCGTTACGTTTGTCCCGTCGAGGTTTGCGTCCACGGTCTGATCCCCCGCCACGGCCCGCCTGTGGTTGAGCCCCTGGAGGACTGAAGAAGTCTTCCTCTGGCTCCTTCTTACCAGCCTCATAGCCATTCTTGCCCTGAGCACCGCATTGCCGAGCTGTGACCACGAGGAGTATCACTAGGATGACGGCTGCGGCTCCCGCCAGGACACCAATGGCTACACTGAGGCGCTGTTTCCCTAATGCACGCTCACTGTCTGGGTCCCCTGCAATGTCCAGTGACAGTGGAGCCATCAGGCTTCGGGCCACCTGTAGTGAGAGCGAGAGAGAAGACGAACAATAGAGAGAAGATGCAGAGTATTAGATGGAAAAGAAAACAAGAGACAAACCATCAATGAGAAAATAGTCCAAAGCACTGACTGTAAAAGATGACACAGTGGGTGTGAGCCACAGAGAAACATCAAACAGCATCTTCAACTTAATTAAACTCATCACTGTGTTTTAGTGGAGGAGCTTCCCCATTATTCCCAGACACATAGTGTCACTAAATATATAATTGCTCTTGCTTCCCTGTTGCAGCATTTCAAGTTGAGCCTGTAATTCTCCACTTGTGATCTCGCATCATCTGCAGTGTTACAGGAAATGCCTAGGATTAAACTGTTTAAAGCTGATTAAAAAGACTAAAGGGAAACTTTAGACATTGAGGTTCGGGACAGTTAGAAGAGGACAGGTAGGAGAAACAGTCAATAAATGTGCAAATAAAGGCAAGAGTCATGCTATGAAAACATCCCCAGGACACAAACACATCTTCTGTCTCATCACTGAACAATGTCCCTATTGTGAATGATGGCGTAGGCGTGGATTTGTTAAGGATTTGCTTATCACAATTTTTTTTTGCTCTGGGAATTGGATGGACAGACAGATAGAAGGCTACCGTAAATATGGGTGTTCTGTGGAATATTTGTTAGAACCATTTTTTGTTGTTTCTGTTTACGCATAATAGTTTTTTTGTTCCAAGGCAAATACATGCTAATCCATTTTAATCAATATATATTACACTTATATTTTGTATTTGGGTTTAAGGCAGGGGAGACAAATAATAGTGATCTTCTATTATGAACACACTCAAACAGACAGAGAGACACGCACATACACACAAACACACACACATACATGCTCTGAGCTTGTACACTAATAAAAGGATCATTACAAGAAAGTGGGTTATGCTGAAGCACAAACACAGCCATTACTGGTTATGGAGCCTTGTTGGACGGGAGACAATGAGGCTGTGGAGTTGAGGTCTGCAGAGCCCTGCTGGTAATATCGGACAGGGTCATGAATCTGAATATAGCTAATCAATAGATAGCAAGTATGCCGGGAGAATCATTATGCAGAGACAACACAAAATACAGAAACGCACGCGCATACATCTACACCAGCCCGCACAGAGTTTAAGCTGTCCGTTCGTGAGACAACTCATTCTGCAGCCCAGTGACACCTTGTCTCAGAGCTCATACGACAATTTCCTTTGGCCTGTCAAGGCTGGAAATTATATACTCATGTAATCCCCACTGCTTTAAGAATGGTCGGTAATAAGGCTTGCAGGAATGAATGGGAGAGAGACGGAGAGCGCAGGTGAGAGAGAGAAGTTAAATATGAGCTCCTGTGGTTTGTGATAACCAAAAAAAAAAGCATAACTGCATTAAAACCTGCCAGAGTGGTAATACTGCAGAGAATGTTGCTCACACAACTGCACTGTGTAACTTGCTTATTACATTATCCAAGGCATATTAGGCTTACTCATATAGAGCCACATTATTCACTCTCACTTCTTGATACCCCCAAGCTAAGAATGGGACTGTGTGATATTTCATTGTTTCATCACCATCTATCTCTGGGTTAAGTTTCATTGTTTTTGAGCGAGTTGTGTTGGTTCTATTCCATTATTCTGCTTCCACTGCAGAAGGCCTCTCCGGCAGGCTCCACTCTCCCCTCAGCCCCATTGTTCTTCTTTTGCCTGCAGTATTCCTTTTCATTCTCATTCTGCTGGGCATCTCTCTGGCTTATAGTGCATCCCTGCACTGTCTGCTGTATTGTGTGTGTGCGAAAAAGAAAAAGAAAAAAGAGAGAAGATAGCGATGCACTACCATATGTGCATGTACTATGTTTTTCTGAGTGAGCTTGCAAATATATGTGACAGAGGGACACATTAGAAAGTGCAAGATTTGCGGTTGTGAGACAACTGGCATGCGTGTACTGAGTACTGAGTGCAAGCTATGTAGAGTCATATAAGTGTAGGTATATGTGTAACGCATGTGTGTATGGGCACATGCACACACAGGATAGTCAAGCGTTCAGCAGGCTTAGTGCAGCAGCCACCTCTTCCGCTGTGTTCGAATGCATCCTCCTGACGCATCCCAAGCTCCCAATTGAATCTTCCATTCTGCTGCACAAGCTTTGTTCCAGCTGGACTAAACACCACCATCTATCTGTTCCGCTCTCCAAGGATTCTGTTATCTACATGTCACTGCAGATGTCGATGCTGTGACCAAGACAAGGAGTTCTCCCCTGACCACACTATTGACCCAACCTGAGGAAGTCCCTGATCTTAGTTGTAGGTCAGCGCATTCACAGCTCAGCATAAGAATAGAGAGCTGCAGTTTGGTAATTGTTAGCTATTAATTGTATTAATAGAAAGCACACTGTATATATTTAAATACACGTGAAGATCACACATTTCCAGATAACATGAAAATGTTATCACTAAAAGCCTTCACCAGCTTCACAGACACAGTGTACTGATGATGTACAAAGCACCTCAAAGTTTCCCCAGATGACATCCATGTCTAAAATATCACAACAAAATTCCTTCTTCCTCTAGCTTAAACTCTGCAGCATCATAATGTAACTAATTACCCAACATGTGGTTCACCCAGTACAGTTGGACAGAAAAGACTGGAGTAATTTTCTGCCGCTGCAGTGTGCTGCAGCATGTAGCAGCCGTTTTCCTTCCCTAATTACATCTGGCATCCATCCACCTCTCAGTTTGACTTCATTATGAGATGGAGGTATTCTCTCTTCAATGACTTCTACTCAATTACTCCGCCAAGTTCCTCCCTATAATCAAACTAAACTATGCATATTGTAATCAAAGACGGCTTTTATACCAGCTTGGACATATTATACCTTATTGTTCGATTCAATGGCCCCGGTCATTTAGGCACATTGCAGTTAATTCCACCTGTCAACGCCATTGTTCCGCCGTTTACTGCTTAAGTGTTCTGTTCTAATCCTCACCCCCTTGATTGTTCAATTTGTACATTTCACTCTAGTTTTAAGAGACAGTGTTACATTCATGAGGTGTTGTGTTTGATGGCCAGCGCTCAAATCCCACACTGTCTATCTGTACTCAGTTGTTTGAAAAAAAAAAAAAAAATCATGCCATTAAAAAAACCGAACATTTTTGAATGCCAAGTTGTCGCCATATGAGGTCGGTCAGAGCTCTCAGGCTGATTATGCTTGATGTGTTTTTCTCCTGCTAAAACACAAGATTTAACTTTAAATGTCATTTGAAACAATGACACTCAGAGGGCACACAAAGCACATCGTTCTAGCTGCTATTGTGACTTGTCTCGAATAGCTACGCTGTAACATAATTGAAAATGAGAAATGATCTAAGGGTTACATTGCGCACTTGGAAATCGTATACACAACCTAAGGGGCTTCTGGTTTATTCTATGTTTGTCACAAGTTGAAACACCCAGGGGAGCACCACCATGATGATAACATGCATAGTTGGCAGTCGAGAGGCATTTGCTGCATTGTATGGTGTGTCCTCAAGATCACAATCTTTGGCTCCCTTTTTTCCCCACACAGGTTAGGAAGAGCAATAAAACACTTTTTACTGAGTGTTTTGACACAGAAGGGCCCGATCAAGGCATGGCATATTCGCGGTATTTTGGGGTACCAACAAAATCTGTGCTTTGACACATTTTTGGAGATTTGTGCCTCTTATCTCTCTGACTGTTCTTTTTCCTCTCAAATGTCTCTGAGCTATTTTAGTGTTACACTGTTTACGTCATGTTACATGCACAGACCTGACAGTTGAAGACCTTCTCCTCGGAGAAAATATGGGGATGTGTTCCAAACCAAGTTTCTAGAGGGCCTTGACACACAAGCTCTTAGTCTCGGAGAAAACACTATAACTAAGGCTATACGGAGGCAATTTAATTATTAGTCAATACAAATGACTTTGTCCAAACCAGAGAAGGAGTTCTAGTAATTATTACCTGCCAGCATTTATAGCTTAATTGGACATTCTTTAAAGCATATTAAGAAGTTCATTTGATTAATATAACGAGGGCAGAGAGGGGAGAAAGATTTCCACCAGCATGGCATATGCTAAATTTGAAATCATGCTGTTGTAGTTATTTCTGGTATCTCAGTAATGTCTTTGAATCTAGTCAATTACCTCTGCACCCCAGTGTGGATCTTTCAAGCCAGCTCTAATCTTGCTGTGAAGTCCTCGGTTCAAGAAAACAACAGATTTATTCAGTAGTAGTGGATGTATTTATACACGTGTTTCTCATTGCTTTTATTCCCCATGTAAATGTTGTTCATTTAGAGTTGATAATGGTTTTGATTTACGCTCCTCTAAGTCTGACCAGCTCTGTTCTGCTCAGAATGTGTTGTGAATATCACAAAGTAAAATCTGAAACCTCATCAATATTCAGGCCTTCAGTGAAGAGATGCCGCTAAAGTAAAACTTCTATTCAAATGAATACACTTCAACCTACTCTGTATCACAAGGCCAAAATTGGGACAGGCACATCTCTCTCTCTCTCTGCCTCCCTGACACACTCACCCCTAATGCTCTCTCTCTCTCTCTCTCTCTCTCTCTCTCTCTCTCTCTCCCTCTCTCTCATATCTCATTGTCTCTCGTCTTGTCTCTTCTCTCTCTCTCACACACACACACACCTAATGCTCTCAGCTCTGAGTTCAATGTACCATAAAAGAAGAACCACTTCAGTAATAACAGTTATTTTAACCACATAGTCATTATAAGAATGCATGCTGGACAAAGAACCCACTCCAGTCGGATCCAAACTACAAAGAAGCCGACATTGCCAATAGCCTTCAAAAGAGAAACGGGGTTCTATATCTGGGACAAATATAGACAAAATTATTTCCTAAGAAATGGGCAGAAATTTGCAACACTGCACAGACTGTGAAAATTGTGCATTTATCTTATTCTATCAAGAAAATAATCTTCTTACCCGTTTAGTTTTAACAGCTACAATCAGTTGTCATTACCACCCTCTTCCATTGTAATGTGTGGCCATTATTTGAATGGGGTCAAAAGACAGTATCATCGCTGTCATTATTGGTTATCATTACCAGCTCTGGGCAGCAGAGGTCTGCACACCCCAAAACAGGACAGTGGGTCCTCTTTTACTTAGGTTTTCTTTTGTTTGAGTTACATGCATTTTAATGTACTTCACATGCTGCTGCTGAAATCAGTTTGAAAAAAAAAACCAAACGACTTTGTACATAAACATTACCTGTGCATCCACAAGGGTGGCGTTGGCCACGCTTTCATTAATGAAGACATGAACCAGGGCAGTTGCACAGAGAGAGGGGATCCCACTATCATTGACCCGTATGACCAGGCGATGCAGCCCTCTGTGGCGCCGCTCCAGGGGTTCTGCCAGGGTGATCACTCCATTGGTGTGTCCAATCTCAAACAGTCTGAAGGGATTTCCCCCCACTAGAGCATAGCGAAGGTCTGCATTTGGGCCTGTGTCTGAATCTATGGCTGTTACAGTTTGGACTACGGTGCGGGCACTGCTGGCAGGTGGAAGAAGGGTGTAGGACTCATTGGCTGGAGAGGTGATTGAGGGGGCGTTGTCATTTTCATCTGTCACAAAGAGCGAGACCGTGGCGGTGGCAGTTTTGCGAGGCTCCCCTCCATCCACAGCCCGTACACGGAAGGTGTAGGTGGAAAGCTTTTCACGGTCAAACGATGCAGAGGAGAAGATAGTTCCTGTGTTGTTCTCAATGGAAAACACTTCTTCACCCTGCTCTTTCTCTCCATCTTCACCCTCCACCTTCTCTCCTGCCTTCTTCTCTTCAACTCCATCCATCTCTACAAACAGACTAAGTTCTGCATTCTCGCCTTCGTCAGCATCCGTCACAGTGACCATGCCAACTGGGCTGTTGGCAAGCAGGTTCTCTTTGACGTAGAATGTAAAGATTTCCTGAACAAATTTTGGCGCATTGTCATTTCGGTCGGTAACCTGAACAACAACAGTCGCAGAGCCTTGCAGAGAAGGGGTGCCCTTGTCCTTGGCAATAACCCGCAGTTCATACCTCTCTCGCTGCTCACGGTCCAGAACCCCAGTGGCGCGGATATCTCCATTATCTGCATCTATGTAAAATGGCCCATTGCCGGCAGGATCCAAGGAGTATGCAATCTCTGCGTTCTTGCCACTGTCTGCATCTGTAGCTACCACAGTGACCACTCTCTCTCGAGGTGAGTTGTTCTCTGCAAAATGGACCTCCACAACACTCTGGGCAAAGGTTGGGGCGTGGTCATTGATATCTACTACTCGCACCATCAGTGAGCTGTTACTGGACAGACTGGGGCTTCCAGAATCTACTGCCACAATGGTAACACTGTACTCTTTGGTGGCCTCATAGTCCAGCAAGGCAGAAGTATGTAAGAAGTATTTTTTCTTGTTCCTGTGAAAATAATTAGATACATTTAATTAGATAATTAAATACATTTCATAAATGTGGTTGCTACCCTGCATGGAAATAATATAGGTCGTGTCCCCAAAGCAGTAAAATAAAAAAACTAATGCTGCTCCCTCTTAAGCTGATTTGTCACTAGGGTGTTGGCTGAGGAAAAATTATTTTGTCAGTAGTCATTGTGTTGGGCTTTTTAAGGGGAATGATGTTTTATATGCTAAAAATATCAGTAAATAGTGAAAAAAAGAAACATTTTATTGCCACAAAGCCCAAGGTGACATCCCGAGGTGTCTTGTGTTATCCAAGCAACAGTCTAAAGCCCAAGGATATGTAATTTACAATGGTTGAGTTTTTGTCTGAAAAATAACTGAAACACTAAATCAATAGTCAAAAAAGTTGGCTATTCATTTTCTGTCAATCGAGTGTTGGATTAATTGACTAACTGTTTCATCTCTAATCTTTTATACACACTATATTTCAAGAGATCTTCCTTCATATCTGCAGTCATCTGCAAAGAGACAACAATACTGGAGAAACTGTCAATGACTTTTTTAAAAAAATAAATCAACTACTCCATTTGCTGAAGACATCTCTTGATTATTACTCAGAATTTCTTTTGCCAAAGACAGCCCTGCAATCAGTACAGTAACCAACCTTACTGTTTAGGCTTCATAAGTAGCAGCAGCAATATCCAAAGATGGCCTTCTCTGTTTCCAATAATACTCCCTCCATTCAAAAGCTTCATAAAATATCTTTACAACTGAAATAAGAACATTTACATTTGCAGTCTGCACTGCTGAAATGATATTTAAAAGTCTAAAACTTTTGACTTTAATGAAAATTTATGCTCAAAGTTTACTGATTGTGTGACATTATAACTACTCTGTAGCCTTAGTGAATGAGTGGCAGCATTTGAACTAAGCTTAAAAGAATTACACATGCATCAGCACTGTTCTCTGAATCCCTTGTGGAAAATATAAATTGTAGAAATACCTCCTGGACCATTAGTGTAAGTAATATATATAGAAACTGCATGCTGCATGTGTAGTTGTCAAGATTAGAAAACAAAAAGGGAAAAAACAGTATTAGTCCCTGACAAAAATGCATCTATAATGTTAATCTATGAATGATGCTAAATGTTAAATTTAAAACTTAACTTTACATAAGTTGGAAAGTAGCAAGGAATGAGTCAGGAACTATCTTCTATCAGGACTCAACATGCTAAATGCCATTATTATTATTCCTTAATGAATAATGACCATTCTTAAATGAATTGCTCCTGGTAACTTTGAATCAGGTGCTTAATGGCACATATCCAAATATTATTTGCTCATTATGTAGAAGTTAGTTGATGTTTTTGTTCCCCCACAGGTAAAGAAAGTGGTGCATCATTCTTAACTAATATTTGGAATGCATCATTACTTTATAATTACATTAGCATTACCATTTTTGTTGTTCCTCCCAAGAAAAGCAATACATCATCCTTCCTAATCACTCATCATAGGAAGTTATTATTGGATACTGGTTCATTATTACAATATCTAGAGGTGTATGCTTAAGTAACTTGTTGTCTATTATACAGTCCAAGAGTTAGAATTGCTCAGGGATTACTTATTGATAAGCAGTTAGTTCTTGACTACTTCACTTGTAACTGCTCAGGATTTGGTGTAATTTACCTTTGATTCGCCTTACCTGTCGAACGCTTCATCTGCAGGTAGGGGTGGGAGTGCTGTTTCACCAGCTGGCTTCAGTGTGAATGGGACATCTCCTACGACTGTGCATGTCACAGCCCCATTCTCTCCTTGGTCTCGATCTGACACCTGTACCAGAGCCACTGGTGTGTCCACCAGAACGTTCTCTGGTACTAATGCTGCACCATCTCGAACAGGGATCCGTCCAATCTTTCGGATCTCTACGACTGGGACATTGTCATTTTCATCCCGCACAGCCAAAACTACAGTGGTCCGGTCAGTGCGGGGAGGCTGACCCCTGTCCCTGGCCATTACTGTGAACCTCAGTTGAGCCACCTCTTCCCTGTCAATCCTGTGAAGAACGCTCAGCCACCCAGTTGCCTCGTCCAGGCGCAGAAGTCGCCTGACAGATTCAGTGGCAGCCCCAAAGACATACTCCACCTGCCCATTCACTCCAATGTCACGATCTGAAGCTCTAACCTGGAGGACAGGTGTACCCGGAGGAGCATTTTCTGCCATCTCTGCCTCATATGTGGACCTCTCAAACTGTGGGCTGTTGTCATTCACATCTGTGATGGAAACACGAAGCAGGGCTTGGGAGGAACGTGGTGGGTTCCCTCCATCTCGAACCCTAAGGACGAGCTCATATGAGTCTTTTTGCTCACGGTCCAATGTGCCTTTCACAATGAGCTGTGGTTGTTTTTCACCATCTGGTATGTCTGCAACTTGTAGCTCAAACACAGTGCTCCTGGCTCCTGCTCCGTTATCTCCACTTCTTCCCCTCCGATCCCCAAGTCCATCTACTCTGGTAATGGGGTTTCCTCCTGCTGTGCGCCTCGTTGAACTTGACCCAGCTCCACCATCCTGGATCAGCTCATAGCGGTCAATGCCATTTCGCCCAAAATCCCTGTCTGTTGCAGTGGGCAGCAGGTAAAGGGTTCCTATTGGGCGATTTTCCTCAACTGAGAGCTGGAGCACAGGTGAGGGGAAGGAAGGTGTGTTGTCATTGATGTCTGTTATGACCACACGCCCTTCAAACAGATCTACCCAGCTCTGCAGTGGCCCTATCACGGACACCTCAAAGTCCAAGAAACACTCGTTTTCATCAAATATCATCTGGCACTGTGGAAGCTTCTCTCTGTCAATGCGCCGTGGGCCTGTTGTCAGCTCACCTGTCACATTGTCAATCTTGAAGTACTCTGAGCCGCTCTCTAGGGCGAAGGTGACATCCCCGCTGCCAGTACCTGCCGTGAGGCCCAGGTCTGCGGCCACGTTCCCAATCTTTACGTCAGGTGGGCCCTCCTCTGCTACCCGGTACCGGAGAGCTGAGTCGGCACCCGGTGGCTGAGTCAGCAGCTGCAGCACTAAGACCACGAGGCTGAGAGCCTGCGCGGCGGAGGAGTGCACTGCACCAAGCCTCAGCATGGCTCCTTCTTCCTCTCGCCTCTCTCCTTCCCGCTCTGTCTGCCTCCGAGCTGCGGCTTGTCTCTTCTTTATTTGTGTTTTGTGGACTGGTGTACCTCACAGCGTGGGTGTTTGATTTATCCTTTCTTACCTTCTCCCTATCGTTCTCTGCGGACTGCCGCCTGAGGTCCGGCGAAAAGCTTCTGCACTCTCACAGTACTTCACTTCAGCGGTGCAGGCTCCTTTCTTTTATTCTCCTCCTCAGTAACCTGGTGCTTTTGCAACTTCTATAATAATAATCCCGTTGTCTTGCTGGGCTGCTCATGCCACAAAGGTATCAAAAAATCCATCCTGCTGCGAAAAAAGAAAAAAAAACTAATTCACCAGCCTTTGATTAATCCACTTCACTCTTCCTCACTGCTTTCTCTCCCGTAAACCGGAGGACTATCCCGTTGTCACAGGAGAACCCTTATCGGTTCATAATGCCATTTGTAAGTGCTTTTTATTCCAGTCACATTTGGGACAGCGGCTTTTCTCGCGTTTTTCACAGTTAGAAACTGCAATGCAGCACCACTACACAAAAGAAGAAAAAAAAGAAAAGAAACACTGCTCGCCTCTTCGGACGCTGAGGAAAATGAACTCACATCCCCAAAGAGGAATAAAAATCAGTTTGGAAAAAAAGTCTTTGGGATGCTGCTGCCGGATCTTTTCTTACCTTCGGATCCAGCTGCGTTTTCCTCTTTTTTTTCCCGCAGTGGAGCAACGTGCCAAGCCGTCGGATTCCTTCACGCAAGTTATGAGGAGACAAGAGTGCTTTTCAGAGCGAGTTTCTCCTCATATTTTTTTTCACCTAAAACAAAAAACGAGAGCCTCTCTTGGTGAGCTCAAAGGCGAGATCCCGGCTTCAGCATCAATTTAGCGTAATCCCGTGCAGTGCTGTGTCTGGGATGGATGTTTCGGTGATGGACCGAGTGTAGATGCGTCTTTTTTCCAAGAGTCCCGCATTCTCTCTCTCGCTCCCTCTCTCGCTCTTTCTCTCTCTCTCTCCTCCACATGCGCCTCCTCCTCCTACTCCTCTGGCTTCTTTTTTTTCCCCCTCTCACCTGCACTGCTTGGGACTGCTGCTGCTGCCGGTCTCCAGCGATGCTGCAGTCTCTCTCTCTCCCTCTCTCTCTCCCTCTCCCTCTCCCAGCTACTGCAACATTTTCCCCGGCCGCGTAACTCGATCGCTGAGCTGTAACGGGAGAGGCAGCAGAGGCGGTGTTGGGTCGCCTTGTGTGTGTATGTCGGTTACCGGGGACAGACCTCACCCCCCCACCCCCCTGTCATATAGGAAGATTAAATGGCTTGGTGTCCCGGCTGCTGACAGCTTCTTGGTGGGAAAATATCTTTATTCACACATTCATACAAAGGACAAAGAGAGACGGAAGGAAAAGAGAGTGATCTGGCTTTAACACAAGTCAGCCCAGTGCTCAGTCATATTTCTGCTGGTGCAGCTATTTTGCTGGGGCAAGTGTAGAAGGCTTCATTCATTCTTTTCTGAAAGAGACAGAAATTGTCACATAAGCTTAACCTCAGACTACAGAATGGGGAGTTGCTTTAATATTCATGACCTGCAGTCACGTATACTGTAATGCCAATAATTTATAGCCGTGGTTCACATCTTCAATCAGAGGTAGCCTATGGCAACCACTACTGCAGCCAATATTGTGAGTGTCAAATAAATAACAAAAAGTAGTTGAAGTTTTGTAGCTCTGTGTTTAATATGTATTTTTGTCTTTACTTTTATTTATTTGTGTAATAATCAGACTTTCTGTTTTTTCTTTGTTGGCTGTTTCCTCTACCCCAAACACACACACACACACACACACACACACACACACACACACACACACACACACACACACACACACACACACACACACAAACATGCACACGCTGCTGTGAGGATGCTGTGTCTCGGCGGACCGACCTGCTCCGCGAGGAGCGCAATGCAGCATCGGTCTGCTGCTATTGAACACTGCCGGGGCTTCCACGCTGCTGCTCTGTTAAACCCGCTCTGCATTTCTAATTTCCCAGCCAGTCAGGCCGACTGCGCTGCCCGGCCTGGCTGGAAGCAGGGACTTCCCCAAACATAATGTTATTGGCTGGGGTTATAAGAGTTCTGTGTACCAGCTATTAGTGAGCAGTTTATGGCTGGCAGAGAGTAAACAAAGACTGACAAACTGCAGAGAGAGGTCACACATCTTCGCCTCTCTCCCGTTTTTCTTCCTCACATGACCCCCTCCTCCCCTACCCTCCCCTCCACTCCACTCCCCCCTTCTCTCCCTCGCTGACTTTTAATCTATTTTTCTCTCTTTCTTTTCCATCTCGCACCCTGAACTGCACCAGCAGGCACTTGCCTCAGTGTGTTGATGGGCCTATATGCTTTGCACACCAGGTGCACTCGGCACGCGCCTGCTCGGAGCGCACCGACGCCCTCTGTCGCTCGAAACACGCGCGCTCCTATTTCCTTCAAAATCCATGGCGGAATTCGCCCTGTGGTGCGTGCGTGCGTGCGTGCGTGCGTGCGTGCATGCATGCATGCATGCATGCATTAGCGTGCATGTGAATCTGGACGACAGAGGAGAGAGAGGAAGTTTCAGAGAGTGTTGTGTGTGTGCGTGTGTGTGTGTGCGTGTGTGAGTGTAGCGTGTAGCTCTGCTGCCTGGGTCAGCTCAGTTCACTTTGAGACTACTTCAGTTGATTCGGGAAATTTAAGTCAGATTTAACCCAATGAAAACACCTAATAAAATCTGTTGGCCAGAGCATGCTGTTATAGGCCTATCCAACCCATTAAGATATAATTGAGCATGAATCCTCTTTCATCAGCAAATGAACTGCAGTTTCAATTTGCATATTGAATGAAAAATGTGTGTGTGTGTGTGTGCGTGTGCGTGCACGTGTATGTGTGCGCGCACACACACTTGTGTTTATTCTAGTTAAAGACAGGATGTTCTTTGGAGAAACATAACCTGGATTGACATCTATTATAGCCTAAAGGCCTATGCTGTTTGTACCATCAGAAAAGAGGATCACAGCTTCAGCACATGGTCTATACAAGGATAACTGTGGAGAAAATGAAGACAGTCTTGACATACATATTTGACAGCATCAGGCAATAGCAACTGATATTTAAGAGAAATATCAGGGAACAAGCCAGATATCCTGAAGACATTTTGTGCTCATTCTGTGTGCTCTTTAAAGGCATTTAGCTTAGTTATTGTACTTAACTGTTCATTCAGCCATCCTTTCATTTGTAACATCTTTATTGGGTCAGTGTTGGCAATGGCAAAAATGGAAATCAAAACATATCAAATGAGCCTTTTTCTGCAGTAACATCCGCCATGATAGATTTCAATACTGTGACAGCACTTCAAAGTGCTGATGAAGAAAATGACTTTCACATTTGATCATTCAGTAGACTAGAGCAACAGTCAATTAGCAATCAGTCATTTAATGTTGCCAGTTCATAGGTTGAATTCCAACAGTTATGTTATGTTTTTAACAAAGATTAAGGTTGGCATCAGTCCATATTTTTGTTATTGTCATCAAACACCTTGACCAACAGTATATTAGTCACATGTAAATAGTTTAACTTTAAAAAAAGGCAGAGTCATTTATGTAGTTTTTCAAATATATACTGCATTTTTTTGGGACTATTTTCAGCTGCGGATTAACACTTGTGTGTGTTCTAATGACCATTTACCTCAGCTGAACAGTGTATGTTGGACTGACTCACAAAATAAACTGCAGTGGCCAGGTTCATGATAATAAAGGAACATGTTACCCAGTGTTGCTCAGTGATGTGTTTTTAAGAGTTTTTGAAATATAGGAGAGCTCTATGGAATAGAGGAATAAAATATAACAGGCTTTTGCAAAACAGGAAATACTTGTTAGTAGGATGAATTGTTGTTGGAACAAATTGTGACTTGTTGACAAAGAGAAAAATGTAGAATATGGCCAGCATTATTCTTTATTTATTTGTTTATTTATTTATTATTAATTTAATTACTTTAATTGATCATTTGTTTGTTTTTAAATCTGTGAACTCAGGAGTATTCAGAAAATACTGAAGCTGAAAAATACTGGGAGCCCTCGTCAAACTTAAATAGGATCCTTCTCAATCCATCCACTGCGAGTTTCCAGTCTCATTAATGTGGATTTCAACTGAACTCATAACTGTTAATGTGTGAGCAGGAGAAACTAATAGAATAAATGACAGAAAACATTGGGTAAATAGAGAAATGGTTGGGTGTGGTGTAAGTGAAAGACAACTATTTTATAAATAATTTTATCATGATTTCAGTGAGTATTATTTTATTATTTTATAATCGACTTCATCCAGAATTCTCTAGAGAGCCTTAGCTTTGCTGAAACCGAAACAGACCTTTCAAAGTTCACTACAGTTGCATTGCCTCTACTTTTTCCTTCAAATGTGTTTTTTTCTTCCCCCTCGGTTCCCTCACATATTCCACACAAACTGCAGCATTAATGAGCATTGATAATTATTTATTGATTGCTGTCTATTTCTGTTTTGGTGCAGACTCACGCATGAATTCCTGGTCTTAGATTTGAGGGGCCGTCTAGTGCCACGTCACTAATTATAGTGTATTTTTTGCCACATTTGTTTGTTAGAGCATTAACGATAATGACTGAACTTCTAATTAGTTGCTTTCAACCCCAGTCATCCCATCCACAGAAAACTCAGCATCAAAGGCCTTAATGACTACAAAACCTGTCTGGGTGACCTCAGTAGTCATAAAGCCCTCTGACAGTTTTGTGTTGACTCACCTGAATCACATCATAGACCACCTACTGGACCGTCTGCAGTTCACCACCTACGCAGACCAGCAGATACAAGCCCAGGGGCATATGGAAGGATCCCGTCTGGTGGTGAACTTTAGCTCAGCTTCACTGCTTTGATCCATGAACTGCTTCACACTAAGCTCTACCATCTCACCATGCCCGCCTCCACCCTTCAGGGGATCAGCAGCTTTCTGATAGGTAGGGGAAAGCAAATGAGGCAGGACAAAGTTAAATCCAGTACCCTGATAATCAGCACTGGTGAAGCCGTATGATTTCTGTGCACTCTGTCCACTGCTTCTTTTTTTCCTTTACTCAAATGACTGCACCTGCAAAGACACCTCGGGATGTTATAGGAAGGCTGTATACCAGTGTTAAGCTGAACAGCTCTGGCAGCACCAACAACATGCTCACAACAGCAGAGATGAGGGTTGACTTGAGAAGGAGCTCCCCACGTCTGCATGCCTTTACCATGCTTAGAATTTAGGATTCCTGTTTACCACAGCCTACACTTAAGCCACGGAATACTGTATTGCACAAAACGCCAGGTGGAGAAGTGAAGGAAATACAACCTGTGAGAGGCACTGAGTCTGTCCTGACTAGTTCTGTCTAATTGGTATGGCTGTGCCTTGGATCCTACTTAGGGCTCCGACCTTGAAATTTACTTTGGTATTTTGGTGCCAAGCACAAAACGCTGGAGAGGTGCCAACTAATGGTTGAGATGATGAATGAGATTCATTCAAATGAAGCAGTGCAAAGTGAATTGTTGTCATTTTGGTAGAAAATGTGTCTTGTACTTCGCGTTGAGAAGAGCCGTCACAGAACTATGTCAGTTTGTGGGGCAACTTCAATCTGCTGCCACTTTTTTTGTGGTTTTATTAAGTTACTAAGTGCAAACTAAATTCATGGAGTAAACACAGCAATGATAGAATAATGCATAAAATGTAAATAAACCATTTTAACAAATCAGTCCCCGGCCAGTAGAAGCATTTTAAATGGCATAAAAAAAATTGTGTTTATTGTGTTTAAAGCAGCAATGTCAAATCAGTCTGGATTTATCTATAAATTAGTATGAGTGATTCTTCCAATGTTTGTTGTCCACAGTTGCTTTATACTGTATGAAAACCTTCTCCTTCAGGTCATTAAATCCCTGCAGCCATCTGAAGGCAGCAGTACACGTTTGTTGATAAATCTGCGTTTGAGAAGTGCCACGCCACAGCTCAGTGCCATTATACACGTTTACCTTCATTAAATCACAGGCAAAAGACACCAGGCTGCTACAAAGTAACTCCAAACAATACTACATACATCAGAACCTCAGGGAGATGTCGAATTATAGCGGTTCATCAGTCCTGTGTATCATTGCCTCCTTTCAAACCTTCTTTTTTTTTAGCAAATGTAGCATTTCATGTTGTACTGTTAAAACACATTATGGTGAAAACGCTGCAGCTGATGATGTGAGAATTTATGACGCCAGTAGAGCAGAAATGAAATTGTTGGATTGATGTCTTCATTTAAATGTCCTCATCAACATTTTTTTTTTATTCGGCCAATTTATTTCTATCATCCTTGCACTAGTTAAATAATAACCCACACCATTTGCCTCTGGCTGCAGAGTTAAGCTGTTGTGTGTTCAGGTCATGCCCCATTACACCATCCAACCACCTGGTTTTCTATAGAAGCCTCTTTCCATTTGCTGAGCTGTTGTCGTCATGCGTCAGCATGATAGACACAGCTGTTTCAGAGCGAAAAGACCAGTGATGTGACTCACTCAGAGTGCATTTATTAATCAGCACAACCTCTCATTTATATTCCACCTCTGCCGGCCCTTTTGCACTCAGCGCTGCTGCACCTACATGAACCAAAAAACAGCAGGTACACTTGGAGACTCCCACATAGTGCATCCAAGACCTACAACTTTGGACTTGTCATTCCACCTGTGGGGTTGAAATAGGGCCTTTTGGCTCACTGGTGTAATCGCTTATTGCAGTGTTAGTGTTAAGAGATGGTGACCGGGGTATGGGGATCATGAGGTCATGCAGTGATGGAGCTCAGTGCTGCAGGGTAACGTCTGTGGTTGGAGTCTTCAGCCCAAATTTTCTAGAAAAAGAAGGAAATAAAGGGAAATAAAAGGTGGTGGTTGGTGTAGGCAGATTTACAAAGGATGAAAAAGCAATAGGGGATGGTAGATCCCAAGGCCACATACTTCAGTTATTCTCGAAGTCAGGTGCTTCAGATCACAGAGCATCAAAATAATCAGCCATAAGAATAAGTCTGTTGCACGTGCTGTCAATTTGTTAATGGTTAGCCTGATGTGATGGTAAACCTACAGTTTTGAGACATACAACTGTGCCAATTGATTCTAATTTATACACAGACAGAGAAGAGTAGGGAGGAAGCTCATGTCATTCACCATCTACAATAACCTAATGCGGGACTTTCAATAGCCGGTGTGCTCTCTTTCAGATGTGTTAGAGAGGCAGCATCAAGGTTGGTAAAGCTAAATGGCTCAATAAGCCGGTCAAGAATGCCAACTCTGTTGTAGGTCCAGATTGGCTGGAGGTATAGTCAGTGAAGATGGATGAGAACTAGTACCTATTGAATCCATCCTGTATGCATTATGCCTATCCTCTCTATGACAACAATAGAACTGACTAAGCAGCACCAACGTGGATTTTACCCACACACATCTGGTCTATAGTATTCCCTTGACAGTGCACTGTGCTCTTGTGCTGTAAATGTACGATGTCTTATACTTACTTCAATGTTACATCTCACATTTCATGTGTATTATGATAGATTTCTACTCTATATGAAGGAGCTCCAGGAAGATCCATATGTGTAGTCACACATATAATTCATACCATTTAAGTGACTGTACATATTTCAGTTTATATGTTGATGTATTTTCATAGTTGTAAATCTCTGGACACACATGCATACTCTAAAGGTCGTTAAAATAATGCCAACACTTCATTAAATTGAACTCTGGAATACCTTAATTACAACTGCAAACACTGCTACATAGGTGGGCTGAATTAGGTGGAATGCCAATTAGTAGCTTTTGTCAGCTGGATGAGGCCTGGTAATCAACAGTGTAATGTCCTTTCAAAGCAACATGAAACAGCTGCAGTAACAGGGCTCTAAAGAGGCTAAATCATTTGCTCTGTGACTGCAGGAGTATCCGTCAGAAAACTATTGAAATGTCCAGAGGAAGAGGTTCTATATGCCATATGCCAACACACAGACACACTGATATCTAGATTTACCCCAGGGGATCATCCTAAACTTTTGTATTGCATCGAGTCATATTCTGTCGTTTCCTATTGCTCTATCCAATCCTCTCCCATCCTGTCTTATGCTTTCCTTTTATATCATATCTTGTTCTCTTCTGTATTCTATCCCATCCATTTAAACTGACCTTCATGTTGGCCTGCCGCATCCACTTGGTATTTGGTGTTTTATACTTGCTGCTTACTAGCTGAAGTGCAGCTTTAAATAACATCGCTATTGTATCGCTTACACTCCTGTAGTTGCTGCCTGTACGATCATATTTGGCTCCACAATCATAACTGTGACTCTGTCTTCCCCTGTCTTTTTAAAAAATCTCTTTTTAATCTAAAACTAAAGACCATCTTGCGATTGGATCACACCATCCGTGACGACTGTCAACATGTTGCTGTTGTGACCTTATAACATAGTCAGTACTACATTATTACATGAGTAGGGCCTACTCAGCACTCACAGCACTCTGGTAAAGTGTCTCCAGGACCCTATTTTGCCATGATCACGAAGACACACATACAGCAGCCACTATCAGACATGTGGTTTGGTTATTGGAAATATTGAAGTGTTTGGAGTAGTACTTGAGTATTTAAGGTATTTGAGTGTTTGAGAAGTTGGAGCTGATATCTAAGAATTTGGAACACTTGAGTACTTAAGCTACCTGAGTTTAGATGAAATCTGCCCACGTCTCAGCGTTTGAACACTGAGATTCTGGTGTATCTGTAAGATACAACTACTACACCTACTACTACTACTATGGCTAAAATGTAGTTTTCATTTTTTACTTAGGTAGGTTAGGTTGAAGCGGTTAAAGATGCAACAAAAGTGAGACCATACAGATACACTTGCTGAGAATCCACATGAAAAGTGAGATGTGAGTGGATGTAAGCACAACTGAAGCATTTGGCCCATTCTGTCCACACCAACTCTGACCTCTGTTTGGCCGTCTGTCGTCAGAACCAGCTGTCTGTCAGCAGCACAGCTCCTGAGGTGTTGAAAGGATGGCAGCCAGCCAAACTGTCTTCACCAGATTGACAAAAATAGTTTATAAGTAAGCTGCATGAGGATTTTACAGGAAGAATTCAGCATAGTCTTTATTTATTGATTCCCTGATTTTTATCTCCACTGTTGCAGGGTTAGGGGATCTGCCTACAGCGAAACTAGAAAGCTCATGCTGACAGAGGGAACCTTGGATCACTCATTACAGATATTGTTAATATGTACAGAACATACAAACAGTGGGAGATGCGTGTGATTTAAAGTGCTGTCTGTAGATATTATGCATGGCAGAGTGTGCCAGAAGAAAGAAAATAGACTCGGAATGTAAAAAATGCAGGGGGTCCTGGGGCGATGTGCCTGTCTCAGAGTCGGTTTATACATTTGATAAAACAGAAAACCATCCGTTCCCTGAGACAGGCCAATGACAGATGTCAGAAATGCTTCTAAAAAACAATTTCTTTGTGGATTGCTCATTAGACTCTTTTCCCATGAGTATGCATTCAACAACCTTGTAATGCAGCAAAAATACACAGGAATGAAAACATTACTATTGAGTTGATAGTAAATGCACCTGAGATTACCTTGTGGGGCAGAACAATGCTACACTTCTCTTTCTAATTTTTATTCTGATCGGTGAACTGTAGCTTTGCCCCTGAGGACATGTGCTGCAGTTGGTAACATCACATACATGTATGTAAACACTGTTTTACATTTCATGTTTTTGGAGACAAGATTTTCTTTTCCATTTTTATATATACATATATATATATATATATATATGTATGTTTTTTTTTTTCTCCCAGTGGACAAATCAGAAACAATCTGCACCAGGCCACAGAACAAATCTACAGTGGCTGTGGACCGCTGTGAATGTTTATGAGGAATTTCCCTCTGGGATTTATTTTCAACACTAGCAGGATGGAATGACTGCAAAGACTCCACCAATTCCCACGGGGAAGCTTTCTAGGTCAGGTGGGATATGTAGTGCCTCTAGCTCAACCTGGAGTATCTGCACAGGTTCTCATCCCTGTCAACTTTACATCGTCAGCTGGTAAGGTAACTGATTGATGTTTAAGTGGCCTAACACCAGTGCACTCTGAAAGATACAGATGTTGTCTCTGCGCCTTAATTAAAGGTAGAGTTCAAATGCACTTTGATGTACTCGTAAGGGAAGAACCTTGTGAAACCCTGTGAAATTCTTGTTGTAATCTCTATGAAAGATTATGTCTTGTTAATTATAATACATCTGGCATGGCTACAAGAATTAGATTTGAACCACAGAAACACAACTGGCACTGTTTGTAGAATGATTAGGATAGTCATCGTATAGTAAGGCTGGGTGATATGGCCAAAAATAATATGATGACATTTATCGATATGTACATTTAATAACATTAATGAAGAAGGAAATGCATCTAACATTTTTGTTAGACCTCAAGGATAAACACAATACATTTTGGTAAGTAAAACTGAATATCAACATAACTTGTTTGTTTCCAAGACACCTCCACAGGGCACCTTTTAATTTGAATTTAAGGGGGTATATTCAGTGTTGACTAAATCCTACATAAATCACAAAGTGTGTTATGCTTCTAAACAGTAGTTTATTTCTGAATCAATAATTTCATATTCTCAACACGGTATAACATTTATTCTGTTTGTGCAGGACTGTGCTGTGGGCTAGACTACAATTCAACAATTCAATTCAGTTTTATTTGTATAGTGCCAAATCATATCATACATTACCTCAAAGCTCTTTAAAGGGTAAGGTCAAGAAGAGAAGAGAGAGAGATCAGGGACAGCTGTATATACTGTGGATTGTTATAGTGAAAATAATGAAGGTAATACCCATATATATGTATATATATATATATATATATATATATACACAGTATATACACACACACACACACACACAAAGGTATACAGGGTGAGAGAGATGCTCCTCGCCGTGTTTACTCTATGCCACTCTCAAATAATTTATACAGGATGTCTTCTTGGCAGAATTACTTTGTGGAGTCCATACAACAATATTATCCGGCAAAGACAATTTGTTAAGCGATAAAGAAACGTA
>NW_019174556.1:58905-127169 GCF_002260705.1 Seriola dumerili | reverse complement strand
TATATATATATATATAACGGGGAGCTGGTTCCACAGGAGAGGAGCCTGATAGCTGAATGCTCTGCCTCCCATTCTACTCTTAGCAGCTCTACCACAAGTAGGCCTGCATTTAGAGGGTGGAGTGTTCTGTTGGGACAATAGGAAACTATGCGCTCTTTAAGATACGATGGTGACTGACCATTAATGGCTTTGTAGGTGAGGAAGAGAATTTGAAATTCTATTCTGGATTTTACCGGGAGCCAATGCAGAGAAGCTAACACAGGAGAGATATGATCACTTTTCCTAGTTCCTGTCAGTACCCGTGCTGCAGCATTTTGAATGAGCTGGAGGCTTTTCACTGAGATATTGGGACATCCTGACAATAAAAAAATCCAGTAGTCCAGTCTAGAGGTAACAAATGCACGGACTAGTTTTTCAGCATCCTTTTGAGACAAGATGTTTCTTTCGCCTGCTTTCCACAGAAGGCTGATGCAGCACTGTTGCCAGGGGCAGAACTATGTTTTCAGATTGTCCATCAATCCATCCCATTTTCGTGATATCTCAGTAACGCCAAAGGTTAAAATTCACTCACTTACGTTCTTGTGAATGCGATATATCAGGAATATATTATGAAATTTCATTACATTTGACACTTACATTCACTTGGACTCAAGGATGAATTGATAAGAGCTTGGTGATCAAAGGTCATGGTCACTGACCTCCACAACTAATGAATTTATATGCTAATTATGACACAATTTAACAAAAAAAAAACTAAGAGGTTAAATGATGAAGTGATGACATTTTATATCAAAATGTTGACCAATTGGTTGAAGTTGACAGTGAAGGTCAACTTCACTGTGGCCTTCACAGGGAAGTTCAACTTTGCTCAACTTTGTGTCATAATGTTCTGCGAAAACACTTCTGGTCATTATTCAATTCTGTAACTCAGGAAGGGGAGATTGTGATGATATTTCCTGCAACTTTGCTGGTTAGAGGCATACAACTGTGAGATGGTAATTCTATTTTTTTTTTTTTTCTGTCCTGGGACTTCATACCCAGAGTCAACTACATTCATTAGCCTTTGAAACCCAGTCTTTTCACCGTTCCAAGTGACATCATGTCTTTTTGCTGTATTATATGTAATTGCACTTGCTGTGTCACAGCTGGAGCTCCTACCATATCAGTGATGATATAAAAGGCAGGCACAAGTGGCCGGTGCTGGGCTGGTGGTGTACAGATGATCTCTGGAGCTTTATTGTTGGACACAACTGTCTGCTGCAAATGAAAACAATTCAATGAGAGTGAACCGAAACAGTAAAGCTAAAAACTAAAAGTCGCTAGCTGAGAGAACTGTAGGTTCATCACTATAGTGACCAAAGACTTTTGTTGCATGTCGTTGCCTTTTCATCTCTTTATGGTTGGCTATCAAATAAAGCCCCACCCCCCCACCCCCAAACTAATATCAATAACAATAATACAGATTCCAGGTGAGAAAGAATAGCTGTGTTGCTTGTAGTAAACTTATCTGTTACTGCTGCATTATTAGTTTGTTGTCATACCAAAAAAGGCGCACTTTCATGATCAAAACTGTTTGAAATTATAATTGGCACGTTTTAGAACATTTACTGCTAAATTCAGACACTGTTGTCTCCGTTCTACATGACCTCATCATATTATTTATCGGTTTCCAAAGGGATAAATAATTTCTTCTTGTCTCTGTGTTTACTGAGGAATAATTTTCAGCTTTTTCATTTCTTAATTTTTTAGTAAAATGATCTTTTCGACCTTTATATGGGGCCATATCAGCATTGGAACGGAACATCAGTGCTCTTAGAAGTGCAAAATCCTTCTTCATAAGTTTTCAAATGAACTCGTTTATCCACAGTAGGGATATTTCAATTATGTGTTTTGAAAAACATGCCAGAAATCCCATCAACCGTTCACTAATTCATTGCACTATACTGTATATTGTGATTCAGATTCGCTGCAACATGTGTGTATTGGGATTCTGTTGCTGCTTAATGGACCTGGGAAAAGAGACTGTTATGGTGCAGAGGATAAATCTCAGAAGTGAGCCTAAACACAGAGAGAGAGAGAGAGAGAGAGAGAGAGAGAGAGAGAGGGAGGGAGAGAGAGAAAGAGTTGATTGTACTTTCCCCTCTCTCTGTCAGCCATTCTCACCTTCGCTCGCATGCATGCACGCAGCCACCCACCCACACACACACACACACACAAAATCATGATGCAGGAGGTGGAGATTCTAGTCATCTCACATGCATTCAAGACAAAACTCGGTATCAAATATGGATCCACAACATACATAATTGCACATGTGCCTATTCTTATTTCCTCCTTGTCTGTCTCTTACTTAAGACAGATATGCAAGCATGCACACACGCACACACATGCATGTGCACAAAAACACACACATTCTCTCTTCCATTACTACTTTATACTTCCCACCTGTCAGGTCTGGAAGAAAGCTATAAGAGCAGATACGTCTTGACAGAGCAGTGAGTATACACAATGCATGTGCATGCACACACACACACACACACACACACACACACACACACACACACACACACACACACACACACACACACACACACATACACACTTTATTTCCTAGTGATCCTTCATCTCTGTGAATCCCTCTCCAAGGCCTCCCTCCTAACCCACTCATACTGTCTATAAAGATGTTTCCCATTCTTATCTTTTTTTTCTTCATCCTTTCTCTGACAAGGTATTGAGAAAGGTTTCATGGATCTCTTTCATGCTTTACATTCAACTCTTATGTCTCTTTTAAAAGAAATAAATAAATAAAAGAAATCCCTCTTGAACCACCATAGTGGCCGTTTGCTTTGTTAATGCATTGCAACTCAGCCAGCTTTGCTGCAGTGGAAAGCAAAAAAAAAGAAAAGAAAAAGGCATCCATAATACTGAGCGTAACTGTCAGCATTATGGTAAAGATCGAGATGATGCCAATGGGTCCCCACAGTAGGGTACACACACGCACGCACACATGCACACACGCACACACACATGTATGTATAAATAAATATATATGTAACCTATTTGCCTGCAGCTCTACAGCATGTGAGTTAAGTCTTTTATGTATTTTTAAACAACTGCTCAGTCAAAAAAACCAAAGAAATTGAGGAACAATAAATTATTAAGTTGCAAGTAACCATCAGTCAAAACGTGGAACATTTTGATGTAGGAATTCTACCTTGTAACATACACAAGGCTTGTGTTTATGTATGTTACAAGTGAAATACCCACATCTTCAATTCATTTCCACAAGATATTATGTCCCATGAATGTTGTTGCTTTTTCCGCTGCAAGAACATTCTGATCACCACAGTTTACAGGAAACAAGCTTCTCCTGCAGCTCAGAAGATATTTCCAGTAAGTCCAGAGAAAAATAAAAGTTTTTAGTCTTTATTTGAAAAACAAAAATTGGCAGCAACAAATCCTTAACTTACAATAATCGTATTAACATTAGGGTTTATATAAGGAACAAGAATTAAATTATTATCTCTTTTAATCAGTTTAATAATATTAATATAAAGCGCTTTAGACTCTCCCAACCACATAACACATGCGCATACACACACGCGCGCACATGCATGCGCACACACACACGCACAATATACAGCATCTCTCACACTTGCCAATAATAGTTTAATTTAAGCAGCGGCAGCCTTAGTCTTAAACTCTCAATTCCTGTGTTGAATAGCTCTCCCAGCAGCGCCCCTGGAACGTCATCAGCTTTGGGAATGCTGACAGACTGAAAAAGCAGCTGAGTCATTCTTAATGAAGATCAGGAAGCTTTTCCTCCTCTTTTCCTTTCCCTCCATCATCAGAATAACAAGCATGCTGGCACAGACAGCCTAGGCTTACCCCACTGGAAATTTACTGCTACAGCACTAGCTGTCAAAAAGTTACAGGCCTTTGGCAAATAAAAGGCAGGACCAGAACAAATTTTTTACTCTCCACACTTTACCTTTATTTGTCAAAACAGGTTTTCCCCTCTACGGATGTCAGTGCCTGATTTGCATTGTTGAAAATCTCACAAGAGTGTTGTTGAGTCAAAACATTCAGGTTGGCCGCAAAGTGACCGCTAAAGTAATACCAGGGGTGAAATAACAAAGAAAGAAAAAAAACCTCTATTAAAGAATCAGCAGGCTCTGAGTCTTTTGTAGCAGATGTCCCTTGCAGCAGAAATCATAGTTTATTGTAGCCACAGTCCCCTGAGGCAAGAGGAAACTGTGTATACTTGGCAGCAAATATTATGTATTGACATCTGCGAAAATATGATCCCAGTCATGAAAGCACCTTGTAGTTAAACTCTGAAGTTGTAAGATTGTGTAGACCGAGCTATATGTCACGGGTGCAGTCATTGCACGGAGCAGAACCTAAGTGTGGTTGTCCGAGCAGGATACATAAGTCTTGGACAGTGTTTGAGAAAAGAAACTGACTTCAGCTGCAGAGTCTTAATAAATTATGATGGAAACCAGCAAGTTCATACATTTGCCCTTGATGAAGCTTTTGTTTGACTTCAATTTGCCATGTACTTGTGGGAAAAAGGACCTCCGCACTTGTCAACCAGCTAGATGATATATTAAGGGTTTAGGCTTTGGTGTCAGATTTTATACTTCAGCCTGAGTGACCCCCTTTATGCACTTGAACATCACTTGTGCTCCCAGCTCGACTTTGCCGGAGAGGAGAAAGAGCTGCATGACATGCGACACTGCAGTCAGTGATGCAATAACAAACATCAGCTTTTACAATGTATGGAAGTTAAAGAAAAAGATGGGAGATACAGAGGGAACATGTCAGAGGGAGATGATCTTGTCTGATAAAGAGGAAAAGAAACGAGTCAGTGGTTGAAGGGAACAGATTAAATGCTGTAATGAATGTGCTGTAATCTTGGCAGTGTTGATCTCATTATTTGTTTATTTCTCCTCACACCTGCCTAGACACGCCGTTCCACAATGTTTCCCCTCTTCATTAGTAAGGAGCTACTGCTGTGCACTAATGCATGTACTCGGCTGATGTTCATGTCCTGAGTGTTTGTGTCTGTTTGTGTTCATAGCTCAGTGTCTGTGCACGTGTGTGTGTGTGTGTGTATGTGTACACGCTGGCATATTTTTTCCTTCTGATTAAACTCCCGCGGTGAAGCGATACCTCCTGTGTCTCTGCAAACTCCTCCTGTTTTTGACCTTTCTGTCGAACGTGTGAACACACGCACAGACGCACACACACACATATACAAACACACACACACACACACACACACACACACACACACATCACATGAACACATGTCCACACAAGCTGGTGATGGATGGTGTTATTACCTGAAGCTTTTAAGGGGCAGAAAGGTGCTTAAGAGAGCAAACACACCTGACTGTTTGTGCTTTATCATCAGGAATTAACACTCAGATGCGGACACACTCCAGCCTGGACAGTCAGACACACACACACACACACACACACTCACACACACACACACACACACACACACACACATACACACACACACAAAAATATCCAACATATGCAACGTTCTTTGAAAACATTAGTATTTACCAAGGGAAGACAGTATGTTCTCACCCAATTTTGTTTTCGACTTTTTCCTTGTGCACACTCTCTCACCTGTGAAAATTATTCATTAATGATTTATTGAGACTCACACAAGCCATCCATGCTTGAGAAGCTGAAATAAGCTTTGCATTTCTAACACAGCATTAAGTACAGATAAACACACACACACATACACACATACATTTTTTATATATTTATTGTTGCCAGAATGGATCTACATTATTGTGTTTTAGCACTTGGGATGACCTTGCTTTGTTGTGTGATGGAATAAATACACCGCCACTGAGGAGGAAAATAAGTTGTTTCTGTGGGTTGATCATGCTCCCGGTAAAAAAAGTGATGATTCAAAATGCATATCAGTCTGCTGATAGTCAACACGTACCAGTCCAGGACCGGTAATAAAGACATATTGCTCTCATCCGTCGCTCTTTCTTTCTTTCTTACTTTCCCCGTTTCTGTCTCCCCCCCTTTCTCTTCTTCCCTCTGTCTCCCCCATCTCCAATTTTGCTGATTGCTTTGCACCATTAATATTTCATGTGTAATGTGGCTCTTTTGGATAGTGTGAGCATGTGTATGTGCCCCTGTGAGGCTGCGGTTGTGCGTGTGGATGTACACACACACACACACACACGTGTGTGTCTGTGTGTGCATATGTCTGTGCGTGCACGTCTGTGTTTGTGTGTCTGATGCCGCAGTATCAAATTCTGCTCTCACAGCTGTCGGCTAGTCTCAGCTTGGTTGTGATCTGCCTGTCTACCTCTCAACCCTCAACCTCTCCTTCTGTTTCACACTCTTTCTTCCTTTCTTGTGAGTTTTTCATCTGCATCTCTCTGTTCTTCATCCCTCTGACGCTCCCTCTTTTTTTTTTTATCTCTTGTTCTTCACTGCTTCCCTGGTTTTTTTCTTCCATGGCATCTTCTTGCCTCTCTCCCTTGATGCCCTCTCCATTCATCCCTCTGTGTTAATCCACCCCCCTCTTTTTCTCTTGCTTTACCTTCAATCTCTTTCTTCACTCTCGCTGCTTTCACCTCTCTGCCATTCATTCTTAAAATCCTTTTTTTCTTTCTTCTTCTTCTCTTTCCAAATCTTGGCTTTTAGTTGAAAAAGACCCAGACTACACAGAAGCCACAAACAAAATGTGACAGAACATAAGCCAGAACTGTTGTTTCTGTATAAGATATTTAATGTTTGTTTATGCTTATTCAATGCAAAACAAATTTTGGAGACCATATAGTCTTTTTCCATTATGGCTCTTGACTAAGTTGGACTGTGAAGATGGATACGGTGGACGGGAAGATAAAAAGTGGGGATTTGTGATACATACGATGAGAAAGTCTTCAACACGGTGTCAGTCTTCTGTTATGGGCCGTTGCGTGACAGCACTCTCTGTCCGAGTCTAGATGGAGTTCTGCAAGGAGAGCGAGGCAGCGGCAGCAGTCAAGTGACAGCCTGATATTGAACAGGAGTGATATGTAGGATCAGGTTCGACCTCTCCAGCAAATGAGAGGGGACAGAGTTTTTAGACTAGTCTGGGAGTGTGGTTGGAGAGATGTGGAGCTGCTCAATTTCTTATGCAAAGTTCTCCCCGTAAAACGCTGCTACAGCTCAGAAAAGTTCAGAGGTTGGAACAGCTATATATTGCCTGTCGTAAAGCATCCTTAAATGTCTCTTTAGGCGGCCCTTCTAGTTGGTGTGTGTGTGTGTGTGTGTGTGTGTGAGAGAGAGTGCGTGTGTTCCAAAAGCCTCCTGCTGATAACAGGCACACACTGTTCCCTGAACCTTAATGAACAGAATCACCACTGACACACACACTTTCCATTTATTACCCTCGTCTCTCATTATGGAATTTCTGTGTGTATGTGTGTGTGTGTGTGTGTGTGTGTGTGTGTGTGTGTGTGTCTGTGTGTGTGTGTGTGTGTGTTCCTGCTGCTGTATGTATACGTGTGTGTCTGTGTGTATGCATTAACTCTGGTCCACCGTGGGCCCAGGCGTGTGATTGGCTGCGGATGAGAGCTACGGTTGGCACAACAACATTTCCGCAGAAGGCCGTAAAGCAGTAGGCCTGGAGCGCAGGCAGCATCTGCCCCTCGGTTTGCTGCCAAGACATACACACACACTTACACACATGGATGGACTTTCATAAACACTTAAACAGACTGACATACATGTATTGACACACACTAGATAATTCACAATCTCTCATTTAGCCCCAGCCCCCTGCCCCTTGTGCCAATCTATCATCTCTCCTGGCACTCGTCTGGCATTCTCTCACTCTACTGACCCCTCTCTGTCTGTCCTTGTCCATCTCTGCCACAGCTTTGTCCCTCACTCAGTCTCATATTCAATTCTCCAGCCCTCCACTCTGTTTTTCTTTCGCTCAAGCTGTCCTTTTCTATCACATGCATGTAGGTAAACTGTTTCTGTAGACCCACTTCTCTAGCGTGGTGCTCATTTTCTTCCTTCTCCACCTTTACTGCCTTGCGACAGCACCACACACACACACACACACACACACACACACACACACACACACACATACATGCACATTTACCAAACACACTTACACACACAGTCACTGCTCTGCCACCCACGCTTAGGTTGTTGTGGCCAGGAGATTCTGTCATAACTCAAAGACTGACCTTTCATAAGCCACTGCTCCAGACAGATGAATAGCCCCATAGCCCTGTGTCTATGTGTTGTGGTGTGTGTGTGGGTGTGTGTGCGCGTGTATGTGTGCGCGAGAGGTTGAGAGGCTTGATCGTTGTCAGTGAGCAAGTGCATGCTATTGTTTGTGCACAAGTGTGTATTTTGTGTGTGGATAGGGGGAGTGGTAATGCATCATGAGTTTGTGTGTGTGTGTGTGTGTGTGTGTGTGTGTGTGTGTGTGTGTGTGTGTGTGTGTGTGTGTGTGTGTGTGTGTGTGTGTCAAAGGGGCTGTGGCCTGGGTGGAGATAGAGAGAAGGGTGACTGAACAGTGTGGATAACAAGGAAGTGTAAGAAAAGAGTGAATCAGAGCTATAAAAATAAAACAAAACCCTTTCATGCTCCTTCACGCATCTGCATTTATTGTATCACTGTTTTTTATTTGCGCATCAATATTATAAATAATGATGATTAAATTAATATTTAAAATGTGTTTGTGCATTGAAGATCACAAAACTGCGGGGGCTTGTTTATCTCAGCATGTGAATGATAACTTTACTGAGAGTCTATGTTCTTTGAGGCCCTCTGGACATGTTAGCATACTATTGATAATCAATACAACTTCTGTCCCACTATTTCTGCATCAAAGGAGTCTTGGTCCCTCTCTTTCTCTTTCTCTCTCTCTCTCTCTCTCTCTCTCTCATTGTCTACATCTACCACATACAGAAGACTAGACATGTACGCAGGCACGTGTACAAACCCAAGGGAATATACAAATCTGCATACTGATGCACACACTGAGATACAGACGTGCACGTATAACTATGCATCTCCAGACAAACACATGTAAGAATATGGCCACAAGCGGCGATTGCAGGTTTTAAGCCCTTTTGCGCTCAACAATAGGAAGCAGCTCAATCGGGCAAGATTAAAATCAAAGTCAGCAACAAGCGTGTTTCAGACTCGACAAATCCAAGCACAGTCACTTCAGTTATTTTAATTCTTTTTAAAGAATGAGTGGGACCAATCACACACTTGTTCACAAAGCCTCCAGCATTTCAATAATTGCGCTCGACTTATTGTTCTGCCGTTTGTCCACCCTTCATCACACTTGAACGAAACTCTGTGCGTTTATTCGGGAAATAGTGCAGGAATGTCTGCATTGAGTTTAGTCAGGATTGCTCGAAGTCATCTTGAGTTATGAGCAAATATATGATAGGCCAAGCTCACTTTCACCAGTCAATATGGCACTTCAGATTTTGGTTAATACTTGCCCCCCAGAGCATGCACCTAACCTGGTGAAATTCTGTTAGCTTTTTTTTTGTTTTTTGGCGTCTCCTATGGGTCGGGTTCAAAATGCTTCAGTAGACCTATACCCAAACACGGCTCTGTAACTAGATTCATGATGACTGGACAAATATTTAATGAGTTGTTGCTCCTCCCCTCGTGAAGTTTATTGGTCAGTATCTTGAAAACTAAATATCAGTTATCTCCATACTTTCAATAAGCTGGGTCCAGTGATGATCTGCAGACAACCTGGTAGCAATTGAACCTACAGTGTTTTTCAAAAAAATTGAGAATGGAGGAAAATCCAGCATGGTGGACTTTTATGGCCCAAGAGGCTTTTTTGTGTAGAACACACTGAGTTGGACTTGTATGTCAAATTTCAAGCCAATCTGATTTACGGTGTGATGGGCGTGGCCTTTACAAAGTTGCATTTTTTTGGGCCTTAATTACAGCACCACCATCTGCTTGATTAGGTTCATATTTCTTGGGAAGCACTTGCACACGATTTCCAGTTATTGTGCCAAGTTTCATGCTTCTAGCTCATTCCAGCTCTCGGGTATTTGAGCTGCAGCAGAATAATTATAATAAACTGAAACCAAAACAATAGGGTTCTCTGCACTTTCGGGGGCTTGAATCATAGTGATGTCTCACATGATGTGTGGTTTTTCTTTGCTTGAAGAAGCTGAAAGGCGAGGTGGAATCAAGAGTGCTCAGTCACTATTGCACAATAACAATAATATCAATAACAATAGTGAAGTGTCTTTTAATTTGGCTCTTATGTCTTGATAGGATCATGAGACGGAATGTTTGCACTTGCCTGTTGTTAAGGTAATAAAGTTTTTACAAGGGCCTAACACACTTGTGCTTCTTATGTTATTGTAAGAAAGACAATAGCAGGGGACAATACTCTCAACACTAAACAATAATGCATCATGTTCCCAAGGAATACGCCACACAACATTATCCACTTCAGGTCTGTCTTCCTCTGCCTCTATGATATCTACAAAAGCCATGGTAACAACGTTGCCATGACCACGTTAAAACCACTGGCAACAGACTGCATATTGGCAAAGTAATGTCAAAAAATAATGCTAAAGAAAGATTTCTTTCTGGGGACAGGAGTGAGAGTGATGATTTAAAATGCCACTTTTAGACTTTGTTTAGGCAAAAACATGTGAATATCTTGAACACACATACACACCCACATCCTCTCACAAAAAAAAAAAACAACAAAAAAACAACACATGCACAAACACAACAACACACACCCTGACAGACCGTCTGCTCATAAGTAGAGATAAATTATAGATCATGTTCCCACTCAGAGCTTGTGCCTCTGCCAGGCAGAGTTTCGGGCTAAAATGCTGAGACAGAGAGTTTCAGGATCTCATCTCGGTCAAAAGTGAGAAAAAATTGTCACAGATGTCACAGGCTACAGATTGACAGTTCACCATTCACCCTGGCACTTCAGTATTTCTGGGAAAAGTTGCTTTTCAAACTAACTGAATTAGCACAAATGGAAATATAGACAGTATATAGTTTTATTGATTGGGAAACTCTAAAAGTAGCCATGTATTTTATTTGTTAAAATAACATCTAATACAATGTAACAAAAATAGTCTACCTATATTAAATTGGCAACATACAATACAGTGTTATACAGTCCTGTGTGATGCATGTAACATGCTTCAGCAAATGCAAAAGATAAGAGCCTTGTCTTTTTTCAGGATGAAAATAGCCAGCCAATAGGTTTTTCTCCGTCTCGTGAGCTTTCGGGTATGAAGATATACATTAGGGATGAGTTCAACATTTGAGAGGTCAAAAGAGAAATTTTGTTTTGCACATTTATTGTGACTTAATAAAAGATCTCCATAAATGTAGTAGAATCGTCTCTTTTTTATGTTTACTTTTATTGGTAGCCAACAGATTTTGGCAGAGCTTTAACAGTTCAAGTTTGGGCTCTTCCACCATAAATTTGGAGCAGGTGCTTCAGGCGGTCTGGTGTCATGTCATGTAAAGTTGGAGGATTGTTTTGGACCTGTACTGTCACTTGATAAAAAAACAAAGGAATTGGTATAGTTCCACCTAGAGAAAGTAAGATATCCTGTCATTTCTCTTTTTAACTAGATGAGTGTCAGAGGACTAACTAAACAAATCACTGCGTGAGGGTTGGTTTGAAACTTTTGGATGAGTCAGCTTTGTTACCTCTATTAAAGGAGTATGGGGAGGATTATTATGTTTTAGTGCTAAGTCTAATACATTATTTGCTAAAGTAATCGTTACCAGGAAAACTAATAAATACAGTGGGTTGTTCTTGAATATACTTCCGTTTAGAAACCTTTGTCCTCATCCATGAATTATTATACTGCTTTTTAATGAAACCCCACCATTCTTATCCAAATGTTATTCTCCTTGAGGGTATTGTATTTGTTTTTGGAATAAACCCTTGTTCTCCATCGCTTGGTGTAATTTTCTTAGCCATGAAGTCATTTGTCTAATAGTAGGGAAAGGCCCTTCTACCTCTAACAGGACATCATTAACTTTTGCTGCAGATGGAGAGGAAGGGACTTTTTCTGTGACATTATAGGCGGTAGTTAGCTGGAAACTTTTCAGTACTAAACATTAAATGGGATTACATTTATTTAAACACAACATTTATAAATGTTATATAAACAAAACATGTTTCTTTTCTATAGAACATCAGGATAAATCACAAATGAATCATAAACCAAGTGGCAATGATAAAAGAGGACACAGATAAAACTGAATTATCAGCAGAAACGGAGACAATAAAGGTTATTACTTCTCAAATCACTATATTTATTTATATAAACACTGGGTTGTATTTGCTCAAAACAATAACCATATTTTGTCACTGGATTCCGCATCCACCATACAAATGGGCTACACAAACAGCTCTCGCTGCACTTCAGAGTCTTCAGTGATTTCACATACAGACAATAATGTAGTAGATACAGTAGCTCCCTCTTTGCCTCTTGTAGAAAAGGGAGAATGACTCACAGAAACCAGAAGGGTCACATGATAGCAGCCTAATATGATCTCTTTGTCTCTATTTTCTAGTAGCAGGGAGGGAAGAAAACAGAGAAGTCGCATAATGGTAACTTAATAATGCTCCTTCCCTCCTTCTGTGCCTGCCTCCCTACAGTACCTCTGCTTGTGTGTGTGCATGTGTGTGTGCGTGCGTGTGCGTCTAAGCTGCTGACTCTGCAGAGCTTTACATTGACCAAAGTTCTAATTATAGACCTCACGTGAACATGTTTTAATACTATGTGATTGTGTGTGTCCTGTCCCGCATACGTCTTTACTCCCTTGAGAGGTTAAAAACAGGCATGTCTGTGGCCATCCACACACACACACACACACACACGTATCGGCTTTGTGTGTGTGCAGCTCACATGTGTAATACACGCTTTCCTCTATGCGCATTCGACTCTTTAATTCATGTGTATATGTCAGCATCCGGCTGCTTCTGCGCTGGTGTCTCTGCAGAGGATACGCGTGAGTCACTTTGGGCCTGACCATTTTATTTATTTATTTATTTGTTGCTAATCCCTATCTCTGGCCAAAAATACAGACTGCATCATCTTTATCCACGGGACATTTGGGAAGACAGGAGGAAAGGAGAAGGGAAGGGGAAAGAGAAGAGGGAGGACAGTACGTGAGGGGAGTGAAAAGGGATGGGAAGAGACTTACAGGAAACAGGAGGACGGAAGGAGGAGAGGGGAGGAAGTGGGACTCTAGGGGGTCATTTAGCTGAAGGCAGAGTGAGAGGTGAGAAGAAAAGCGCAAAGAGAGGGAATGACTCATATAGAGGGAGGAGAAGGGGAAGAAGCAGCAGCAGCATCAGCATCACTGGGGGACATAAGGAGAACAGCTGAGGTGTACAGGCTGTGTCGAGCTTGAAACAAACTTGGTACAAAGCGTGTTCTGACCATGTCTCGAGGACATAGTGTTAATGTAGCTTTTCCAAATGGCCCCATTTGAAGGCGAGGCGAAAAACCTGCTGTCACAGAGAGAGGCCAGATGCAGTAATCATTCAGATAGGGATAACTGTGCAAAGGCATTCATTACGTTGCACTTGGTTGTATACATAAAAAGCGAAAGAAGTTAATGTGTGAAGAATGTAAAAAGGAAGCTCGGTTTTGGAAAGTTACAAAAATTGTCAGACACACAGCCCCTCCCACCATGATTTCAGTGCAGGGAGGGCGTTTCAGATGGTGGTTGTGCCTTTGAAGCATAGTGACACCTTTATGTCGGATGGTCGGATAGTACCCACACCTCTCTAACGTCAGATACAGGGGCTCCCTGTCCCAACACTTCTGTAAATTTCTGAAACCACCAATCCGACATTCACCCCCACTTTATGCCATGATTGGCCAGCTGTGTGTAGTTGAGAGAGGAGCCCAGCATTGTACTTCACTCTCTAGCCCTTTTTTTTTCATTTGCAAGACATCTAATTGTGGCACTTTTTTACAAGAGCAACAGTATGAATGTCTCCCTGGAGAGTCTCAAAATATACGCTTTTCCAATATTTTAAGCTTTTCACTCCGCCTTCCATTGTGGCTATTTGGAACAATTGAATTTGGGACAAATTAGATTTCAGACGGGTCGGAGAGCACTTTTTAAGAGCTTGTCCTGAGAGACCATAAATCGCCTCTTAAGGTGGTCTCAGACCGAACGCAAGCAAATTTTAAAGGCAATGTGATTATGCATGAAGCCAATATAAAGATGCAAATGGATGGAAGCGTGCATAGTTTGAAAATGTCTCAACTCAACCCTTTTTCCGAGGTCACTTGAAAAATAGACAGAGGTAGAAGAATGAGAGGAACTAAAAAAAAAAAAAAACTGGACAAAACTGGTTAGTCCTGAGAGCAGAGATCACACCTCTCCACACGGTCTGAGAACATGTTGTTGGCTGGCAACCACTAACATCTTTTACACTATATGGCGTATTTCCTCTGCATGGTACTGAATCAACTCAACTTCACTCTACCCACTTTAGGTATCAGGTACTTCTTTTTCCACGGCAGAAAATACCCTCTCAACACGGTGTAGTCACTATAGCAACGACGCACAAAGCTATCATATCACGTCATCTTCTATGCAACACACACATGAACAATGGAGAATATTGAAGGGATTACAAACAAAGAAACAGCTGCACCTCAACATCTCATCAACTGACCCTGGCGTGGTTTTACCGGTTGCCATGGTAGAAGTATAGTACAATAAATGTAACAGGCTACAGTAAGTGGTGTACAGTCCTTTGGCTGTTTAAGAATAGGCGGGTTTGTTCAGAATGTCCCAACTCACACAATAGTGAGGATTCTCTGTGACCAATCAGTGGTCTGCAGTGTTTTCACATCACCTCTTGGTATCGCCTCAGCTCGCTTGGAAAATTGGTGGAGGTGACACCGAAAAAAGTACCACGTACCAGGTACTATCTGCAACTTTTGCCCGATATAAAACCAAAGAAGGCGAGTAGAGTCGAGTTGAGTCAGTACCATGCAGGGGAAAAGGGCTAATAGTTACATCTATATAGGTGCATCGGCTGTTTGGGGTAAATACAGACTTCCAAAAAGCTCTTGGGGTAAAATCTATACAAATAACTTAAAGCACACTTTTAGGAGAGAGAGAGAGAGAAAGGGGGCAGCAGGAAAAGAGGACAATGAAGAAAGAGAGAGGGGCCCTGGGTAAAGGAAAACTCCGTCACGGGTGAAAGTTGGGATAGCGAAGAGCATAAGTGGACCTCCTCTCACTATGGAAACAGAGTTGGAGCTCAGTGAGTGCAGCTCATTGTTAAAAAAAAACAAAAAAACCTTTAAATAGTTGAGAGGGGAAATGAGGAGATGGAGAGCAGAGAGAAATGAAGGAATAAAAGAAAGAAGTCGGGAGGGTAGAGAAGATGGGAGAAAGGGACAGCCAAAATGGGAGGCTGAAGGGAGAGAGTGATAAAAATAATAATAAAAAAACACACAATGTAAGGATTTGGGAGGAGAGGAGAGTGAGAAAGTTTGAAAGAGGAGGAGAAAGGGAGGAGAGGAGGAGAGAGGGCTGGAAAGTCAGAGAGAAAAAGGGAGGTGGAGAGAGAATCAGGCCATTCATCCATGCCTCTGGAGAGGGACACAGTCTGAATTCAGGATAACTCATTCAAAACGCCAACTCCACTTTGTCCCACAGCACCTCTGTCAGTCTCTGCTATAGTTACCAAGTGGCAGGGACACATCCAGAATACCTTAACCCCATGACTGACAGCAATTTGCAGTATGCGACACCCACACACTCCCATGCGCACACACACACACACACACACACACACACACACACATGTACATCACATAACACGCACACTGCATGTTCCTCTTGCAATGTTGTTCAAGGGGAAATAAACATGATCAGAGCAACACCCTGGAAAGCCGTGTTTGTTACTGATGCGTAAGCTAATGGGGATTCTGATGATAAATACTACAGCCGTGCACACACGACACACAAACACACTCAGCATGCCTGAGGAAATCTGCTGGAGTGTTGTCACAACCTCACAATCTCCCTTCACTGGCACCAGAGAGTTTCCTTTACCCTGTCAGATAATTGGTCTCCAGGGGTACAATGCTGCTTAAAGCTAAAAGTTAAACCTTAATAAGGCTGTAAACACGCGCACACGCCACCGTAAAAATAAATGTTACGGACGTATGCAAGGCTGAGGCATGCATAGACACAGACACAGACACACACACACACAAACGGGTATAAATAATTGAAGTGTGTGTTGCTATGACAAAAATAAAAGGTAATGAATGCCAGTGTAATAAAGATACAAGTCAATCAGTTCTGCTGCCTTTGCCATTTAGCCTCTCAGGTAAGAGGAGCGGTGCAAACGCAGGCACACTGTCCTGGTTCTGCTGTGGCTTTTTTGCTCGGGTATGAAATGTTTTCTTTTTCTTTTCTCCACTTTCTGCTTTCCAGTTTTATGTTTCAGAAGCAGCAGCACATCCCAAAGGTGTTTTGACCAAGCTCTCTGCGTGTGTCTCAATGCGAGTGTGTACGGTGCGCGTCTTCAGTGTGTCTATACGTGTGAGTCTGTGTGACCTTGTCAGGAGTGTTCCTATTTAATCATCTCTGGGAAATCTCAAACATTCCTTTAAAATTGAACATGAAAGGTAACCTTCTCTATTTTTTGCTCGCTGTCTCTCTGCAGAGAACCAGGGAATTATCTTTTTCACTTTGCTTTGGATCTGTGGGAAGGCGTGTGAATAGGATGGAGAGAAAGGGGAAGAAAAGAGGAGAAAATGACACACACACACACACACACACACACACACACACACACACACACACACACACACACACACAGGGAGGAAGATGGGGACAGAGAAAAGTGAGAGTGAGTGGGTTGGCAGAGGGAGAAAGAGTGGCTGGAAGAGGAAGAGTGACAGTCAGACAGGAAGTAAGTTGGAGAGAGGAGAAAGTGAGGCACCGGCAAGACAAAGAGGTAGAACAAGGTGCTGGGGAGGAATGGCTGCTGGTTAAGCATTTAAGGAGGGCAAATATTTGGTATAATGCAGAATGCTTCACTCCTGTAATGTAGGATTTGATGTCCATGTAACAAGGTGCAGACACAAGATGCTATAATGAGGTGGTGGTTCATTGTAGTGAACTCTGAGATGTGGAGATGCAGCTCAACCTGTTAGTTGCTAGACAGTGGTTTAATGACTGCTTGTCATTATGATACGCTGGTTTCCACAGATGGGTGCTACCAGCGCTCTCACACTCACATTCACACCCTCGAAGGTGTGTGAGCACCATGCACGCATATTAACCGCTCACCCTCATCAGGCACTCTCTTTATGTCTGTCAGGCTCTCTTTCTCTGTCGTGCTCTGTGTCAGAGGCGAGGGCAGCCAGCTAAGTGGTGGTGTTGGCTGCGCCCGAGGCGAGAGCGGGGAGACCTCATGTTTGGCTGCGCTGAAATGTTTAAGGAAGCCATCCAAAGCCAGTTTCCCTCACCCGGGTACCCAGTGGGCCAGTCCCGTCAGAGACCAATTACGACTGCTGTTGAGCCGCGGATGAAAGGCTCGATCAAAGGAAACAATACACAGAGATATAGGCTGTGCACATACATGATCACATACATATGACACGTGCACATGACCGTGTGGTAGTGCATGAACACACGTATACAGCAGGCAATCACTTGTCCAACTAAGCACTCTGTCACACTTGTCGCACATTTTTCTCTTTTTCCTTTTGTGCCATCTCTCTCACCAGCTCTGCCTGTGTGTCTCTTGATCCTTATTTCTCTGTTTCTTAACAAACACAATAATCCTTCTGTCTTTTGCAGCTCCACCAAATCCCAAAAGGCTTCACAGTAACACTCACAGGGACCCACATACCAAATGTTCCCTAACCGAACAATATTTACCAAAAAGTTGATTCCGTGAATGCAAAGAATTAAGCAAGGACAGTGAGAGGTGAGCGGGTGCACAGGCCCAAGCATGCATGCACGCACACACACAGAGTCTGCCCATTGGTGACTCACTGTGTCTGCAGCACACATTCACATGCGCATTATTTTCTCATTGTGACATGCAGACACTCGCACACACACATGCCAGTAGAGCATAAATCATTCATAATGATCATTAAAAGGAAGGGGGGGGGATAAATCGCTCCTCTAGCCCCCTCCCTTTTGTCATAATGATGTGAAATGACAGGCCACCAGATAAGGAGCAATTACCCACAGTCATCTGGGCCAGGGAGCATAAGGCACGGGCTCGCACTCACCACAGACACACAAACGCTCAGGTAGCTACACAGTCAACACACGCAGACACGGTCAACCAGGCACGCTCAGCAGAAACTGTGATAGCAATGCACAAGTACATGCAGATAGACTGACACATGTAAACACACACTGACACAGATGATCTCTCTCTCTCTCACTCACACACACACACACAAAGTACACTTACCTTGATTTATTCCTCTTTTTCTCCCTGGCTAGAGGGGAAAAGGTTCTCTCTCTCTCTCTCTCTCTCTCTCTCTCTCTCTCTCTCTCTCTCTCTTTCTCTCTCTCTGTCTTCGCTTTCGTAAGCCCCAGGGAAAAAAGGCACTTAAGATAACATAGACACAACACATGTTGAACCGGAGCTGCTGCTGAGACATACGGAAGCAGAGGCGAGGGGGAACAAGTGAGCTCTATTCAAACAAAGATAAAATACCTCTTCTTGACTGGCAAATGACAAGAGCCTAGAGGATGGGACTGGATTGGGACAGTTTAGCACTCGCTGTACTTACATTGTAGTCCCCCCCCCCCAAGTTTGGCAGTAATGACTTCCACTTAAATAGGGAAATCCCCTTTGTTGAGCCTTTTAAACAATTTCCACTTTTTCAAATGTCTGTAACGGATAAAAATTAAGAAAAAGAAAACACCAACGCATTGAGTAATTTTGTTGTGGTTGACGTCTATTGACCTCTATTTCAATTTAACGCGGAGTGTATATGCTTGGCACTGAAATAAAAAAAAGCATAATATGTGAGTCTAATTTTAGGCAGCCCACTGCGATATCAATCTAGACTTGGTAGAAAAACTGTGATTTAATTGAAACCTTATGGAGTATATGGAGTGGATGCAATGTTGCACATGCTGAAAGACTAAACAAGCTGAGGCATTGTTGTGTCCATGTGTGAGTAGCGCAGATTGCTTGTTTTTAGAAGCTCAGCCAAGACTGAATCCTTTTTACAGTCTTACCAACCTGACAGATTTTTTTTTATTTTTCATCTTGCATGAGAAAGCCACGATCTATCCAACATTTTTCAGGTCAGTTCAGTTTATTCAAGAAAAAAAAAAAAAAACTATCATATAATATTTCACTGCATGAATGTCTTATAGGATGATATTGATTGTTTAAACATGACAAAAAGGAGAACTGGAGAACACTGATGTCATTACAAAAGGGACAACCAACATGGATGTCCTAGACCTTGAGCACAGATGATGGCAGAGTTGAGCTCACACAGTGTGATTAATCACAGCTAAATTATTTTCCTCAATTCTGTGAAAGGCTCATTAAATGAAGCCTCGAAGCCCTAGAACATCTGCAGTAGTTCTGAAAGAGGCGCTCCATGAAAGAGAAGCAGTGTACAAAAAGGATGTGACTAAGTGCTGTGAGGCAACCGCAGTCTGTCCTCGGAATAACAAATTAAAAGGTATTTGTATTACATTTATGTATTCTGTGAACTACATAATAAAGGTAGTAAAGGTCAAAGAAAGTCACACAAAGGGAAATGGTCATTTGGTTGTTAGACTAACGATAGGTGGATGGATAAGGATCACATGCTTCTTACTGTACCTTCGTATTTTAAAAAAACAAAACAAAACATGCCACATAAAAATGAAACACTGGATAAGATGCCCTGTTCAAATAGAGATATTGGCATTCAGCAGATTTGATATCTGACATCAACATGTTTTCTCAGTGCATCCTTTGTATGGATACAAATCCACTTGCTGTGCACTTCAAGGTCCAATGTCCCTGAAAGTGCAACAGTTTCTGTAAATTCCCTTTACAAGTTTTATTTCCCACAGTTCATAATAATTATCTTAGATAAAATAACAAAAACACTTAAGGGAAATGCATACAAAAGAAGGACTTACCTTGAAGTAGATTAAATCACAATCACAATCAATGCTACACAGGTGAGTCATATTAGGTTGAGAGGCAATTAGCAGTAATTTACCAGCTGTGAGGTTTCGAAGCAACATCAGAGAACTAATGAGCTCAAAAGTGCCCAACCTTGTTCCCAAATTTAATGAAAATCATGACAACACGCGCCAAACAAGGACAGACTGCACTGACAGAGTCGCAGCAGACGCAACAAGCTTAAACTAACCAACATGGATATAAACAGTATAAAGGTGACAAATACAGAAACTCCATCCAGCTTTGTAAGAGCGTTTTCAAGAGTGACTATTTGTCGACTGAAATAATAGATATAAATGAAATCAAACTCCATCTCAGCTCAAACTTTGACTGAACTCATCTCGACTTAAAATTCTATTCCTTCAGATGTTACTGAAATAGAGGACACATCTGTCATCTGTGCTGGCAGCTGGAGGTTGCTGTTGGGGCAACTAGGAGAAGTATTAACACAAGTCAGCATCAATATATAACAGAGAAAAGCCAATATTCTCTTGACAGCATTCCTCAATTTGACGTAAGAAACTAACATGTTTACTTTACTACCATTTCTTGATTTTTGTCTTTATTTACTTATTTTTCCTTCTCTTGCCTTTCCTTTTTGCCCCATCCCCGCCCCCATTTCCTCTCAAGTACTATATTGGGAGTAGGGTGGGGTGGAGGGGCTGGACAAGTTCAAAGCATGTACCAGACTATGTGCCTGCCCAGTGTGCCCTGACACGACGCTGAGCTGTCGCTGAAGCGATGCTGTGGAGATGATGTAGCCCCCAGGCCACACAGACGTCAGGCCGGGGTTGAGAACAGTAAATAGCAACACTATTATTTAACAGACTGCAGAGTCAAACGCCGCTGCAACGTGTGACCTTTACATTGCTGGTGGGCTAATACAGAAATGAAAAGAGGTGGAGGAAAGAGAATTGGGGGAGCAGACACACCCGAATGAACACACACATGCATACACGCAGTCATAGCTGCGCATATGATCAAATTTGAAAATGAAGCATTAATTCATGGCGATCTGTTGTTATTAGTGATGCGTAAGATACTCACAAGCACAGCCACACACACACACACACACACACACACACACTCTGTTCTAGTTACACTTTGTTGGCACCATACATAAAATGGTGTGTGTAAGTGTGTGTGTGCGTGTGGTAAATCGGGCAATTCCGCAGTGAAAGTGACTGTCAGACCCAACTATTGCAGGGATGTGCTGATAGAGAGGTTTTAGAGCAGCACACTACTGCCTAAGGCCTAGAGGAACTCGGAAAATGGGGGGTGGGGGTGGGGGGCAAACAGTGGAAAGGAGGAGAAGCAACAGAGATAAAGAAAACAGGAATGCGGCAGAAAATAAACAAGGTTATAGAAATAGGGAGGGAGGCATCGAGCAAGGGATTTGAGCGAGGTGGGAACCAAGGTCAAGCCAGCGAAGCAGAGAGAGAAAGGTGAGAAAGGAAAAGAAAGGAGGGACGGAGAGAATGAGTGACAATGAAAGAGCGAGAGAGAGGAAGGGAAGAGAGGAGGGCTGTGGGGGGGTGGGGGGGGGGGGGGGTGAGACCTTTGCATGATAATTTGTTCATTAGGAAAGACCTTGACCGAGAATTTTCTCTCTACATCCTGATCTCCTGACTCTGCTCCTCCTCTTTCCTCCTTCACTGCCCCCTCCACCCATTCCTCCTCCCATACCCCCCCCACAACCCACTCTGCTTAGTTTTCTCTTTTTCTCCCCCTCAACGTCACCGTTCTCTCATTATAGAATCCCTACTCAGCAACTCTAAGACATGGAGGCACTGTGAGAGAGTAAGAGAGAGAGAGAGGGAGGGAGAGAGACAGGCTACCATCATGTGACTTTTCTCTGTTCTGCCTTTCACCTTCTTTTACAAGACTACTGTGCATGCACATCAAGTACCCCCTTCTCAACTGGGGTTTTCAAGTGCCCTGAGCTTAAATGAGATAAATAAATCCTTTCAAAGGAAAACAGGAAGGGGGGAAAAAGTGATTTTTTTTAACAGGCATGCACTTTGGCAAACAAATGTGAAATCAATAAGGAGTACCCTCAGACACACGAAGTGTGAGCTGCACACAAAAGAACAGTGAAAGGATCTCGAGGCTTTTAAAATGAATAAAATTATGCTTTGAGTGAATAATTAACTTAAAGCAAGAAACTGATGACAATGGATCTCACAGAGACACAGTTGATAGTGTATGCATGAATATGAGTATGTGGTGTATTCACAGTTTTGGTAAGAAGGAGGGTGTCACACAGCAGTTACAAGAAAAGTTGACCTTCAGGATTCTGGCCCATTTTATACACTTGAACAGCAGAGGCAAAGATTTTGTTGGTTTTAAATACCAAACTCTAACACTAATGACAGGGGAGGGAAAAGCTTGTTTTTGGCCTGTTTTTAGTTTTTAATTTTATTTTGGTGGAGAAAGGCAAAGAATAAATAAACCACTTTATAATTAGCCAGCTTCTACACACTCCCACACAGGTACACAGCGCATGCAGTGTAGAAAAATATAGGCAGCAACAGCAGTCTTCAAACATTATTAAATGAGTAATTGCAGATCATCTCACGCAGAACAGTCCATGTACTCCGCACTTTTCATCAAAGGAACTTTGTGGAGTTTTCGTCCACTAGCGGTGCTGAAGAGCAGTTTTTTGAATACAGGGCCCTGTGGGAGACGCTCAGGTACAACTATGATGTGCAAGGCAAGGGTCGTGTGATGACTGTGGCAGTGTAATGCATTGGAAAGTTGCTTTTTGGGAGCCTTGCTAGCTAGGCTACCTGCACAGCAAAGATTATACTGTAATCAGTCGACAATACAACTTGCTGTGAAAGTCAAAAAAAAAAAAAAGTTTAAAAACTCTACTTTTTGTGGGAAATTGGAATGTGATTGAATGTTGCTGTGCTGACAGTGCTATTTGTAGAGTTGCACTGGCTGGCAGTAGAGGAAGTGGTGGTGGAATATTTTCCATTGTTCAGTATGAAATTGCTTGGCTGATATCTTTCTGCACTGGAGCCAAGGGCAGCAGAGATGTGCAAAGAATCAGTGGCCAGAACAAAAAAGAAAAGGCCCAGACAATGGTATTTATGCAACAGTACAGGTGCCACCTCGGCAGCTTGTCATACTAGACTGTGCAGCAGTCTGCCATCAGCCACAGCAATCAGACTCCTATTTGCTATCAAGAAACCAGGCAGTCAAAGGCCCAATCCTCCACCTGGTCTCTATTGGGTAGTGGTCCTTCAGAACTCCATTCTACAAGGGGTAAGGGTTGAAATCTTCACCTAGGAAATGGGACGAAATGGAAATTGATTTGTAAACTCAGTCGTGGTTCCTGTTTGTGCACGTGTGAAAGAACTTGTGTATTTGAGCCTATAAACTTTTCTGAGTCCAACAATGTTTAGCAATATATTTTTTTTTCCAGACTGGCCGTCTTATGACCTATTGTATCCTGCATTTGTGGGTCATTGTGGAGGCAGAACTGAAGCAGGATTTCTGCCTGAGTAGACCAGCAATGGAAACAAGCTCATGTCTTAGGTCATCATCAAGAGGTCCTCATATATGTGGACTGGCTAGCTTATGAGCTTTCCTTTCGAGTGGTGTCCCAGGTCTTTAGTGTGCCCAAATCTACAGTCCACCGGGTACATACATAAAGTTGCACCACATGTTTGGGCCAACCCTGAAGAGAGCCATTTATTTTCCCAGTGCAGGAGAGCTGGATCTTGGGCTTGGATTTGGAAGTCCAGCCTTCAACAGAGCTGTAGATGGCTGCCACATTAGGATCAAACCTCCCTCACAGCACTGAATAGACTATTTGAATTACGAAGGACTTTTCTCTATCAACATTCAGGCCATTTGTGATTGAAAAAGAAGGTTCCTTCCTTGACAAGTTTATTGACTACCTAGGGTGGCTCTGTGACGATTGCATTTAAAAAAACATCTTGTTGTTTTACAAGGGTAGTTCCTACTTGGTGATGGTGGCTATCCTGCCTTGGACACTCAAGGCTGCTTCCTCACTCCTTTCACGGAGCCCTTAAATGGCAGGGTACAGTAACATGATACCAAGGGGCATTCGGTAATAGAAAGAGCCTTCGGAATCATGAAGACAAGTTGGAGGTTTACCCCTCTTCAGAGCCTTCGAGGTTAAGCCTACATTTGCACCTTTTGTTATTGCATCATGTACCTTTTTACAAATGTGTGCATAGATAATGGAGACATACTGGAGCCAGATGCAGATGTGGCACAGGACCAACACAACACAACCACCACCTTACACAAAACGAGAGGCCAGGCGAAAGGACAGGCTCACTGCCCCACAGTCGGAATGCTGCTTGAACCCATAACCCGTAAATAGTTTACAAACACTTTGAGAAAAATTACTTTTAATGCTGTTGTTTGACTCAACTCTCTCCTGTGAGTTACTGATGCTGCTTTTTTGGTTATTTTTATACTAGTTATATTGCTACATAAAACTTTTTGCAAAACAGTTTGTCTCTCTTGAAATTAAATATTAATAAGCTTGTATGTCTCAGGAATTTAATTATTTAATTTTTGGAAATATACAGTAGGGTGAAAAAACTGTATTTAGGAGAATCTGCTCACAAACAAGACTTCATTAAATCTGTTTGAACCAGAAATAACTTTATTATCCCAAAGCTGCACTTTCAAATTATAAATAAATAAAATATTCTCGAAAAAGCATCACATTACATTTACTGCAATTGTATGCACAAAAAAACTAAAAACTAAAAAAAAACATACATATGTATATGGAACACCTAACGTGTTAACACCGTATTGTTAAATATATAGCTTTCTGGCATGCTAGTCCAGCAAAGACAAAACAAGAATGCATTAAAAAGTGAGTGACTATTGCACGTGAATTGCGCTTTTATAACTGGCCAGAATAAATATGAGTGGTTTGACAGTTTGTCAATCTAATATGGCCCATCAAATGTTCAGTTTCCTTGCTCGCTTCATGACATTTCTTCTCATTTTGGGGTAATTGCTTAAGGAATTCTAGTAATGGATTGGACTCCTTTTTCTTTCTAGATGCGGTGGAGGCAGATGTCCAGGACCCGAGGTAGATGCCGTGGACTGTGCAGGACTTGAGGCGGATTCAGTGAGCTGTTCAGGCTCAGTAAGGTTGGTTTATATGGTTCTATGGTTATATGTCCTGAAAGAAGAAAAGAAAATTAGACAGCTGCCTGACTTAGGTCAGATGCATAGGAATACCCACACATTGCAATAAAAAAAAAAACTGCTAAGAGAGTGTCCTGTCAAACAGAAAAGGCACACCTGTAACCATAGACCTGCAAGTCCTCTGAAACTGAAGCTCTGGCTTTTTTTGACATATTTGTGCCTGCTACGTATTTCATGAAGGACTGAGAAATACATGTGCAATAGTATCTTTTGGACTAAACCTGTTTGAGTGAAATATTAATGATTTATTTGGGAAAAGTGATTGTTGCGTCAGTAATGTTGTTGCATCAGTATTTGCAACAATGTCACCAAAACAGGAGGCTTAGCTAAAGGTCTGGCACCCGAAACCTCATTCAGATCTGCATAAAACTGACAGGAGGCAGCCGTGACCCTGTCCAGTTTTCCTTTTGCAATAAAAAATCACACACACATGCCACAAACACAATATTATAAAAAATAGTAATGGCAATATCATTACTTTAAAACAGAAGGAAGATGTTTTACATATTATTACTTTTTTTTTATTAACTGCTCTGCAGCAGCTTTCCCTAAAGACAACATTGACCTCTGGTAACCTTTTTGTTTCTTTTTTAAGTTCTCTCATTCTTTGGAGGCCTGTTGTGGAGTCACCTTGCGCCTGAGGCTCAGTTCTTTGATCAGTGTCCTGTAACAGATAACAAACAGTGATGAAGATCATGTAATGGTTGAGAGCACTATCACAGGTATATTGGCAATGCAAATACAACAGTCAGGTCACTCCCTGTTTAGAATTTTATTAGTGGTTTTCTCAGGAGTCCCTGGAATGTTGCAACATGATTATAACATTGTATTACTACAGTCGGCTGCTATACATTTTATACTAAAGCCTATTGCTTCCTACCATTAACAACTATTAAAGTGACAATTCTGACCAAATTTGCAGGACTGAACAAGACAGACTCTATTAACAATAGCCAGGAAGCATGTTTACACATTTCAGTGTAGTCTCATAGAAATGTCATTCGATGACATCAGATGAGTGCAGAACTGCAGAAAAATTGCAGATTGAGCCAAAGTCAAGGCTAGCTGTCACAAATGAGAAACGAGATCTGGCCTCCAAAGAAGATTCAAATCATTGTCCTCAGGACTATTTGGGAGTTAAATAAACCTTAGTCCATGACCCTTGACCAAGCAAATACCAAAAGCACTGCCAAGTCAGAAAGCCAAAGCAATTCATGAGGTACCTATGGACATGCCTGGCTTGTATTGACTGCAGACCAACACCACAGCCAACACTTGTTTGGAGGAAGTTACTTCTTTCTCCTTTTTAAAGGAAGAAATGGATTCAAAGTGCTACTCAAATACCCCCAGCTAGCTAAGTGGGACTTTGTGGCCAGTGCACACACACTTTGCACTCCCTTGGTCATCCCTACTAAAAACCTTACACCAACAAAAGGTGCAAGGCAGCAAGTGTAATCGGCCATACAGAGGTGGCATCCAATACATTTTACATGTCTCTGAATACTGTGAAAGAGGCAGCCTGGGTTAGGGAACAGCTGTTGGCAGTTTTGGTGGAGATTCCAAGAAAAGACAGAGCAGCTTGATTCAACTGGAGTTAGAAAACAAACCTGCAAGTTCATCAAATCTGATGACATGAATGTGAAAATACATTTCTTGTAATTCTAAAAGGCAGGTCTCATGATGGGCAGCGATGTCACTTAGCATAATAATGAAGAAACCATCTCATCTTCTGTTGCTTATACATATGTATGCGTATACACGCTTCCGAGAACTTCCTGCTGCTATTCGTGGTAACGTGCCAACAAAAGTGATTAAGAAGAAGCCAGGTAGCTGCAAAGAGAAATCTGTCCTTGGGGTTTTGCCTTTCATTGGAGAGAGTGAGCCTACACACAACAAACACTTAAAGTTTAGAAACTATATTAGCGCTAAGTGATCAGTCAAAGTCTGTGTGATATTATAGACGTTATTAATGGAATTATGTTGGTAAGAACAATCTTCGGGCCAAGTTGTTCACTGCTGACGGCAAAAACTTGGTCCCATTCATTATGTTTACTTTTGAAACGGTGTAATGATCCAGAGAACCACGGAGAAGTAGACTGGAGCAAGTAGATCAGCCTGAGCTTTGTGTGTACCTGAACAAACTTGATGCTCCTGGCATCTGGCTTTTAGATAAGATATCATTCTTTAATATTCATGAAGTGCATAGGTGTCATTTTACACTTTAGTTTTTCTCCCTTTAAACTTAAGGTCATAATGAAATGGCCTATCTTCACACAGTGAATTGGAAGTATTCCATTTACATTACTTCCTTTGTTGAAATTTCAATGCTGTAAAGCTATTGCTTTGAATAACCAAATCTGATATAAAATACTTGGGTGGGTTAAGCAAATGGCTTCTATTCTTCCTCTCTGAGTAAGTGCTGATGATAAACCTTGAGAACTCCAAATGCTGGTTTTACCCAGCATGTATTGTGAGGTGCCTGCTCTGTGGCTATTTGCACACTTGCACAAGTTTGTTTTTGTGGCTGCTCCCAGGTGAGACTATTTGTGTACTAACTCTGGCTTTTCCTGCAACCACTCCTACAGCCTTTTGCTCTGATGAATAACATGACCTTAGTTAGCTTGTTTCATTAAGTGGACACAGTGGGGAAGGCAATGTAACAAGGAAATCAATGTTTTGTTTTATATCAGTTGTACAGCACAGTATCACACAGCAGAAAGAGAGGTTTTTGTCATCAGCAGTGACCAAGCTAGTGAAAGCATTTTGCTGGCTTAGCTACATTTAACTTCTCTTGGGAAATTCCATTTTCAGACTGCGATGCTGAAACACACCATACTGCTCTGAGGTGTCCATCTTTGGGTATGGATCAATATGGCTTATAATAGATCTGTTTGGGTATGTTTCACACTGCAGTCTGTGCTCATCTTGATTCCACATCCCTCTCAGCTCAAATAGCTTAACACTGGCTTAGGTATTGTTTATTGGGAGAAAACAATACTTATACTTTTCTAACTTACTGTAGCAACTACCTTCCAGAAGTTAATGATTTTTCCATTTCATGATAACAAAACTGTCTCAGCAGGGAGCTTTCATGTCTTTGGTATAGTGCGTGTCAGATAACAAAAGCTTGTTACATGTAGGTAATATTGTGGACTAGTTTGAATATTCAAAGTCTCTGAAATGAACCCTCAAAGTTTCAGTCTGTCCTATTGAAAAATGAGGTCAACACTGCTGTATTGAGCTCTGATGCTGAGGCCAGCATGCTTCCAGGGCCAATGTGTAAAGAGGCAGACAGGCTGGTGATGCTGCTTCATAAAGAGGCTTAGCAAACTCAGCCTACAGTAACGTATAAATCTTTACCACTGCACCATCAGTAGCGTCCTGGCAAAATAGTATGGTCTGGAATTCTGACAGGAGAACCCTACAGAGGGATTCAGTCTTGTCTGACCTAATCAAAAAGTCTGAGTCTACAATAGTCTGATACCAACTTTTATTTATTTATTTATTTATTTTTTAAAACAACTAACCAAACCCCAGGCTATCTGGAAGCTAAAAGCTGTGTCTCCATGGTAACAATCAATGACTCCCGCTGACAACTTACAGTCAACTGTCAGCTGATAACAACTGACAAAAAAAAAAGATAGTGGTTTGTGAGCAGTGTTGTAAAGTGAGCATTGATTGAGTTTTAGAGCTCCCTTGAAAATGTTCATAATTTTTTTTTCACTGACTTTGGCAAAAACATCCCTGATACAGAAGGCACAAGGTTTCTGCACTGCCTGAGCAGTATGATACTGTTAGCCATGTTTTTACTCTGAAGCATGAATTCATTTATACAGAAAAATTGTTCTACTTCACAAACTTAAGAGTTTTAGTGATGAACATAAAGTTCTTTCTGAATTCTAAAAGTTAGTTCTGAGACATACTTTGACGTGGCCGTGATGTTTGTCTGTCCATTTGTCCATCCCATCTCGTGAATGTGATATCTCGAGGGAATTCACAATTGGTACAAACGTTCACATGGACTCAAGGATGAACTGATACAATTTTGGTGATGGTCAAAGGTCACGGTTACTGTGACCTCACAAAACACGTTTGTGGCAATATCTCAAGAATTCATACACTTATTATGATAAATTTCACACAAATGTCTAATAGGATAAAATGATGACATGATGACTTGTGAACCTAAAAGGTGTAAATGGTGAATTTCAAACTCACTGTGACATCATAATCTGCAAATTCACTTAATACCTTTTATTAAAACTTCTTATAAGCCGTCACTTTTTGAATCTGCACAGATATAGATGTGAATATGGATGTAAACTGAAAGTGGACTGGTTGGAGGAGGCATACAACCGCGAGGCGGTAATTCTAGTTTGAGCATTAAATGTTTTATTGATCTTGACCTGGACCGATTTAAATTGAACTAAATAAATATGTAATGACCCTGTCTGGCCTTGCCTCATCCTGTGCTGCAAAGCACAGAGTAAGAAATAGTTTACCCTGCTAAACAAAAGCAAGATGCCCAGAGGCCCAGAGGGTGACAAAGAACCAGAGAACAGAAGTGGAAAAGATAAATATGAGATCAAAACACAATGAATGCATGCATTATGGCATATGCCTCGAGGGAGCTGTAGAAAACCTTACATACTCATGTAATCATGCCACACACTGCAAAGAGTACACGTACACACACATACACACACACACACACGTACGTGACAGAAAGCAGCATCTCATGAGCCATAATTGGCTGAGCACATTGACCTTGTTCAGTGTGTTTGTGTGCGAGTGTGCATGCATTTGAGTGCTTATACAGGTTTCCAGGCAGGCTTAGTCTCCACCATGCAGGTCTCAGAAATTCCTCATTTAGCCGTGTAAGCATCTTTTTTCCCCCTACCATATTAAAATTATATGTGATGATGGATGGACCTTTAATAGATGGAGCCTCCGGGGCTCTTACACCATGTGCGTGTGAGTCTGGGTCTGTATATGTGTGAGAGCTTGGTGTATGCGCCTGCTCCATGTGTATGGAGAGAGAGAGAGAGGGGTCAAAGTGAGAGTGGGCCTCCTGTCATTTTGGTGAGAGGCAGAATGCAGGATGGGGGATGGAGGGATGACAAGAGAGGTGCAGAGAGAAGAAGAAGGAGGATGATATTGGACTTAAATTAAATGAATAAATCTTAGAAAAGACACCTTTACTTTTTCTGCACCGTATACCTACTGTATACTGTAGACTACAGCAGTGTATGTGCAACCACACACACAGACACAAAGGTAGTTGCGCATTCACAGCAGGCACCTACACATACACACTGGTTTCCAAAACCCACATGCCTTTGGATGTAGAGCGCTGAGAGGAGAATTGCCAGCGGCAAGAGTTGTCCTATCTAATAACACCCTAAAATGGAGAGAATGGGGGAGAGGAGTAAAAAGAGGGGAAGAAAAAAAAGAGCAAAGTGCTGAATATGTAATCTGAAAGGAGCGTGGCCAGTCAGGCAGGGAGGCACGATGGCACAACATGCATGGACATCGGTGCACACACATGCCTGCACACAAACATGCACACACAGATATGCTCCTGCAACTGAAACAACACACAAAAACAGAGACACACTCACACACACACACACACACACATATACAAATGATAGATATGTGTGCACAAACATGCAATGTCAGGCTAAAGGTATTGACGCCTGTTTTGATCTGGGCTCTGCTAAAAGTCTTTGTTCAGAGCTCTGGGGATATACAAAGACAGAAATATAGGCTGATCTCTCAGCCTGAGCGAACACACACATGCAAATACACTACACTGATACACACTTGCATACACACTCCCATGCACACAATGTGACTTCCACACATTTCTATGTTCATATTATAAAGCATATCCCAAACCAATGGTTTAAAACATCCATAATAGACCTCTATTTAATGTGTTTACAAACTAGAGAAAAATGAAAAATATTCACTGAACAATTCCCTTATAGCACAAACAAGTCACGTCGAACTGTTTCACTAGATGGGTAACATGCATGGAGGCTATTTTTCTGTACAGAAGATGCTGATGAATATTCTAACAACCACAACAAGAAACACCATGGACTGCTTGGCTCTGTGTTCTGTGTCAACACAGTTTGCAGTCTGTGTTACCCTGCATCTATTTCTCATCTCGCATCCAAGCAACTAATTAGTGAGTAATGGTGCTGATTCTTCTTGATTATTATGTATAGAGTTCTGTCTAACATCAAATCTGAGCTTTTTCCCCCCATTCGAAAATATCTTTTACATTAGTTACACCCAGTGAACCACAGTATTTGGGACAATGACTTGCAGGAAAAAGCAGTACATTCACTGGAACACCACGGCAATGTCCTCATTCTCATGTCAATTGGTAGAAATCTTTTCAGATTTTAGTTTTGTGTCTTAGACATAAAATATTAATCACAGAAATAAACCAAGGTCACAATATTCCTTAGCAACTAATAAACAAGGAACATTTTTCTAACCCTGTTGCACCTTCTACCTGAAATAACCTTTTTGCATCACCAGTTTAAAGTTACCAGTCACTCAGGATTAATGTTAACTGAAGTGGTTTTGTTGAGATTATAAATTATGGAAACTTAATAACAGAAAATAGTAACAATGTTACTCTAGTAATGTTAACAATTGTGACAATTAACACTAATTGTTAACAATTAGTGTTAATTGTTAACAATTAGTGAATCTGCATTTGTCTGGTATCAGCAAACTCTGATTCATATCAAAAATGCACATAAACTGGAGACTGAAAAGAGGGGGGGGGGGGGGGGGGGGGGGAGTAATATATACAAAAAATATTTGTCCCTCTTTCATCTGGCACTTTTCAAATGTGCACACCCGACAGTCCTAACGTTGGCATTAGCAACATGTTTTTATGCTCATCACAAACAGATCACTATTTGGAATTTTAATGTCCTCATTTCCAGCAGCACTGAAGAAAGCCAATATTTAAAGTCTGTCCACCCACTTTCATCCAAACTTTGATCCAACTATAGAACTGATTGCCATGAAATTTGGTACATTCAATGTTCCTAAAGGATGAATTCAGATATTAGCGACTTTACATCTGGTGCCACATGGTTATAATTACGATAACATTTAATATCAAGACAGGATAGGATCAGCCTCAGCTGTGCTTTGATATTAATATATCTAATATAGCATGTTAATATTAGTATGTTTGTGTGTGTATGTCTATATGACCAATCGCTCGTTTTTTGATTGGCTGATTCAAGTTACTGCAGAGGTGGTTGACGACTGGCCTATATGGATGACAGCTCCTAAGATATAGAGGATTCACATGATGCACATGTTGTCAGCCCAGGCAGATGCTGGCACAGTCATTACCTTCTGAGTGGCAAACATGCAACAGTTACTGTAGCAACTGTTATCATGAATTCACATAGAAATGAAACATTGAAAACTTGGCTACAATATGAAGGAGGTTTTATGAAACTGACCACACAAACTAATTGGGTATGAATTTTTACAGCTACCCGTGGCAAAAGAAAAAGACGGGCAAGGTGACACACAATATTTTTATGAAAGTGTCTGGAGAAATCATCATTTTGAAGTCCTTGTGAATGTTATTAGACGGGACCTGCTTCAAGTTGAACCAGCTACAAGGACCTCACTTTCCGGCCAAGTTTCAATATCAGCAGACCACTGGCTATTCCATTCAGATCAACGACAGATCTAAAGGCCCAAACTTTTTCCAAATTATTTTTTTGTTTTCCTCCCAGTGTCGCAGCTGCACTCATTCATAGGTGATGAGGCAGGACGATATCACGTAAAAAAAAAAAAAGAAAAGAAAAGAAAAGTGACATCACCTCGCACCCTCTATAAAGACCAGATGACAGATAACCCGCTGAGGCTTCACTTCCCATCCCCGCTGCCAGCGAATGCCACTTGCTCTTCAGTGTTGTGAACTAGTTTGACAGAGGATATTGTGTGTTGGTGAATCACAGCTTGAAGCTGTAGTTGAGAGCTCTGTGATATGTGTGTAGGTATTACACTGCTTCAGGCTGTAATCTTGACAGTTGTAAATATTGGTAAATAGAAAACTTGCAAATAGAACACTTTGTACGAACCACAATTGTTGTTGTGTAGGAGTGTAGTGTTTCTGTAGGTGTGAAAAGCCATGATTTTTTTTTTTTTTGTTTAACTTTTCTCTTGTTATTTTTTGTAAGAGGTTTAGGTTCTGTGGTTTAGAGCTGCAGTTTAGGTTCTTTAGTGTTGATTACAGAGGTGTAGAGCTGGTCTGTGCGCATTTTTGTTTTGTTTGATGTTTTGTCTCTGCTCAGTCTGAATGAATAAACTGATTGTTTTGAACTTGAAATTCTGACCATGGCTTAGACTTAGGAGCAGGAAAGAGTGGGGACAAACAAGACAAGTATGACAAGTATGGTGGTTTGGGTGCGGAGTAACTCTGAAAACTGATTTTATTTCGGTAATAACGTGGTTTTTCTTCTTGCACCATAATTAGGCCAAATGGTAAGGATGTGAGAATTGCAAACTTGTTTCTCCCATCTCCGTCAACAGTTTTGTTTTCTTGTTGCTAGCGTTATATTTTGCTCCCTTCTGCACCCCTCCATTTTCATCCCCCGTCATGGAAAAACAGCTTTGCACACACTGACCCTGGTGGCTTAGGCTGCTGTTAGTGCTGCGAGTAAAGATAGAGAGGTAATGAATAAGTGTTTTTTGGAGTGTCTGAAACAAAAGAAACAATTAGCACTCATCATTATCAATGTAATTAAGACTGTTATGAAAAAACAAAACAAAAAAACAATCCAAATGTTAGCATTCAGATGAAGCCTCTAGGTTTGTTACAACAATGCTGTTTGAGACTGATACTACAGTTTGCAATGTAGTAATGTAATGTCTTACTTATCATACTTTGCTGTGTTTTTTTCCAGCTCTCTTTACCCTTTTAGTCACAAAATGAAATCTATTGATTTTGTGTACATGGACATGAATTTCCCATTTTTATGTAACAGTCAGCAAGACTTTCAGACTCATGTATTTCAACTGGGAACATATTGGATGCTAAGAACTGAGAGTTGGCTACAGAGAGAAGAGTTGTCAGGAAGTGCACTTGTGAGTTGCATTTAGATTTTGTGCTCCAACACACTCACAAATTCCCTGCAAAAGTTCTGCACTGGGCAGAGTGTGACTTGTGGCGCAAAAGTCTTATATGTGCTATGATCTAAACACCCCACCATTAACAAGTCACCATCTTTTTTTTCTTTTTTTTTTCCTGGCTTTGTTGCCCTCATTAAATATTTCCACATAATTTGTCTTAAATGGCCAACTAAACTGCGAGAACAATAAACTGCATGTTGGCCAGCGGCTATAGGTTAAAACCAGTCACTGTGATACCTCAGCAGACCCCAACAGTCACACAAGCACAACACCAGCGTAAGCTAATGGTTGTTACACATGACTGTGTCTATGGGCCTTCTGGGACTGTTGTGGCTTAACCCCTCGCAGACCACATTTCAGAGAGAGGCATATCTCTTTAGATTTGAGTCATCATCAGCCATGCTTCTTCTGGTTTAGATGTAATCCGTGGGTGATGTTTAAGCCTATGACTATAATATGAGCAATGGTGATGTTCAAATAGATGATTAGAGGATAAAATCAGTGATTTGCATACAGGGTAGAGTATTGGCCATAATGTGAATCATTCACTGTGCACAAAAACACCGTGGTAAATTGGATGTTGAATGTTCAAAAGGTATGTTGGGCCTGTTGCCTTGAGTCTTTTATGATATTTCACGGCTCATCATCTGGCAACAGCACTTTACTTTCTATCCTTAATGCCTGCAGGAACACTTACAGTATGTTTGTATTTGAATTTATAATGGTAAAAAGACTGTGCTGAGTGAATGCATGAATATACAAGTGTATGTGAATTGGCTTGGCTGTGGTGAGGAAGAAGTGTTAGTCGTCTGTGTGTGTGTGTGTCTGTGGCACGCAAAGCAAAGATGAGAGGCAGAAGTGATGCATGTTTTCCTCCTGGCTGAGGAGCTCCGCCTTTAGGGGAATTCCCTCAGCAGTACCCCTTGTTGAAATCCTGAGGCCATGTTATAAACACACATACACACTCACACACACAAGCGCAATCACACACTCCGAGTCTGTTCATATAGCAAATGCATACATACACATCGGGGTGCATAAATTCAAACAACTACAACCTAGGCACATACAAAGTCTTTCCATACTTTTCAAATTCTGTTTGGTCCTGATACAAGGAAACACAATAAAGGACGGAGGGGAAAAGAGAACCAGGGTGTGTTTGCATGACAAAAAAATAAACTTTAATCTATTCCTTATTATTCTGGAGATCCAACTAAGCATCAGACATGTGACAGGCAGGTGTCAAACTTGGCATTCTTTGACAGCCGACCCCAGTGACAGCTCACACACACACACACACACACACACACAGAAACAAGCACGCATAAGACCCAATGTGCTAATTTGAGTCAAATTGTTTGTGAGTAGAATTTCTAACATGAGTCATCATGCTTAATCATTTCTCCTACAGCATATGTTTATATACTTCTCATTTGCTTTGCTGAATATAGTTTTGGGAGAAATATAATTGCTGCCTGAATTACTCTCTCTGGAAACATGTTTAAATACCCACCATACATACACCCAAGTGTAATATTTCTATTGTGCGCACAAATCGTACAGTGGGGTGGATGCACAGGATTTTAACATTGCAAACTGGGGTTTTACATCATCCACCCTATGTTGCTTGTTTAGCACGGACTAAACAAGCAACATATATTGTGTTAATTGGTGAGCTTTAGAGGTGCTGGGCAGAACCGCTAGCTGTTTCCCCTTGCTTCCAGTCTTTGTGCTAAGCTAGGCTAACCACCTCTTCGCTGTAGCATCTGATCTTTACATGTCACATGAGTCAGCCTCATGTCTGAAGACTACCAGTTTGAAAATAAGAAAAATCTGGGGGTGAGGAGTTGGAAGGAAGTGAGTTTAGCAGACCTCTGTAGCCTGCTCATCATCTCTGCTTGAGGGCAGCGGCTTGAGTCTACATTAGCCAGCTCTAGCTTAATATACCCAAATCTCTGGCTGAACTGTTTGGCTGTTGAATTGCATTCTGAGCAATGCAGCGCCAGATTTGACTATAGGAAGAAGAAGGCATGGAGTAAAAAAAGACAATATGCCCAATATCACTGCATCAATTTTGAGCCTTTTTTTTTTTTTTTTTTTTAAGTATCCATCATGAGTCCGACAGTGTTTTGACTGCAGTGATAAATCGCTGCAGTATGGGCAGACATTAGAGTGCTATCACTCTTCTCATTTAACTCTTAGAAGAAAGTGAATCAGCATTTTTCCCCCAAAAACTTTTTTTTCAGTATTTATCTAAGACAATGACCTTTCCCTAACTTTAGCAAATGCATTCAGTTACCTAAACCTAACCATTACAACATTAATCATGTAGGAAAGACAAATGAAACTGGTCAACAGTGAGTATTTAGCATATTCTTTCATTACAAACATCTCATTATGTTGATAAAAAAATGAATCCAGGCAGCATTATATTTCCTACAAGACATACTTGTTAATGCAAATGATATGTACATGAACATCATGTTTAAAAGACTAGGTTGTCACTCTATGTCTGGGGACTACACTGAAGCACAAAGGTGTCAGCTATTGTTACCCATCTGGTTGTGGGGACAGATTGTCTGCGGGACTGACTCCACTGCTTAACAATGAGGGGCTGACAGTGATGCAGTCCACAAATGGAAAGGAACAAGAGTAAAGAAGCAAAACAAGACAGAATGAGCTGATTGATTATCCTGAAGATTGAAATGAATGTGTGGGTGGGGTTAGAGGTGGATACTGTGTGTGTGTGTGTGTGTGTGTGTGTGTGTGTGTGTCTGTGTGCATGTGTGTGTTTGTATATGTGTGTGTCTGGAGGAGAGGGGTGGGGTGGGGGTTGGGGGTTGGGGTGCTGAATGACAGGATATGTGACACTTTCAAATTTACAATTCTGACCCCTAACTCCCTCTGCTCGTCTCTTCCTCACAGAAAGGCATACACACACGCGCACGGCACGCATGCATTGTAAATCAGGTTTGATCTGTCAGAGAAGCGTGTCTTAGCTGTCAGTCGGCAGCGTTTGAGTGTCAGATGAGTGTTTTGAGTGTCAGGAGATGAGAAAGTGTGTGTGTGTGTGTGTGTGTGTGTGTGTGTATTGCAGTGTTGTGTGTGCATGTTTGACTCCAATTGATTAACAGGCGTCTATCACTGCCGAGGCTTCAGAGCTCCATCAGTGAGATACTTACTCATTTCATTTAACAGCCTCATTGTCTCCTGTGGGGTGTGCAGAGGTGGTGCTCTTTGTATCTGCCCAATTAGCAACTGCTTTTGTAGACATAAAATCAAATATCTCAGGATGTTTGTGTGTTTCATTGGAACAAACTTAGCAAAGTTTTTTTTTTCTTCCTTTTTAAATGCCATTAAAATAGTTTTACAGATTAAAACTTGAACACTGAATCAGTTACTCCACAAATATAATAATTTGAATATTCATAAGAAGGAGGAAAGCCTATCCTGAAAGCAGTTCTCATTCCCTTACACACTAATGTAATGTAATGTATGTATTTGTTTCTACAAAAGGCATTAAAAAGTTACTTTAGTTGGGGTTTGTTAAGCATTACTATCACTGTAACAATTGTCTGACTATATATCTCTGTAGTTTTAAACACAGCCACTATAATACAACTGCTGTGGCTTTGACTTTTCAACCTCAGTTAAATGTTTCCTGTAAGGCATATTGTTTTCATTTGAGCCAGTTTTCACTGAACAAAATGTTGTGTTTTTAATCAGTTCATATTACTCATCCACTGGTGTGTGTGTTACTGAAAAAAGTAACGTAAAACAAGGTTCTCATTTCTGTTAAATCACTCCATTCAGTTTTTTTTCATATCCAAATAGAGCTTTTATCCCATTTTCATATGCAGAACGCATTTGACCCAACTATTTGAGTGGGGCTTGTGGGTATCATTGGTCACTTTAGATGTCTTTACTGCCCTATAAAATATTAACATCACACCAATTACCCAGCCTTGCTTGACTTAGCAAAGCTTCTTGGTTGAGATTATTTATTACTTCTGACAATGCCTGCCTCCCTCCCTTTGGAGAAATTACTCGGAGTCATCATTAACTACTGTCTACTGCTAGTAGACTGCATACTGGGCTGGTAGGTGTTGCCCTTTGTGCTACACTGCACTGCATGTCCCAGACACTTGTCAATCAAACAGTGCAGCCAGTAGATTACTAAATCAGATCTTCAGATTTTCTGTTTCTGTTGTTTCTTTTCTTCATCTGTTCAGTCCTGCTGGGTATCACTGCTCATTCTAATTAGCCACTTTTTCTTCTGTTTGTTCCAAACAAGCCTGTAGCTGCTGCTGAAAATGTGAAATGAAACACGCTCCTTGGTAATTACTGGAAATATCACACATTTTTCATTTTTGAACACATGGTATATATATATATATATGTATGTATGAGAATGCATACAGCTAAAATACATGTGGCAGTTTTGTTTGGTTGTGGTCCAGCTCGTTTTCATCCATAAACCTGCAGTGCAGAACTTTTGTCTTACCAATGGTAAGCCGTGTTTGTCCTCGCCATCGATTGCTCTTTTTTTCAGACTATAATCCTTCCCCTGAACGCAGAGTTTCTTTTTTATCCAGAGCATCAGAAACTTTTCTTGGCCGCCTCCAGGTTTAGGCTCAACCATACTCCTAGTTGTTGTAGGCTACTCCGACTCAGTCTCTACAGGTACTCCCCTCTTCATCTCTGGTAAACCAATCATTACTGGTTCATGTAAAGCACATCACCTCTGGTTCCAGCCAGATTTGAAACTCTGCTATACTGCAGAACACAGAGAGGTATATTTGGCACCGATAGGCTTAATCAGCACTGTGTGAACTCATTTGGCATGGACTTGAATGTAATGTTCATTTATATGTTAAAGTCTCACAATCCAGCTTTAACTAAACTCTCCTCAATCCTCTCCTCCACTCTCTTCTCCCCTCTTGTCCTTCTATCTTTCCTCTTCGTTATTTCCACTTCGTTTTGTCCTCAAACCACCTATCTCCTCACTTGTCCTCTACCATTTCCCTCTCTCTTTAATTTAATTTAATTGAACTTACCACTCCTATCAGTCTCTGCATTTGTCACTATTTTCTCTTTGTGTTAAACATTAATATCCCCTTCATTTATTTATTTGCCTTTCCCTTCTTCATTTCTCCATCTCTTTGACAGACAGCAAAGGCGCAAAGCTTTGCACACACACAATTTTGAGGCATACCCACCAATTATATCAGTCACATGTTAAACCACAAGTGTTATGTTAGTACTTAATTAGCAATTGCCAATGAATGATTAACTGACAATTTACACCACACAGCTAGAAGATTGAAATGTGGGCAGAGACAGTGAGCAGAGCACAAGGACACATGGAAATTAGAAAGGATTTATGCCTGTTGATTTGTGTGTGTGTGTGTGTGTGTGTGTGTGTGTGTGTGTGCGCGCGCGCGTGCGTGTGTGTGTGCGTGTGTGTGTGCGCGCGTGCATGCTTCTACAGTGGTTTCATTAATTTTTTCAAACATGTGCTCTGCATGTGTGCATATTTGCCTGGTTTGTGTGTGAGCTTAATCAGTTGTATTGGGTTTGTAGCGTCAGTGTGACTCCACACCTACACAGGGATTTATCATTGTGAACGCTGTCACGTTTTATCTAAGCACGCCTGCTCCATTAATGGAGATGGGAGCGAGGACAGCTTTTCATGTCATTAGGAAAACATGATACGGCAATGATTTAAGACTTCATTGGAATTGTGCTTAATGCATTCAAAACCCAACAATGCACAGCTACCACATAATAAGGGGATGGCCTTACATCTTGTCTTTTAAGCTGGAGGGAAAAGTGACAGCGTCCTGATTTACTACGCCAAAGGTGGCATATAACATGCAGCACCTGAGCTCAATTATGAGCCTTACTTTTGAAACCCTTTCTTTTTAATCATGATAGCCTCTCTCCATAATTTATTTTATTATACCTATGTTTAAACATCCAGCTGACCACAAAGCAGCATGTGGTAGCTGTTGTGAAGGTTATTCCACCTCTGCATCTCCAGGATTTTGTGTCCGGCATTTGTCTGCTTGGGTAATAGTGTTCAAAGTGCAGCACTTGTGCAGCTAACAAGTACAAAAAGGGCATAAAACAGCCTCTGTGATGGCTGAATTTGTAAGTACAAAGTTGTGTGTGGTGTGGGAAACTCAACATTACTGCAGTGGCGGTAGATTATTTGAATCACACGCTAATTGGTTTGCTGTGTTGAAAGTACTGTGTGATGCTGGATTCGAGTAGATTTTGCAACTAGATGACACAGTGTGGCATTGTAATATTGAGTGTGGTGCATATATTTACATATTCCTTCATGGATTTAGGATTGAGTTGAAATTGAGCCCAGGAGTTTCTGCCTCTGGTGAATTTAATTTGTTATGACACTTTTCCTGCTGTAGAAGACTGAATTATCTTATGTGTGCGCCTGCCCACTTGCACATTCACCCTTGGAGACATTCCTCAAAGCGACTATTCATTCTCAATCTTTAAATACGCTGAAAGTCAGATAGACATGCCTGCGCACATCACACACACACACACACACACACACAAACACACCTCCATCTATCTGCAAACAGGGCAGGTACGTTAGAACTTGTGTAGCGAGAAGCATCTCTCCCTCTCACTTTGCAGGAGATAACATGCCCTCCTTTAGAGTGTCTCAAGGTCTCTGAAAACAGTGAGGCAGAGAAAGGAAGAGAGCAAGTCTACAACTAAAATGTGTCCGTTGTTGAAATCGTGATTGCACACTGAACAATTTGTAGTAAATTCTGGTCACTTTAAAAATGCACTCAGTTACTGAGAAGGGTTTAGATAAGGTTCAAAGCAGCTAGCCGCTGCTGAAACTACACATATTTGTTGTGTCACGCTGAGGCTTAAGACTTAACTTTAAATTCTAAGCAATAGCAGCACTGCAGCACCGCTTCAGCAGCAGTGTCACGCTGCTAATAAGGAACACCATGTTAATATATTGCTCCCACACTGCGTTTTCTCCACGGGGACACATTTTAATGGCTTTACCTGTAATACAACATATGTTACTTAATCTGATGGCTGGACAGGGGAGGGGAGGTAAAATAAGATAATAAGCAAAACAAGAATTAACCTTCCACCGCTGGCAACAACTCTTAATGAGTAAAGGAATTAAGTTTGATGCTGAACATTTCTTCTCGACTGGCAGCAAAGATTTTCATATAGCACTTGACTATCTATCACCACTGGTCTGGTTACTATGGAAAGGATTGACATCTCTTCTTTCCTGTCATTCAGGCCCTTCCTCTCTGTCCTTCTCTGTCTTTTATTCTCCCTTAGTCACCATCGTTCCCTCCAAGGTCTTGTGCACATTCTGCTAAACTGTCAGGGCAATCATACCTTTCTCAACTGTAGAGACAAAGACAAATCCATTTGAAGTAACAAACGTTTCTGTGAGATCTTTATCGTCTAAGTCCTGGTCCATAAATGGATGAAGAGAGAAATCTATCCTTAATATTAGCTATTGAATCATTATTTCTTGGGTTTGGGAAAATTGAGCAGTATAAATCGATTTTGATCCCTGGAACTATAATTTGATTCAAAATCAGATCTTGAGAATAAAGCTCAATAAGGCTCACGTTACCAGTTTTATCTCCATGGGCTATTACTTTTATATGAAAAAATGTTCCCATTTGTCTCAGTGTTATTGCTCACATACATTATTCACTTATTCCTGCTCTAATCAATATTATTTTTATTAACAATGACACTGTGCAATGTAAAAGGTGTCACTCATAGTGACTAACAGACAATAGTCACATGACTCAAGTCTTCAGTGATGTGAAGCCAATATCTTTAGATCCATTGTTTTGGTTTTATGCTCCACAACTCTCATGCTCCCATCAGGTTTGTTTCCGGAGGCAGCAGACAGATCTCTGATAAACCAACTTCATACTGCCCTGCACCAAATGACAAGCAGACAAAGTTAGCATCTCATGTAGCTGGTAAACATGGGACATTTAGCAGCTGAGAAGACAGATATATCCCACAGTTGCACAGTTGCTGTGGAGCAAAAACAGCTTAAAAGGCATTAATTCACTTGGCCTGGTGTCTCCTATATGTATAAACCTTTTAAGGTTGGTATAGGCATATCAACTTTAAAATGATCATATAAAATGATCTTATGTGATTATGGCATCTTGTGTTCACAACTTGTTTACACCAGTGCAGGTTTAAATAAACTATAGGTACTTTGTCATAAAATAAACAAAAAAACAAATCAGATCAAGACCATTTCATTTAACTACCACTTACATTTTATATTTCAGGAGAAAAAAAATCCTTCCTGCATTAGTGCAGTGTTATTACCTGAAAACCTGACAATACTGCCCCCTAAAATCAGCATATTTTATGAATCATTTCAAGCTCCACATTCCCAGACAGATTATTAAATCCTAACTGTGTCCAAACTCTTTCCTTCATTGGAGATCAGGCAAATTGAATAGATTTTTCCCCCTCCTCTATAGTATCATAGGCAGCAGGTACACTTGACTGCTTTGTACATGCAACACACAGCAGGAGTCTGCATTTCTGGAGTTCTGTCTTTTCAGATCTGTCGACTCTGCACATTTAATGAGGAGAAGTCTCACTGTTATTGCAGTATAAAAATCAATTTTTGAAATTTGTGTATTGATTCGCAATCTCACAAGATTAAAGTTTCAGTTGTTATGTGGATCGAATCCCCTCCACTTTGAAGATACTGTAGTACCATCACTCATCTGCTGCTTCTCTGCCCGAAGCCACTCAGTCACTCACTCACTCACTCACTCACTCACTCACTCACTCACTCACTCACTCACTCACTCACTCATTTACTTCATATCTGCATAAACAGTCATACATGGACTCAATCAGTAAATTAAAACAAAACAATGAAACTCAAAAAGATATGAAGCAAAATACACACACACACACACACACACACACACACACACACACACACACACACACACACACACACACACACACACACACCTCCCTGCATGGATTTAATTGCCTCTGTGTTTGTAATTATGGCTCTGCAGGAAGTAGAACGGAGCACCTGGGTGCCCTGCAGTGGAATACACTCTGAATGAACTCTGTATGTTAAAACCTTTCCAATCTAGGAAATTAAGGTTGAGCTACTCTTGTGCCTGGACAGTTAAAATCTAATTCAAATAGAACAGATTGTTTTTCAAATATTTATGCTTTCCAAAGTGGCCTGCTTTTACTGTGGCAGTAGATTTACTCATACTCTCACCAATTACTTTATTAGGAACACCTGTACACCTGCTTATTCATGTTATCAGCCAATCATGTGGCAGCAGTGCAGTGCATAAAATCCCGCAGATACAGGTCAACAGCTTCAGTTAATGTTTGCATCAAACATCAGAATATGGAAAAAATGTGATCTCAGTGACTTCAATCGTGGCATGATTGTTGGTTGGCTGTTTTCTCAAAAGGTTGATCACCAGGGATTTTCACACACAACAATCTCTAGAGTTTTTACTCAGAATAGCGCCAGAAACAAAAACAAAAATCCTTTAACTGACAGTTCTGTGGATGGAAATGCCTTGTTGTTGAGAGAGGTCAGAGGAGAACGGTCAGCCTGGTTGGAGCTGACACAAAGACGATGGTAACTCAGATAATCACTCATTCATCTATGGTGAGCAGACAACAACACATCAAACCTTGACTCACTACACAGTGTCTTAAGAGTCTGTACATCTTCCCTATATTACCCTTTTTTTATTTATTTTACATTTCTCTTATCCCCATTTCTCTTTTCATTTAATGTTGAAGTGGACTTAATCAATACTGGGGGGGGGGGGGGGGGGGTATTTCTGCTGTTTTGTATTTTCACTCTATTGCAGTTTTACTGTGTGGGGATTGTGTGTTTCTGCACTCTTGGTTTCTCAAGAAGCAATTTTCAACATTTGCAAGAGATATGAGAAAAGCCAAGAGCAGGTGAAATGATTAGTGCATTTCAAGTATTTATACACTGATAATCCCTTGAAGGAAACTCAGGAAATCTGTATTATAGATTAGAAGAAGAAAAATGCAAGAAAAGAAACATCTCTGACCAAATTAATGTTTTCTTTAAGCCATAAATAATACTAATGTGTGTTATTCAGGATATACTGGATTTGAGCAAAGATCATGTTCTATGCTATTGTTTTCATCATCACTCCCTTTCTTATCTTATCATAAATGCAATAGGTTTCTAATTATATAGAGCAGTTCAAGCATCACAGCTGTTTCATTTTAACATGACAGTTAACACCGGTTCATATTTACATCCAAAGTCCTGACTGTGGTTAGATTTAGGCAACAAAAGTAACCTTTGGTTAAGGTTACGACAGTCTGTGATTTCCTTGATGCTATTACTGTAAGTTTTAAGGATGGTGGAGCCTCTTAATGTATGTTGCTTGTTTTTCAACAAAGAAAGTTTACATCTCGGTAACTTTTATTTATTTGTGCATTTCAATTTAAGTCATGCTCTACCATTAAAGACCTCATGATGTTTCATTTCAGCGCTGAATACTTACAGACGTAGGCGGGTTTGTTTCCATAAAGCCTGGCATGATTGTGACAATCAAACATCACCTTTTTTTTACAATAATGAAAAAATTGTTGTGCAGTAGAAAAAAAAATCATAAGTAAATAATAAATAAAGGTGCTATTGTCATTTGATTGCATTAGTGTAGCTAGCAGGAGACTGCACTTGAAGAATGACAAATTGTGTACATGACAGTTGCACAGCTATTTAAAACTGTCTCTGCCGTCGGAGGTTCGGTTGTTCATTACCAGGTGTTGACAGATTTCATATGACATGGCAAGTCTGCAAATGATGTCTATTTTCTTTTGTTAACTGAATCCAAATTGGACCGGAGATGCTTCATTTAGTGTCTCCCTGTGCACTGAGCAGTCACGCTCAGACACTTGTAGATACATCGCTCTTCATGCAGACCTCAAAGTGGCGACTCAGTACTTGAAAGGCCACTTGGACTCCAGCTAAACTGAAAACAGTCAAGAAGATGCTGGCTCATTTGTTTGTGCATTGCAGTATCTTAGTATGGTGTTTCGTGTGTGTGTGTGTGTGTGTGTGTGTGTGTGTTTGATACTTATCTATTCCCAAGAGAGGGAGAAGGAGAGAGAGAAACCTGAACTGGAGAAGTGAAACAGCACAGCCCACAGTTGGAACTAATAAGTTCCACCTCTGCGTGGTACCTGTCTGTATGTATTTTTCAGCTGAGCGGCACTCCACTCAACCATGTCAACCTGAACATGGCTGAAATTTGTTTCCAGTCAAAAGTCCTTCCCATGTACCCTTTTTGATTCTGTTGCTTTACAAATTCATTTAGGCAATTTCCGACAGCAATACACATGCAGCAGTTAAAAAAAGGAAAAAAAAAAAACCTCCGTGTGCAGAGTTAATGAAAAAAATACTGCACTCACTCATACTTGGTTATAAAAACATTGCACACATCACAGTTAGAAATAGTGTAATAAGACGCTCCGTTAGTTTGTCCGTGCTAGTGGCAATATGTAGCAGAGGAGCAGGAGGTATAAACTGGTGGTAATTGAATACCAGAATCCCAGTGGGAAGATGAAGGGTAGCCATGCTATTAGACAGAATTAGCCGCCCTCTCCCACAGGAGCACACGTTTAGACACTGTGCACACAAGTGCTTGTGCCTGTGTAGGTGTGTGTGTGTGTGTGTGTGTGTTTGTTTGTGTATGTGTGTGTGTTTGTGTGTGTGTGTGTGTGTGTGTGTGTGTGTGTGTGTGTGTGTGTGTGTGTGTGTGTGTGTGTGTGTGTGTGTGTGTGTGTGTGTGTGTGTGTGTGTGGAGAAGCGCTGAATTTGTGGATGCGTGAATAAGCACCATCTCTACGCCCATGCAGGTTTTTGGCAGGCTAAAAAAAACCCCATCACATTAAGAGAGTTAAATTTCATACCCTCAACTTCATTTTGACATTACTGTTCATGAATAAGCTATCAATGATTAATAAACATTCATAAATTAAAGGATTGGGTTTCCATGAAAAGAGCTGGGGTTAGATCCAAGGTGGGTTGTGTTTACGCAAACAGGGAGGGAGGCAGGTGAGTTAAAGAGCAGAGAAAACATTAAATACTTTTGAAAACAGGGAATGTTAAATGTCAAAGATAAAGATAGCGATAGCAGATGAGAGGAATGAGTGCTGGGATGGGTGAGGGGTGTGTGTGTGTGTGTGTGTGTGTGTGTGGGGGGGGGGGGGGCATGGTGAGAGGCATGAAGCCAAGGCTACTTTGGCAAGAGGTAAATTATTGCATTATTCAAATCCAGTCAGGTGATTCCCTTTGCATCTGCGTCACTGAGTGCCAAAAACTAATGGATAGGGGTGTGTGAGTGTGTTTGTGTGCGTTTGTATCTATATTGGCACTTTCTAAAGAAGCTAAAATAGGTTGTCTTTTACTCTCAGTAATAAAAGCCTATAATTAGCTCTAACAGAAGGACATTACAAGCTGTTATGGCCAAGGATGGATGGGTAAATGAATGGATGGATTACATATTTGGATGGATGCGTACCCAAATTTGATAGATGTACTGTATGAATGGACAATCTAGAAGAATGATTGTGTATGTAAGTGGATAAATGTAGAGGGCAGAAATGGATTTATAAGTATGACGGTGGCCTAGCTGACATTCAAGCACTTGTCCTTAGTAATATAGCAAAAACTGAGTGTGTTCAACATCTTAACAGGCAGTTTCTCAGTCCATATGAAATGTTTGCCCATTGTTGAGCCTACCTTAAGAGTATTTTTCACAGAAGATGTCAAAAGCTAATGCGTCGATTTCATCAACTTCACTGATTTCCATGGGTCTTCCTGGTGTGAAGGATAATTCTGGTCACAGTTTAGTTTAATCCCATTTACCCAGTTTGCCCTTTCTCCTTCCAAAAAAATTCCTGTGGATTTCATATCACTAAAGGAACAGTTATCTTAACGTGTGAACTCCCTCCCCATTTCACTTTCTTTCAGCTCCAAACAATATCAAAAACAATTTTCTGAGATGCAAAGTCAGAGTAGCGTATCGTGCATCTACAACATTTCAGCTAAACGTTTTGCTTAATAAAGCATAAAAACGCCATCATTTTGTGAATCAAAAGTAGGGTTAACCAGACACAGACACTACAAGTGAAGAGAGGATTTGCATGAAAATCAACTCTCTGTCTCCAACAGACACACTGCATTTACAACTTTAGAAGACAGTATACATGTACTATGATAATGGAGCACAGTGGCAATGGCAGCCATAATCCTTTACGCACTGTACAAACATTTTTTTTTTTTTTTTTTTCCTTTTTAACATTGTATCTTGAAAAATAACATTGTGGCAACAGCACATCCTGTCTTATTTTTTGGCTTCATCCACTCGATAACGTTACGGCGCAAATACATTTGAAGGCTGATGACTGGTGTTTAAGTCACTGATTGCATCATCAACATTTCTGGCGCTATATCGTGACCTTGGCACTGTTGGATTTAGCTTATCTTGTGTGTTAGCAAGGAAACAGGTAGCCTGGAAGTGAGTAAAACGAAAACAGTTGAACATTGAAAGTAGAAAACAAACTATACGGAGCAGTGAAGATTCTGCAGCTTGGTTTGGTCTTGCTGTTGAGATTGTTGTTGCTATCTCCATGCCTAACTGTTCTTATGATGATGCTAAATGATGGAGTTCGTTTCCTGCGTTATCCCGACTTTTAAGTTTCTCTGGAATATTTTATATAGTATATGTGGTTAAAAGAAAATTCCCAAACAATATATGATAGTGTATTGTCACCTGTTATTTATCTGGCTATTGTTATTTTTCAGGCCTGTTAGCTGGTCTTTGAAATGCATGTGGTATGCTAATCAGAGTTTTATGGTGGTGTTGTATCAAAACATTTGTGCTAAAATAAAACAAAACACAAGCTCCCTTTTTCTCTCTTTTTCTTGCTCGCTCACTCACTTGCTGAGTAGACGTGTGTGTGTGCATGGGAAACCTAAATGAAGCCTACAAGGCAGTTCTTGTGCGTACTATTTAATTTAATCCTGCCGGCACGACTGATGGAGCAGGTTATGTTTCACTGTCCCTCAAACCTTCCCTTTTTGAAAGTAGAAGGGCACTCGGAGAGCACAGACCTCTGCCAAGGCCAGTGTCAAACAACATGCTCCAGACTTCAGAGAAAACTATTCAAATTCATAGTAAATGATCCATATCTCTGCCAAACTTTAATGGGTTCTTCCCTGGTCCATGTTCCATCCCTCCACCATGTTCAGTTCAAATCGGTTCAGTACTTTTTGCTTAATCCCGCTGACAAATAAACAGACAGGGGGTGAAAACATAACCTCCTTGGTGGAGGTGAAAGAGTGCTGAGAAAAAGTCTGTCTGCCTGTAGCTCTGTCAGATAGAAAACTACAAAATGTCTGAGATGTCTTACCGGAACATGAAGACATTTTTACATCTGGGCCTATATCTTTTTCATTTTTAACCTCATTAACTGTGTAGTCACTGATAGTTTACTGACTATAAGCCATACTTCTTTAAAGTATACACAAAAAACCATCAATACAGTGATTTACAAAATGTATCTACTACCAGCAGAAGGGTCTATTGGCCTCTGAACACTAGCTTTGGGTTGTACTGAGACGACTGTGCCACTTATGAACCAAGGTGTGGATTTAGAATACTAAATGACATATTAGCTAAATGACAGACTGCAGAAACCCTAACTGTGTGCTTCGACTGTCTTTATTTCTTTTGTATTTCAAAGGTGCTTTTTCATTTCGCACCTAACGTTCATGTTCCTTTAACTGTATTTTTATTTTTACACTACGTATGAATCCCATCTATCCTCACTCTGCCCTGACATTTTCCACTCTTCAAAGTCTATTCTCTGTGCAGAGACATATTTGACTGATCCCAAGCTGGAACATTAACATTAAAATTCACTGTCAATCCGTGTTACAGCTGCTATGAATTCTCTTTCATTATTAGAATAACATGCCATGAAAGCATCAACATGCAAGTAAAATATGTCTACCAGAGACATGAATCTGGTACTGCCATATAATGAGGTTGGAAAAAAACTTAGAGGAGCACTTTCAGTGAACACTTTAAATCAGCCATTAAACCCTGAAACCTGAACTGGTGGATATTAACCCTGCATTCATGTGGTGTCAGAATAATTGGGAAAGCGAGTTTCCGACTGGGAAAATTCACGTGAACGCCCCCTCAAGTCGGAATGACTCAGAAAGTTGGGGTTAATGAAAGGTTAAAATTTTGGTGCACGACTTGCTGAGTTGTGATGTCATATACGCAGAAACATGGTGGGCAAAAGTAAATGTGTGAGAAACCTCTGAGTAATGGTGAAAATTAACGTATTGCAAATCAATTCTTTTTGCCAACATTTAATTTGTAATATGCTATTAGGTTGAAACTGTTAATTTCTGTCCACATAGAGTGACCTACATCAGTCAGAGAAGTTATTTATTAAAAGTATCCCTGATAATAAATAACACAAATTCCAGAAACAGCTATCAACATGTTTTAACGCTCTGAGCAATAAAATGCAGCAAATTTTTTCAGTAGTGTTGTTTTTTAACATTCCGACTTAAAAGCACATGAACACGCCGAAGTTGAAAGAATAACCTCCTAACTAGCATGTGAATGCAGCATACGCTTTTACTTGTATCCTTTACAGAGAGCAGAACTTCTGAAAGTGGAATCCACAATTAGGAAGACAGGGAAAAATTTTACAAACATAGTTAGAACTTAGTCATTGCTCATTTACTGGCAACTGTGATGCAGCTGCTTAAGTGTGAAGATAGTGAGCGAGCTGGGATTTAAGTTTGACCAATTAATGAGCCAGAGACATAAGATTTATAGATAGTGGGTAAATACATTTTTTTTTTTTTTTTTTATTATAATTGGATACCTGAGACTTAAAACTCGTATTTTTGCTGCTGTTGTTAATGGGTCTCCAACCAACTTTTTCTGAACAATAATTTTTGAATGGATGTCTTCTATGAGGTACAGAAGTGAAGGGTGGTGCGAAAGTAAAAGAAAAAATTATACATACATATATATATATATATATATATAATATATTATATATATATAAAATGTCTTTAAACTGCCAACATGCTGAGCAGTGTTTTGCAGTATTAAAGGCAAACATAATACACAGCCAATAAGTCAAAAGCATGCTATTGTCCTTGCTTTCCTAAAAAAACAACTAATTCCCCTGAGCAAATAGCAGGATGCCCTTTGTTGGAACCATTGTGTTTTTTTATGTTATCTGATTTTCTTTCATCTGTTTTTATGAGTTGTTATTGTTTAGAATCCAAGTCACTGGAGACCAATTTTATGTATATATTTTCATCAAAAACTGGAAAGAGTTGCATGATTATGCAGTGGGTTTCTCAAATGGGAACTGAAGCAGATGACACAGCTATAATTTGGTCTCTCAGATGCTCCATCGACAGTCTCAGCACACACTCTGCCTCTCTGTCACTGATGGAGAGTCACGACTTCTCAAGTTGAAGAAATATGCAAGCACACACTGACGCACACACACTTGCAGAGACGCTCACACATGCACACATAACACACATAACTTTTGCGTCTGTTTAAGCCTTCTGAATTAAAGCGCTCGCACGCACACACACACACACACACACACACGCACACACACGCACATAAATTTAAAAGACTCCGAATCATGAAACCACATAACGAATAGTAATCACAGGCATTTCCATAACGCAAAACATAATCCCTGATGAAAATTCAGTCGAAGAAATGAATTACAGAGGGGGGAAAAAAACTGCCAAGCACCAAAACAAGTGCAATAATGTAATGAATGATAATGTGAAGGAAAATGACAGGAGGTCGGGAGTTAGAGGTGGTGATGATGCTCGAGGGTTAGGGGAGGTTCCGCATGCATTTATGCATTCACCCCGACATTTATGCCTTTATGTATTTCAAAAATACAAGCGTAATTTCCAGACAGCATGCCTTTAAATGTTCATCTGCAGGCGTAGGTGGGTGTGTGTGTCTGTATGTGTCTGTGTGTGTCTGTATGTGTCTGTGTGCGTGTATGTAATCTAAGGGTTTATGCAGTGAAGTTAGAGCTTATTAAAGGGAGTGTAAAGCAGAGAGAGTGTAATTACCAAACATAAATGAGAAGCTCTCACCCAATGCATTAAATTATCCTGAGAGAGGAATGCCAGCTGATAATTGGACTTTCTCATCTTAGTGGGTGTGTGTGGGTGTGTGTGTGTGTGTGTGTGTGTGTGTGTGTGTGTGTGTGTGTGTGTGTGTGTGTGTGTGTGTGTGTGTGTGTGTGTGTGTGTGTGTGTGTGTGTTTGTGTGTGTATGTGTGTGTGTGTGAGTGTGTGCGGGCACGCATGTGTGTGTACATGTGGACACAAGGATGAACACCATCTTAAGTTAGAAGATGCTGTGCGATTTTGTACTGGCGTCTGAGTGTGCGTGAGAGTTTGTGTGTGTGTGTGTGTGTGTGTGTGTGTGTGTGTGTGTGTATGTGTAGCTGATGATCTGATGTCCTTCCTCTCTGGAAGAAACTGTTGTTGCCGGTCCTCTTGCACACTTTTAGGGTGATAAATCCATCCACGCTCCAGTTGCGACAAACCATGGTTCATTTTAGGGTTTCACCTCCCCCAAACCCCAACAGCGTGTGTAGAAAGAAAAAAAACATTATGCATGTCCATGTACATGAATAACAGTGTTTGTGCCTTGTACTGAATGTTCTATGTATTCCTTTGTGTCTGTGTTTTCTGCGCAAGTGTGTGTTAGTGTGTGTGTGTGTGTGTGTGTGTGTGTGTGTGTGTGTGTGTGTGTGTGTGTGTGTGTGTGTGTGTGTGTGTGTGTGTGTGTGTGTGTGTGAGTGAGAGATTAATCGTGAATTGGTGTTAGTGTGTCAGTGGAAATGAGAGCTTGTGTGTCCCGGGAATGTCTGTGATAAAGACCAATTGTCTATCGATATATGCGAGACCCAGCATGAATTCAGCCATGTGGGTGGCTATGTGAGAGATGTATACTGAATTTTTTGAGTGTGTGCGCATGAGTGTGAGTGTGTTTCTCTCTGTCGTGCGTCCCTGAGTGCATTTCCCTCCTCCTACTTACCTCTCTTCCCTCTGCACTGTCCTTGCAGTGTCCTTCTCTCTGCCTCCCTCTATCCTACTCTCTTGCCATCTCTATCTCCTGCCTGGCCTTGCTCTCTCTATCTTACCATGTCTTCTTTACCTCCCCCACACACACACACAACCCACCCACCCACCCACCCCCACCCTTCACATACACATCTTCTCGCCTCTCCTCCACTTTGCGTTTCGCTCTTTCCCTCCTTCCTTCCCCTCGCTCCCTCTAACTTTCTGTACCAGGGGAATAACATGCTTCAGTGCTTTCAGATGGAGACAGCGAGTGTAGCTCCAATCAGAACTGCACCAGACCTTTTAAGTAAACACAGCAGCGATGTTATCACACATACACACACACACACACACACACACACACACACACACACACACACATGCAAACACATACAGGGAGTTTTACGTGGGAAAACTCAGCTACACATGAACCTTAAGAAAGAAAGAAAAAAAAAAGCAAAAGAAAATCACCTTGTAAAAAGCTGGAGCGAAGGGCAGATGCCAGTACAGAGGGAGAAACATGAAATAAGCTGTCAGGGAAGAAAACTTGCAGCAGATTAGAGGAGAAAGATGATAGAGAGGGAGCGGTGGTCAAAAGTAAACAGAAGTAGAGGAGAGACTGGAGAGGAGAATATAAAGAGAACTAAACAAGGTAAACACTCTTAGCGAGTCTGACCCATGTAAGCAGACACAAAGACAAAGAAGCAGTGAAATGGGGATAATGGGGATAAAAACATGGGCAGTAAAGCAGACGGCACACAGAGCAGAGTGACAGACCGACAGAGGGATAAACTGACAGAGACACAGCGAAGGGGTTAGTTTGCTAAATGGGTCTGCTTGATAATTGTGTTCTGTGACAGCTGACAGTAGCGCCACTTAATTAAAGCCAAGCAGGAAATGACTATTTATAGAGGCTCCATCCCATCAGCACTAAATGACATGGTGTTTTATTTCCCTGCAACCGACTGGCTGCAAAATGCTGACTTTATTTAATTCGATAAGTGTGTGTTTGGAGGGGAGGGGAAGAAGAGGGTGGTGTGTGTGTGTGTGTGTGTGTGTGTGTGTGTGTGTGTGTGTGTGTGTGTGTGTGTGTGTGTGTGTGTGCGTGCGTGCGTGTGTGTGCGTTCAGGGTGGGGAGGTATGTGTGTGTGTAGTGATGGTGATGGTGGTGGGGGTGGGACAGGATAGTGGGAGGAGCCTGAATGCGTGTGTCTGTTTCAGTAATCCGTAGAAAATGTGTGTGTGCGCGTGCGCGTAGCCAAGATATATCTATATAAAAAAATAAATCAACATTATTATATAAATTTGCCCCAGGCAAGCGAAAGCAAGCACTATGTTCACTCAGCTCACACACACAGACACACATAACAACACACTCCTACAAAACACATGTGCAAGCTCACACACACACACACACACACACTCAATGAAACAGCTACACGCAGGCATGTCCCATGACAATGCACAGTTTGACAGTATTCTCCCTGACAGTTTGAAATGTCAGCCCCAAGTGTCTGTCCAAGTGTGCGGATGAATGTGTGTGTGTGTGTGTGTGTGTGTGTGTGTGTGTGTGTGTGAGTGTGAAGACGTGTGAGGCTGCAGAGCCACCATTTCCTCGATGTCAGCTATAAAAACCATTCACAGAGGTAGCCTGCTGCCTCCTTGTTTAACTGCCATGCTCTCAATTGGCCTTGAAGTGGGGGATTTGAAAGACCACAACACTGGATGGATGGAGTTAACCATAAACAAACAACCAAAAACACAACAAGCCTCTGTGCCCAGGGATGCACTCGAAGAACTGTGCAGAATTTCTAGGAGTTGGGTTTCTCTGTTGAGTAACTTTAGGTGACATTAAAAAATTATAGCTCTAACATTTCCTAACAAGACTGGATGTGACTTAATTTTACTGTAATGCAGTGTGGCTGTGTTTATGTTCAGAGAACTGGTGAATGAAATTTAACAGTAACCCTTTTGCACATTTACTAGAAGAAACTTTCTTGTCCTGTGAGACTGACAGTAACAGACCTACGGATTGTTATAACACATTTGCAGTGTCATGAAAAACTCAGGGTAGAGGAGGGATGTCACATGTACTGATACTTCAGTACAGAGTCCATGGCAAAATTCTGAAAATTCTGCTGGTATTGGTTTTTGTACCATAGGTACCAAAGGCACTGAAGGTATTGTACTTGAGATGTGATTCTTCCAGGACTAATGAGGGCAGTATAATGACCCTACAAGTGTCTTAGTCTGGCATCAAACGCAAAGAGAAGAGGCACAGTAAATCATTACATTTAAGTACGAGTGCAGTAACAGGTTCACTGCAACTTGTGGAATTAAAAAAAAAACAAACAAAAACCTGGTGTATGGAGGAATTTATTTTGGATAAGCGTTAAATATAAAAAGAAAGAAAGACCTCAAACTTATCTAAGCAGCTCAAAGACAGGCATCCCAACGTGTACACAGAATTCAAGTGAGTGACTTTCAGTTGTTAACTTTATATTAACAACATGTCATCAACATGTTCATGAACGGTAGCTTGTCTGGGCTAACACAGGGACAGCTCATAACGTGAGCTGGGTGCTTGCGACATTAGTAGGCTTCTATCATTACCTTTCCGTCAGTCAAAATATAACACAGACTTTTTAAATGAATATTTTCACACCTGTATGGAAGTATGCAGTGTGTGTGTGTGTGTGTGTGTGTGTGTGTGTGTGTGTGTGTGTGTGTGTGTGCGCGCATGTGTGCGTGCAACATGCACGTGTGTCAGCCTCTGTTGTTTTATGTTATGTTTTCCTGTGGTATCGAATTTGATATTGAGAGTCGTGGAATTTCATTGGTATTGGTGCTCACTACTAGATTATTGGTATCATGACATCCCCAGTCTCAACACCAACATTATTTTAGTTCATCCTGAGGAAGACCTGAATGTCTGTACCAAATTTCATTGCAACCCATCAACTAGTTGTCAACACATTTCACTCAAAACGCACTCAAAAACATTTATGAACATCATGGTGGCACCAGAGTCAGGGGATTACCAAAGAGAGCCATGCACGGTTTAAAAAAATACACTCTACCATAGACACAGAGAGGATTCACTGTGGTACCAATCCTCTTGTCATATTCTGGGTCAGGTAAACAGTGGGACAAACTCACAAGATCTGTGCTCGTCCTTTAATCCAAACAGTCGTAATAGTTTGAACCCGAATTGAACTTAATTTCTCCAGGCAATCCCTCTTATTCAGTATTTTATTCAATATTGAAAACAGTTTTTCCGCATTTTCTCCTTACATTAGAATTACATCAACGTTAAAAATGTGGGTGTCTTAATCCCTTTATCCAAACCCATTACTTCAGCTCAGAAGACATTTGCTGTAATATGAAATACTGAGTCTGAGTGCTGTGTGTAAAAACAATAGTAGCCATGTTAAAATACCTGTAGTTTTAAATATTAACCGACCTAAGTGAGTCTGTCCGTATGCGTCTCTGCACTAAACAATTCATTCTGAGAGATAATGGGCCGGGATGAAGACATGAAACAAGGTATGAAGGATGACTTCAGTGGTTTTTTTTCATCCTACTTGGAGGACTGTGCATCAGTATTTTCTAAGACAGGCACAGCACAGCTCCTTCAAGTGCTGCCAGCGCCGTTGGCACATGAACAACAGAACACAAAACCAGAACAAAACACATAAATGCCCGCTGGTTGAGTTTCTTTAGCCTCATAGACTTTCTTCTCTTTGCTGAATCCCTCTGATTCTGTGGATGTTGCCCAGTACAGCACGTTTTCCTCTGACTTTTTGTTTACTTAGGTTTTGGGTGTTGGATTCCACCGACAGGAAGATCTAAAATAATCTAATGTAAAACCTTACATATGTTTCCTCAGTTGGAAAACAACACTGGAAGGTAAATGTTACCTGTTTTTTCATACTCACCAAAGAAAAGTGCTGTTTTTAAAGAATTACTGCCTCAGTCAAAATACAGGCTGTCAAAGACTGTGTTTTTCTTTTTTCTGGTGTGCTTTTATCGCTAATTGGTTACTGATTAATTAGTCAACAAATAACAACCTGTGTGGTGTAATGAAAAGATCAAAGATAAATATACTTTTAAGCATCTGAAATCTGAAACTCTTTTATTCAGTCACTTTTATCTTCTTGTTATAGTCACTGTGTTTCTCTGTCCTTGTGTGCCACTCTTCCTTCCCTTGTTTTGCACAACTCCTCTCATTTCCTTTTCATCCCTTAATAGATAAACATAGGCAAGAATAACAGCCCCCTATTTCTATAAAATACTTTTTTCATTCAATGTGTGCTTTTATCTTTAAATGTCATTTTGCGGATTGTTAAGCTAAATTCCATTGTTTTGTTGTCAGGAGAAAAAAATCTGACAAGTTTATATCTCAAGAGTTCAACCTCATTGGCTCTGGCAACACACCGCCAGCCTCCGTCAAATATGTCATCCGGCGGAGTGCAGAGATCTTGTTAAACTAAAGCTTGTATTTTCTCTGTACTAGTAAGCCGTTGGCTCTCGGGCATTCCCTTGCCACTGGTGAAGCTTGAAACGTTCCTCAAAAATAACCCAAAAGAAACATCCAAAAACCAACAAATACACTGAATCCACAATACATTTACAAACCACTCAAACCTAGAAGTTCATTGGAAACCTAACTTTCAAATTATTCCTGGAGATCAAACAGAACGTGTTTAATTATCTTTTAGTTACTAAGCGACACAAACTTCCCTGGAACAAACTTGCAGACGATCTTTGACCTAACAAGCTACTTATGAATCCAGACTGAAGGCAGTTTATTATTTTAATCATGTCTGTGTACTGCCCTGTGTTGTGTTCCAGTCTACAGTGACATAGTCCTGAACGTGATACATTTATGTTGATTTACATCAATTTACTATCCAGTTCATTCATGATAAATACTTTTATAAAGTAGAGCAGTGCTTCGTGATTCACACAGTATCATGCAATTAATTATCTTTTTTTTCTTTTTTCAAATCAAATTACATTTAGAAATAACAGCATTATTTGCTGTGTCCATGGTTACTCAAAGTAGATGGTGAATCTGACAGCGGTACCAGCTTGGCACAACTAATGCGGCAATGTTCATTGTTTCCACTGATCCTTCCCAACCACGCAAAGAATGGCCATTCATTAACACTGTAATGTATGGGTGCGTGCAATATCACCTACGAATGATATTGTGTTGCATGATGTTACAGTATATTGCATTATATTGCACACACTATCATAACAAATATTATAATACATGCTAGAGTAGAAGCCACAGTTTTTGCTCACCTTTTTTCTCGCTGACAGGCTGGTGGAGGTAAACAAACCTAACGAAGGGGCATGTCAAAATCTCACAGTGCAGCAGCATTGCCGAGGAATACTGTGTACCGTAGAGACTGTTGAACCAGGCTTACACTGCGTTATTTCTTAAAAATACCACTGATCATATGAACAAAGGCAACTTTAAAGAACATTAATGTAATGTAATCATGATGGTGAAATGTTTCTTAAATGCCTCTTTTTCTGTTTTGTCCTTCTCACCGCTCCATTTCCCCCATCCTCGCTCCTTTATCCCGCTAGAACTCTTGTTCTGAACTGCCCGTGTTTTTCCCTACTTATAATCTTTTTCTTTAAATCTTTTGCCAGTTCTTTCTCTGTTCTACTTTAAAATAGTGCTGAGGATGACACCACCTCTCTGAACAGTTGAAGTGGCAGTGATTCACAGTCATCAACACCTGCTTGAGCAGCACCGCGAGTTCTACTTCCATATTATATATCACCCCAGCCATGACTGTCTCTTTATTTTTTTCATCTCACTTTATTTGCTGCCCTTTAAAAAAAAAAAAAAAAAAAACAAAAAAAATCTTTCACTTCTGCTGTTTCTGCAGCCACCTCTCACACCAACACTTGGTTGATCCTTCCCTTCCCCGCTCACTTCCTTCCAGCCCTGGTGTGCTGCCACAAGGTACAACTTCACCCATTTTTACTCCTTCTCTTTCCCTCCATGTCTCTCTCTCTCTCTCTCTCTCTCTCTCTCTCTCTTCTGCTCCCTCTCTCCCTGCACCTGGCTGCGTCCCATAGCCGTGCTGGCAAAGCAGAGAGCAGATGAGACAGTGTTAAACAGTGTCATCTGCCAACACATCCAGCCTAGAAAACTGCATTGTAGTGTGTGTGTGTGTGTGTGTGTGTGTGTGTGTGTGTGTGTGTGTGTGTGTGTGACTATGTGTGTGTGTTTGTGTGTGTGTGTGTGTGTGTGTGTGTGTGTGTGTGTGTATATTTGTGACTGTGCATACGTTGCCACCCAGTTGAGGTGTATACTGTTTAGTGCATATGATCAACTTTGTGTGTGTACAGATGTATACAATCCAACAAGAACTCCTCCTTGATGTGCCATCTCTTGATATGTGGGAGTTGCGACACACTGAGACTGTTTAGCTGAGAGGGCCCTTGGCTTTGAACACTGACAGCCCTCTGGCTGGCTGTCTCTGACATACAGTGGCGGTCGTTCAAAAGTCACCATCTTGATTGGCAAATCAAAGGCATCTACCGCCAAGTGCTGTACTGCAGATACATTTCATACGGAAGTTCTCTCCTCTATTAAGCGAAACCCCACTAGGCAAGAGTGTGACAAAAATTTTATAAAGGGGCTGGGGATGTGACTGACTGTTCTGGAGAATGTTTCTGGAGACTGAGAGAATGTATTTTATTTATTTATATATCTTCCATACATGTCTAACATCTGATGTCTTGGCAACTGCTAGTTTTCCAAAACATTTCAAACATTTCAGAGCATTTATGTCTTTAGACTGCCTGATGGGAATGTTTTGATAGGGAGGTATTTGGTCCTTGGGGCCTGTTGAGGAAATTTTTGTCATACGATTTACATAAAAAAAGCAGTTAAGTCCTCACGAGATGTCACTAACTCAGAACTGAGTGATAGTATTGAAATCCACTCCTTACCAGTTTGATGACCCCAAAATATTACTTCTCACGAAGTCAAAAGAGCCATCAGGAAATGCCTCTTCTTTATAGAGTATGAGATATTACTAAACCGTCATGCATGAGTGGCAGTGACACCATTTCATTGATGGCACACTGCACCATATCTCAGCAGCTGATTAAAACTCTGCCCTGATTTTCTCCCTGTAGTTGACTCGAGTGTTGCCAGCGCTTTTGTTATGATGCAGAACAACTGGAGGTCATGACCTTGGTGAAGGACTGCAGTGCTGTAGAAGTAGATGTGGATTTGTTTGTGTGTGTGTGTGTGTGTGTGTGTGGCTGTGTGCACCTCTGTGTGTCTGCTTCTTTGTGCACACATGAAAAGCATCCTTACAGTCTGCCGTGGCTTTCATTTGATATGCAGTACAATTCATAGCTTGCTACTATTAATACCCATTCACTCTCCATTCTGCAAATTATCTATTGACTGCAGGGTGGTGGTGGGGGTGGTGGAGGGGCCTGAGAGCATGATTGTGATTTGAGTAATGCTTTCAGAATAAAGGAAAGGAATGGAGGCAGAGATGGAGAGAGGGAGAGAAAGACAGGCATAAAACAGGGAGGGAGAGAACAACTGCAATAAGGTAAAGGACGGGGAGATGAATGAGCACACAGAAAGTGAGGGGATTCAGTAGAAGGAGGGGAGAGACAAGGGAAAATAGAGGCGGATTGAAATCCTCCCGGGATGCACAAAGAGAGGAAACACTTAAGATGACTCAATTCATCACAATCACTGCTACAAAAGAGAGGGAGGGAGGGGGGATGAAGGGGAGAGATATGTACTGCAATACATTAGCAAGACTGGAGTAAGTGTGTAAAAAGGCTGTGGGTCTGGGATGGGGTATTTTGCTTTGGGGAGGGAAAGTTGTCATTTTTGTAGGGACACGGGGGAAGATGCAGCAGCGCTGGCAGATTATATTTGATTTATATTCTTCTAGTTCAATGGTGCAATAAGTCAATGCAGAAAATCAATGTATGTGATAGCTTCATCATGACACAGTGCAGGAGACAAATGCACCAACTTGTCAGTTTAATGTAAACGTGAAAGCCAGAATTGCAAGAACAAGACTTTTGGTTCTGGTTTAATAATTACAAAAACATCGAAACATCACAAATCATAGACTGTTGCAGAATACTGTGAGTAATCTGTATGAATTTATGATCCCCACACAACTGACAACAAAGAAAATTATTACAAATTATTTCACAAATCTGTCCTTTTTAGGATTCTTCATTTGTTTTTTTATTATTTTTTTCGGATGTTTTATGCAATAGTTTAATGGTGAGTCAAGCTGCTGGAAAATCCATATTTAGTCACACAGAGCATTAGCTACAGGCTAAAATATTAAAAGAAACAATATTTTACAGTTCCTTGTGCAGGTTTCTAAGTTTTCAAAACACTCTTAATATTCTTCTAATAGGTGAGGAGCAAGTTAATTTAGTGTCCTTGGGTGTTCTGAGGAAAAAAGATGCTTTACAATCCATGTAGCCTTGAGATGTTTTTTGGAAACAGTATTCAGACCTGACACAGTTTTGACATTTCGTGAACATTTGAAATGAAATTTTATGTAGTTTTGGATTTTACACACACAAAGTTATCCAAAACTCATTTTTGAAACACTTAAGGGCAGAAAGATTTTCCTTGACATGCATAGAGTTTATCACACTGCTAATGTATTAGCATATGACTAGGCAATAAATAGGCCCAGGTAAATGCTCTCTGGCTGCCTGCTAGATGAAGTCAGTTATTCAGCAGCCTTTTATCTCTGGTTTGGTTCAACAACTGAAAAGTATCTGAGTCTCTATTTGGTCTTTCAACTTCTCTGCTGGCCACTAGCATTTTTGCACCTGGCACATAGCGTACAATCATTTCATGTGAACTTGTGTACTGAAAGCAGCTGGACACTGACCCAAATGTATATGTTCGGGTCAGTGACAGCCATTGGGACTCATTGGGATGCAATGTGACTGAGAGTACGCATACTGTAAGTTAAGCTGGCTAAATTTGTAAAATCATCTTTTTCTCTTCATTTCAGTCCTCACTTCTTCTCCCAAAACAGGGTTTTTCAAAAATGGCCTCCAGAGTGTCTAAAACCTAAAACAGCATCTTGTTGTTTCAGTGCACACAGAGCTTTTCTGAAACAGTAAAGTAAGCCAGCCCTGAGAAGGTTGGGGCTGTAAATCAGTGGCAAACTCTGAGTATTAGAGCTAGGCCTTCAACCAATAACCAACCAACTAACCAATGAGTGAGCCAGCTAACCTTTTCTGTCACTAGGCAACAAAAAATAAATAAAAATTGGATAACTCTATTTCCATGGTATTAGGACAGCAACCCTTTCATCTCTGAAGCGCAGTTGATAGAACACGAGGTTAAAATTAAAAGAGAATAACTATTAATTTAGAGTTAGAAGAAAGAGCTAAGATATAATATTTGAAATACTGTTTGGCCTTGTCTGAAGGCCTAGAAGGCCCTGAGGGTTCCCCACTTCTGTAAAGTTAACAACCTTTAGTCGGCTGTAACTTACTCTGTGATTGTTCATTTTAAATGCCAATATAAGTGATTACAAAGCAGAGCTGTTGTCATTAACTTGGATTTCTGTCGATTTTGTCAGACAATGTTGTGATTTGGAAATAAGGATTTCACTGCACTTCACTATCACTGCAAATGCTGCAGGCATAGGTAACAGATGTGTTCTGGTAAAATCCCACATTCACAAATAACCATTTTATGAAGAAAAGAAGTGAAAATGAAGACTTAACACATCCAGTGGAAGTAAGAGGTGTAAAGAAGTAATACAGATGCACTCATAAGTGAAATGGAAAAAAACTGAAATCAAAGTGCTTAGATATCCCTGCGAGCACTTTTAGATTCAGTGGGAGAGTAGTGAAGGAAAAAGAGTAGAAACACGTGACTAGAAGAGACACAAAAGAGCCACAGACTTCAGCTGTTGAGAGTGAAGGTGCATTAGTCAATCACGTCCAGAGCTTTGCATAAAAGTGGCTTATGGGAGTGGGGCTACAAAGGCACCACTACTTAAGAAGAACCATGTCAAAAGGGAAGTTTGCAGTTTCCCCGAGAGGAGCTTAGGAGCTGAGTTGGACAACATTTTGAAATCATAAATCAATATTCAAGGCAGTGTGTATTTCAAACAATACTTCCTCAAGAACACTACACAATATGGTGGATGTAGTATCATGATGTGGGTACTCTTTTCATTCAGCAGGGACATGTTGCTTAAAATGAAGAAGAATAGAGTAAAATGAAGGAAGCCACCATAACATTAATTCTGCAACCAGCCAAGTATCATGTGCTTTGCTGACTGATCTACAACTCCTTTGTTACACTGAGTGTATTTCACAAGCGGCTCACTGTGTGTTCCTTCACAGTCTCTTATGGTTTAAAATCGGATAGGTGTGCCAAGACTCACATGGATGCCAGAAAAAAGACAGCAATTAGAAAGAAAAAAACCTCAAAAGCCTCATTTGTAAACTGCAAGTTTTTGTGTACACCATTCTTACAATAATAATACAGCAGTATACAGTATACAGTAACGTTGACCGTGGACCAGGAAGGCCAATAACAAGCTGGTTCAGTGTTAGAAACCTTGTCCCAATCTGTATGAAGTTTCCCCCAGAATCAGACTAGAAATGACCAAAAAATCTTGCACTAATTCCATCCTCATCTCTGTATGAAGCTGAAGGTTTGTTTTTTTTTGGTTGGGGCAAAAGAAATCTGCATTCTCTTTACACTCTGTGGCACATTTACCTACCTCTCTCTTACCACTGATGTGCATTCACAGGTAAGCTGGAGGGAGGAGGGGCTGCTGTCTCAGCTCAGAACCTGCACAGCTTAAGATATGTTGCAACTTAGGGTAAACTGTTAAATCAGGCTACATACAGTCAGCTTTTGTTTGAGCTTGCTCATAGTAATTTGCAGTCACCTTAACATGCCCACTATGGTTAACACAAAACCAGCTGCGATAGAAGACTGTGGGCTGAGCTTGAAAAACATCTTTTCTAAATGTTTATGGTAAGTTAACAGGTGTTTTGATAAATTGCTCTTATTGGCTTTTTACTTGCTGAGGTTTTATTGCAGTGCAGTAATGAGCATAGATGTTGTCGACTTGAATAATATATTTCACCCCAACCAGACTCACTCGCTCCTCCACGACCTCTCTGCCCTGCTGTCTGCTGTGTGTGTGGAGGAGCTGAGCCCTGCCCTCCGTCAAACTGTCAAACAGAGAGCAGGGAGCAGAGAGCAGAAGTTGCATGCCCCATAAACACCAAATCATATTTTCCTAACTGCTAATCTCTCTCACTGGTCTCTTGAAGTACCGACAAAATGCTCTGGGTTCTTACAAATTTAGCTTCGGTTTAGAAATGGCAACCCTTGGAACTCGGGAGTTACTCGCACCGGTGCACCCGAATCATTTTAAACATTCGCACACTAATGTTTATGAGTGAAAATGCTCGCACTGTAGTGAGTTGTTTTAGGGAAAATTAGCCTTCTAAGAAAGAATTAAAAGGTATCTAATAACATAATTTACTGAAGCTAACACATTCATATAGATGTATATTGGCTGAAAATTACATGGAAATGCTATTGTGGACAAAAAATGGCATTTTAAAATGTACATGGCTTAATGTAGACATAGTCTGAGATTGGCAATAAAACAGCAGAGTTGGATGTTTATTCTCAGTTGGATCAGCAGTACTAGCAACCGGTTAACATTACAGATGGTAATGTTGAAATGAAAAATATTAATGGAGCTTCAGATTTAGATGGAAGCTTTGAGAATATCGATTTGAACATGTAAAATATTATACAGCATCAGTTACATGGTGCCACTTACTTTTTCTGTGCAGATGTAAAGGTTTTTAATCAATATTAAAGTGTATATTGGTGTATATCAATAGTGATAATAGTTTTAAATAAAACTAAAGGGATGATTTTCTTCCAGTTGGCTGGTGTTCAGAACAAGTAAGAAGAAGGTATTGGCAGCTACATAGCTGCAACAAAGATGGAACGGCATTGCAAACTGGTACTCTTTCATCTTTGACTTTGTTTCAGTGATTTAGTTTTGTTGAAAAGTTTTTTCTGTGGATGGTGTGATTTGGAAATTTTTATTCTTTCTTTCTTTCTTTCTTTATTTTAATAAGGAATCTTGTAGATTGCCGCTTAAAGCTGGATACGCAAATTGTTCACACCATCAGTCCATACTGTGTGCTATGACGGTGTATGAGGCAGACCTATTTTGAAAAATGTAATGTAATGTAATGTAATTACAACAACAATGTATCTATAATTTAACTCCACGCTCAGTGTCACTTAAGCAAACTATACTCTGTGGTAAATCAGTGAAATGAAATGGTATAGGTAATGTAAAGGGTAAAGATAGGGCAGAGTCAAGTGAAAATATTAATAATGTGGGAAAAAAAATGTCACATTCATCCCCTCACTGATAATAAGTATGCTTTTCTTAACAAAGTAGCAGAATGACTCACGGTGTGACTGATACGATACAATGATTTTAAATCTCGGAGTATTCATATGTGGATTCATACGTGCATAGATCAGGCACATTTCACAAACCTGTGCTCAACTTCATGAGGACACGGTATTGTGGAGGAAGTTCATACCTCCACAAGTTCTAGGAAAAAAAAGAAAAACTCTTTTTTGAACCACATCGACACCTTAGAGAGCGCTCTCCCTCTGCCCATCGCACACAAAGTGTATTGTGGAGAGAATGAAAAGTGAAAGAGTGACAGGCAGGTATCAAGGTTCATCCACCAATCTCCGATTAGCTTTATTAAAAATGTACCAAGGACAAATGGAGGACAGGCCCCTGGATCTCTCAGCAGAGCAGATGAACTCTGAAAGGCAGGAGCTGTCTTTCAGGTTTGGACAGCACCCAGGGCATGCACATACACACACACATGCATGCACGCTCATATTCACAAGTACACACAAACACAAGCGAGGGAAAACTGCCTCAGCATACATTCTTTGAGAAGCGAAATGTGCCAAAGAGAGTTAGAGATGAAAAAGAGGTGACGGAGGCAAAGGCAGAGAGTCCCAGAGAGAGCTTGAGAGTGAGGAGGAAAGGCACAGTTAAGAGAAAGAGAGACAGAAAAGTCAGAGAGAGAGAGAGAGCATGAGAGGGGAGGGGAAAGAGAAACAGGGGTGGGGGGTGGGGTGGGGGGTGAGTTCTTGAGAGGTTAATTGGAGGTTGTGGCGTGATGATATGATTCAGAGAGATCATTAGCATTCCAGAGTTAAATATTAATGACGCCAGCGCTCAACTTCAGCCGCAGGAACACAGTGCCACTGCAGGTGAGGCCCCAAAGATAGAGTCAGAGGAACAGAAATGCAGAGTTTGCAGCACTAAGAACTATAAGCCATAAATGTTTTACACTATCATTAACATAATTTGATGGAGGCTTTTTGTCTGTGCACGGTGGGTGGTACTGGAAGTCTTGCCAGGGTAAATTAGAGAAGGAAGCTTTCTTAATCATTGCGGATTTTACAATAAAGTCATAAATTGCGGTATTTTATCACCTTTTTTTTCTTTTCTTTTTTTTTGTTACACAAGGAGGCAAACCCCAGACAATAGGTTCTAGTGTAAGCTTTGAACATGCTGATGTTGTACATGGTGGATATTGAGCTGAATGGCCCGGGAGCCTCAGTGGCACTGACAGATACGGTGCTGAAGTAATTAATCATAAGCACCAAGATCAAAGTTCCTCTCTAGAAACTGTTGCAGATGGGACTATTTAGTGTTTCTCTTGCATGACCAAGCAGCTATAAGCATGTGTTCACCTGCAGCACGGGAGTGCACACACACATACACACATACACTTCCACAACTATCCCCACCGGATGCAACAGCCTACTATTGTGGGTTATTTATGGCAGTAGATTGAGGGCCCAGGTCTTTGAATGTGTTCGGAGACATGTGAACTACAGTAAGTGGCTTTGAAATCCTCAGTGGCGCAGTATTAAAGAATTTCTCCTATTAGTGAGCTGGCAAATGCTCACTGGAATGGCGACAGCTTACATGAATCACGGCAGATATTCATTGTGTGTGCGTCTTGTGTACGTATATGTGTGCGTGAGACTGCGTCTGTGTCTATTTCAGAAAGCCCTTTTAAAAGGGAATCTAGGAGGATGGTAGAAAGGATTGGAGAAAAAAGGCATTACTCTTGAGGTAGCAACACAGGAGCAGATCTACAAAACTATTAATCTCTTCCTCTGCCTCTGCCCCCCTCAGCCGCCTCTTTCTATCTCTTCCCTCTTTCTCCTCCTGCCTCTCTTCTTCTCCTATCGCCTCTTTTTTTCTCCAGAGCCCTCCTCTGCATTTATTTCATTAATCCAACTCTCCTATCCTTTCCCCTCACTCACAGCTACTCCATCTATTTCTTTCACTTTACATCTCCTAACTCTGCTCTGCGCCCTCTCTCCTCTGCACCCCCCCTTATCACTCTTTGTCTCCATCATGGCTTGCCTCCCTCCCTCCTGCCCTCCACCATGTCCATATTTCACCATTTCCCTCCTCCCTTTGACCTCATCTCCTTTTTGTTTAATCTTTGTTTTGCTCAATCTTTTACTCTCTTATTCTCTGTCCCTCTCTGGCACTTTTGGTCTCCTGCTCTTTCACTCTCTCTCTCTCTCTCTCTCTGTCCGTCTGTATCTCTGTCTCAGGTCTCTCACATCCTCTCTCTCTCTCTCTCTCTCTCTCTCTCTAACCCACTCCTACACACCGCTCTGCAGTGTGTTGCAGAAATTCAGACCTCAGTCTCACATGTGGTTGGGGTTTCAAAGCCGCAGTTCCCACCACAGGTTCAAATAAACACACAGACAAACACACACACACACACACACACACACAAACACTTTAANCCCACCACCACCACCACCACCACCTCCCTTCCATCATCTTCCCACTCTTTCCCCCTGCCCCTTTATTATCCTCCCCCACAATCACAATAGTTTGTGCTTGTCTACTGTAAGTCCAGCTGTCCTCTCCCACACCTACCAAAGCCTTCACAACCCCCATAACCCTCTTCAGTCCTCTGACGATCACCCCTCCCATTCTGTGGCCTCTTGAGTGTCACCCCCTCCAAGACCTTACCCACCCACCCTTGGCCCTATTGTCTGCAGAAGAGAGCACACCTCCTTATTATTCTCACTCTGCACCACAACCCGTTTTGACATGCATGCACACACACACACATTCATCCTCATCACTTTCCTTTCGCACCTCGCTAGCCTGCAACTCTCCCCCTGTATATTTCAACACACACACACACACACACACACACACACACACACACACACACACACACACACACACACAC
>NW_019174556.1:28539-58606 GCF_002260705.1 Seriola dumerili | reverse complement strand
CACACACACACACACACACACACACACACACACACACACACACAAACTAACTTTCAGCAGTCGCAGCTGCAGTGGTTCTGGCTCAGTGGCTGAGGCTGCATGGGGTTCCTTTGTGGGTGAGGAGCTCCACTGCAGCACGCGTCGTCATCTTCTTTTTTTTTTTTTTTTTTTCTCGCCCTCACTCTCCTTTCCTCCCCGTCTGTCTTGCACGCACATCCCTCCTCACCCCCCNGTGTCACCCCCTCCAAGACCTTACCCACCCACCCTTGGCCCTATTGTCTGCAGAAGAGAGCACACCTCCTTATTATTCTCACTCTGCACCACAACCCGTTTTGACATGCATGCACACACACACACATTCATCCTCATCACTTTCCTTTCGCACCTCGCTAGCCTGCAACTCTCCCCCTGTATATTTCAACACACACACACACACACACACACACACACACACACACACACACACACACAGTCACACACTGACATGTCCTCTTCACCTCTTCCTGTTTGGCTACACACCACACTTCGTCTCAGGCCACTAGTTACACTGCGTCTCCAGTGATGCAGTCATGTGCTGATGCGTCCCTCCGATGCTCCATTCTTATCTCCCGAAAGACTTTTTCTACCTCCATGCTTCTTTCTTTCCTCTCTCCCCCTGACCACCTCCACCTCCTCCGCCTGCTCCTCCTCCCATCACACCCCCTCCATTCTTCCCGCATCCCTACAAACAGACAATAATAAAATCTTCTCATCCCCCCTTTTCTCCCTTCTGACCTCTTTAATCTCCTCCAGCTCGTCTGTACCCATGGCTCTCTTTCAATATCCCCACCTCACCCCAAACACATCAGCCTATACACAATGGCTGCAGTTTAATAACAAATTTTTTTCTGTAATGGTTGTGAAAGAAAAAAAAAGAAAAAATCACTGTAGAACTGGGTATAGCACATTAACTTACCTACCAACTGTGACTCTTTTCTTCTAACAGTCAGCCTCAAATCAGCTTCTCAACCATTGCAAATCCCTGCGGCTGACATAGTCTGTCCCTTATTTACTTCTTGTTCTCCGCCACTCTCCTCCCTGCAAAAGTACATCCAATCATTCTCACTTTCCTTTGCTGACTCCTCTCTAATGATAAGCTGACTTAGAGCTTGTTTTTAGCTAATTATTCTCCTTTATTTATTTTCACGGTGAATGAATCATTTCCTGGAAACATGACGATCATGTTAATGAAACACAAGCTGCTCCCGTTTCCAATTAATTGTCCCGCATCCGTGTTGTGTTAGGAGGAAGAGCACAAATATGAGGCAAATACATGTAAACACAACATATATGAGCAGTATATGGACATGAATGTTAATACATATATTCATATGCAAGTTGGGTGAGGAGAGGGAAGGGGAAAGATGCTAAAACCCAAAAAGTCAAAGTTCGAATCCACAACAGCCGTGCATCGTACTGAAAAACCCATTAACAAGACACTGATATGCTCCCTGCTCACTCATTATGAGTTGCTATGACACAGAGTTGGAAATTTTTTTTTGAAAATTTTAAATTAAAAATCTAATTAGCTGTTTTAGATTTTGCAGGATGAATATTTGTTCCCTCAGTTCGTTTTCTCCTCTCTAGACCACAACAACACTCTCCCTGCGTGGCTGTCCCTGCCTCATGCCACCTCTTCTCCTCTACTTGCCCATTTCCTCGTACTCTTTGTCTCCCACTAACTCCTTCTTCCTCTTCCTCCCCCTCTACGCTTCCACCGGGCACACAGGCCTCCTTTACCTCTGCAAGTGTTGCATTATTAATTGACCTGCATCGGGCATATAGCAGAGAAAACACTCACACAGTCTGAGACGCACAGCCAGACGTACAAAAAGACCCAAACACAAACCATGCACACACGTGCTCACAAATACATCTGCGCTTGCATATGTATATGTATGTGTGGACACGCGCGCATGTCTGTAGTGCGTGTGAACATGTTAATGTTGCTGTTGTTGTTTTGTACACAACATGCATATATTCTATCTGATCCTGTCATACATGTTAAGGTAAGCCTGGGGCGACTCCCCTCTGAGGCTTCACTATTACCCCAGTCATGATCACAGCTTGGTTCCCTTGTGAGCATCACTACATGTGCCTTTGCCTTTGTCTGCATCTCTTTGTTTGATGTCTGCCCTGTGTGTGTGTGTGTGTGTGTGTGTGTGTGTGTGTGTGTGTGTGTGTGTGTGTGTGTGTGTGTGTGTGTGTGTGTGTACATGTTCAGTATGTGTTTGTTTGTGTCTGCCTTTGTCATTCTCTTGTTTCTGTGTGTGTGTGTGTGTGTGTGTGTGTGTGTGTGTGTGTGTGCGTGTGTGTGTGTGTTTGTGTGTGTGGATGCAGTGTTTGCCTGTGTGACTAATACACATGACCCGTATAGTAAATGTCTTTGGTGAAATACTGCCCCACACAATATTCTGTGTCATAAAATGGTTCATAAAAGCAACATGATGTGATCAAATCATTTGCTAATTTATTCCAGCCAAACCAGCAAAAACAGACTGGTAACTAGGAGCTTATATCTGCTAACAATAACTGTTGTCAATGCCAGTTGCTGTGCACTAATTACTTTTGTTTCTTTGCTTTTATTTTATTATTTAATGAGAGGAATATATATTTTTTATCATCGTGTATTTTGTCATCAGGTTTAAGCAGTTGTGTATTTTAATCCCCACACAGAGTTTTATATCATTTTACCAATTCTGAATATAAATGATTTATGGATTTAAACATTATATAATCAGTGAGTCAGTTTATGTCTAAGCAAATTACTTAAATTTTATTTACCTGAATGCTTTGCGATTGGTTACAGAGATTTACGATTTCCATGCCCTGTTAGCCAAACATGAGTGTTTGAATATGTGACAGATACACAGAGTTAAAGCATTTTATCCTCATTGGTCACGGCCGTAATCTTAAGTCTTGTGATTGGATACGGAGATATTGCTGAAGTGCTTTAATTGCTTGACGGGTTTAACGCATGTGTCTTTTGGCCACAAGGGAATTTCCATGTGTGTGTGTGTGTGTGTGTGTGTGTGTGCATGTGTATGTGTGTGTAGGCACTGGCACCATCCAAATGTGTGTACCTTTGAAAAGTTCAGCACTAGAGTCAGTTCTTTTTTCATCCAGTGTTTTTTTTTTCTCTTTTTTTTAAGACACAAATACCCGCCCACCCACTAATGCACACCCACCCGCACAAACATGAGTGCACACACCAACACAGTAGTAAAGAGGAAAAAAAACAAGGAAAATAAACAATGATTATTTACAGTGAAATATGTACCGTCATTCAGATGAGGAAACACATCACACATACTTACTCGTGTGACATACAAGCCTACACACACACACACACACACACACACATACTCACTCACTCACTCACAAACATACATGGTGCCTCATTCACAGAAAATATAGGTACGAACAGAAATACAACTGTATGTCCTGAATACAAAAAAAAAAAGTAAACTGAAAACTGCACACGAAAAAAAACAAAAAACAAAAACACAGGACACGGACAGGAAAGCCTGAAGAACAACCCATTTGACTGACAGATAGGTTTGCCAGGGTGATGTAATGTCCTCCCTTTCACCTCACTCCTCCCTCTCTGCTTTCCTTCACCCCTCTGAGAGTGATAGAGCACTCCCTTAAATATAAATCAGTAGAATCAAACCACGTCAGGAGTCCAACTCTCCTGTAGTCTCATCAATCACCAACATACCCTGCCCACCGCTCTGTCTCCGTCTGTCTCCTTGTTTTCTGCCTCTTTCTTCTTTGGCCACCTCCCGAGTGTTTTGCTGTGACCACGTGAGCGAATCAGTGGTACGACCTGGGCAAGGTGAGTCACCGAGCACAAAGGCAGAGGCAACGTGCAGAAAGGGTTTACGTCACTAATGTGCACCGAGCAGCAGGGAATCACTGGGAAATTCGAAAACCATGTTGCCCTATCGAGCTGCTGACATTCTGCCAAGCTGTAGTCTTGCTTCCAAGAAGTAAGAGTTGTACAATATAATACATCAAGGACGGGTTTCATCCGAACACTGTATATGCAGTTGGAATTCTGCTAGCAAACAAGGTCATATTTGGAAAGTGATTGAACTTTGAATTCAGCAGTGAAGCATAACGTTTGGAGGGTGTAGTGCTGCTGTCATATTCAGCATCTGCCAGACCCTGACCCACTGTTCAAAGGAACATAATAGCTCTCGCCAAGTCATTCTGTTGATGATAGTGATTAAAAAGCCTAAAGGTAATCTGGGCCAGACCCACAATAACTACCCTTTTCGGCCACTTGGGGGCCACAGAAACAAACTTTGAATACAACAATGACTGTTAAGTTGATAAGGCAAACGTGTTAGCAAACAATTGCTTATTCCCACATCCAGCTGTTATGGAGTAACGTTAGCATAAACGTGATGTCGCTCTGTCTACCCGGTGAATGCAAGCCTATTCGCTGTCTTCACTTGCCTTTTTTCTTTTTGTTTGTTTGTTTGTGTCGGCCTTCACCAGCTAGTTGGTTACTGTGTCTGTCTGCCGTCTGGTGCTTTTCCCGCTGAACAGCTGCCGGCTGCGGCTGAAAATAATGCTATGAGAGCAGTGAGCATTTAATAAGAGCAGTTATTGATTATTATAGTTGCTTTATGTGACTTAAAACTTTTTTAACATCTGATACTTCTCTAATGTACTTAAAAAATCCATGAAGGTTAGCCTTGTTATTTTTTTATTTTATTTTAATTATGAGAAACTCTAGAGGAGCAGGAAAAGAAAAATCAGTAAAACAAAAATCTTGATTAAAATTGGATAAGTAAGCAGGAAAAAACTATTTTAGGGCGCATATGGACATAAATGACATGAATATTGGTTTAAAGTTGTCCCTTTAATAAAAATAAAATATGGATATCGGTTTGAGCTGAGAGGAGAGGATTGCACCATCTTGCCACACCATCTTTGGTTACATACAGTTTGTCCTACTCACTGTTGCAATGCTTTTCATTGTAATATAAAATGGTTTGATCGTGATTGAAATGATTTTGTGGTAGAAAGGTGGTTGTAGTGGTGAACCCTGAAATGGATGTCTGTGTGTATAATGTTGCATTGGTCCTGGAACTCAGATTTTAGTTCCGACTCCTGAGCACAAATGGAGCAAACTTCTGAGAAGGAGTTGCATTCATTACAAACCTGGAAAGTGATTTCACCTTGTGTCCCCGTTGTTAGGTTTAAATGGTTGAAATGTCCTGTGTTGTTTCTCTTGTCTTATAATACCCTGTTCCCTACCATGCACATGCGTAACAACAAATGCTTTCTGCATTATTCTCTAACTTTATCCAATTTTCTCCTTCTCCTTTTGAATACTACCCTCTATGTGCTCCCTCTATCTCCTCTCCTTCTTACCCTCCCCTCTGCTTCTCTGCTCTTTTCCTTCCTCCTCTTCTTCCTCTCTTGTGACACGGTAAGCGCTGCCGGTGATTCATGTACTGTAGATACTTCAAGCACACGCACACACACACGCACACACATACATACACACACATGTATTTATGTTGCTGCAGACAAGGACACAAGCCAGCAGGAGAGAGGTGATCGCTCCAGGCAGTAGTTTGTTAGCTACACATTACCTTGCCTGCACCCAAGGAGTCGTCTTACAGTGACAATATTTACATCTATCTCATGATATAACTCTGAAAACTTTTACACAACATTTGATAAATCAAAAGTTACCCAGGAAGACTTTATATTTAACAGGTTAGCAGGCAGACTAACAAGCCAGTGAGGTTTCAGCGCATTGGACTGGGAGACCAATGGATAATCTTAAAGATCACAGGTATGGCATGAAACCAAATGTATTCTACACTTGGCGGGAGAAACATTGGTTGCAGGGGTAATGCATAATATTAGACAGCAGGGAGCAATGAAAAAGTAGTAGTAAAAATATAGGGTGAAATATGTACAGTAGCTATGCCTGCATCTCCGCCTGCACTTTTTGCCAACCAAGCTGTAAAAAAGAAAAACAAGTGTATATATTGTCTTTGATTAGAATAGCTTCCTTGTTCGTGTTTTGTTTTAGCATAGTTGAGGTATTTTATAGTCACACAATCCACAACAGCACAACATATTAATAGCCATATGTTTGAAAAACTTTGAAAAACAAAAAGATTTTAATATACAGACAGATTGGATTTTAATCAGTAAATAGGAATTAAAGTGTCTCCCCAGCCTGTTGGAACTGCTGACTCAAACTTCCATTGTGCACCAAAGAAGCAAAATCAGTGACAGACCTGTTCCAAGGAAACAATGCTGCAGTTAGTCTCTGGTGCAGAACACTGTGTCACAATGATCTGGACCACAGGGAACCTCCGGGGAATGCAATGGTTTGTGGGTAAGGTGAGATAAATACTGTCGACAAAAAGAATAATTAAAAAGCTCTGTTTTAATAATGCTAGAATGATTAAGAATTAATAGTTATTCCAGTGATTATTGTGTATTGAACAACTGATGAGGTATCTAATTATTGTGGTTCAGTAATTTCAGTGAATGCTCAAAACTAACTAAGCGACTCCCTATGAATCATGGTGGCATAATACAAGACTCTTGTAAGAAAACAACCCCATAAGTTGTCTGGGTAAGGAGCTCATGACGACCTATAGTTACATTTTATTCGGCGACTTCTAGTGGCCATAGATTGGAGCAAAGGAGGCAGTTTAATGACGTGGCATACAGAACAACAAAGACTGGGGTCAGGGTAGATGGATGGGTGGACATAACATAAGAATTTTACACAGGAAGCTGCTGTTCGTCTTTATTGGACACTGTAAAAAAGGACACTGTAAAAAAGCCAAAAAAAACTGAAAGAACAGCATACACATCAGTGCTGTATTGTGTGCATGCTGCATTACAGCACACATTTTTAAAAACCTGGGCAGACTCTTATCATTTGCCCAATTAACAAACGCCAATGTGCACACGCTTGATTAAAAATTTTGTTCACTCCTGTGAAATCAACCAAATGAAATGGACAAAGAAGTTCGATGCATTGTGAAGTAAGTAGCTCTCTATCAAACAAAACCATTGAGTCACTGAGTTACCAATTTAGTGGGAGACTTATGGAATTTAATAAAGTCCATTAAAACATTCCTGCAGTGAGTTCTATCTATTATTTTTTAATACTGTCAGAGGGATGTTTATTCAATTTGTGGTTATTTTTGCGGCCCTTGTTTATGATGGTGTTGTATTGGACTTTAATTATATCGAGAGGCGTTCCTATAATGTTTTGTCCACTTACCATTTATATAAGGGGGACAGAAAATGACAGTTGTATTAGATTGCATTAGATTGTGCAGCTTGAACTAATGAGCTAGCATCTCACTGCTGTGTCAGGACTATGAACAAAGCACTGTGCCTTTGAGAGCTGTCATCCCTACTTTTATGAGATCCTTTATTTCAAGTGCAACAGTTTTACTCCCAATAATGAACTTCAAAGATCTTGTGGTTTTTTATCTTCAGTTATATTAAGATCTGCTTTTTTCTGAGGTGATATTATGTTATGAATTAATGGGCCACACACATTTTCATCTTAAATTCTATTCTATCCTATCCTATCCTATTCTATCCTACCCTATCCTATTCTATCCTATCCTACCCTATCCTATCCTATCCTATCCTATTCTATTCTATTCTATTCTATTCTATTCTATTCTATTCTATTCTATCCTATTCTATCCTATTCCTGCTATTGGAAGAGTGGGTCTAAGTGATGTCATCAATTAGGTTGGAATGAGTGTGTTTGTACCGATTGTGACCTGCACAAGTCAATGACATCCTCAATTAGGCCTTTAGGCCTTTTATCAAATGGCCTTGACACATACATAAACAAACACATACTCACACATCTCCACACGCTCCGCATGCACACAGAGGCACACTCGACACTTGGTCCATTTAGTCATCCACTCTGCATTCCTAAGTGCTCCTAACTAGCACTGTGGCAAAGTCCCTTATTACGCAGTATCGGTTATTGGGAGGCTAAATCTATCAATGGATCACATTTACACTGTGAGGAATTTCACGTACGCTTATGTGCACACACACACATATGCTACCAATTAACCGTCATATTGATTTTAGGTTTTTCCCATATGAATCAGTGGGTATCGGACACTTGTAAGCATTTTGGCAGACAGGATTGCACTGCAAAGCAGGAGGTGCGAAGACTGAGTTGTAATGCTGTTAGAAATTAGTGCTGACTTACATATCCCATCCCCAAATCAATGCACATGTCACTGCAAGTGTAAGGTAGTGGTGCCAAGTCACTGTAGTTAATGTATATCTCTGATCTGATGACACTACATCACTGATTTTTATGACAGGATCTTTGGATTTTCAGTGTGGCTCAAGGCTCTTGATTATTGGGCAATGAAAAATTAGTGATGTGAATCTGTTCCTCTGTCATCAATTAACCAATTGGCATATTGATGTGTTCAGCCCTAATTCCGCTGAGACACCAAACCAATACGTTGCTTTTCCTTGCATCATTTGGTTTTTCCCAATTCAGCGAGAATGAAATGACAGATGTTAACAAAAAGGGTGCCAGCACATGATCGCAGAGAAACACTGATAAACAAAAGAGGATTAATCATCAATATCAATAAAGATAATCTCAAATGTGTTTCTTTTTTTTTTCTTTTTTTTTTTTGTCTAACCCAGGATGTACCAATAAGTGAATGCATCAGTCAACACACTGGGGCCGGGGCTGCGGGAGCACCGAAGCCTAAATTCATCCTTCAATATTTTGAGTAGTAAACAATAAACCATAGTCACTTCATTTCACTTTAGCTTTCTCCCTTAACCCCACACATAACGTTTACACCTAATGGTGTGTAACAGATTATGTACACGTTGCCAAACATGCATCTTAAACATTCTGCTTTCACCTTATGCTAGACATGAGCAAAACATATTTGAACACAGATGGCCTTACTTCCCATCCCCCAATAACCTCACACAACCATTCACTTCTGTCACACTTGACTGAATTAAAGAGACATGCTGTAGTGGTGATGACTTTGAAAAGAGATACGAAGAGAGAGAGAGAAAAAAAAACATTTCAACTGGGTGTAATATATCAGTTCACATATCATTTATTAAATGCCTGCAATGTTGTCAAATGCATGTATTTGCAATGTAGTACATCTGTTATTAGAGCTGAACACTATTAAATTCATAAAATATGGTGGAAATATGGAAAAATACAATAGCAGCAACTCAAATGTTTTTATGTGGACATTTCATAATCATTGTATAAAGAATAAAATCCGGTTAGAGTGAGAAGTTTTCAGCAGATATAATTTGCCACCTCAGACAAATAGTATATTTGTCTGAGGTGACAAATTCACTGATACATGTAAAATCATATATGTATTGTATAGTCATGTATAACATACACGATATGATTGCTTGGAGCCGTGACAGTGTCCAGATGAGGGAGATTTTGGAGAATGTTATGTATAAAAACATAGTACAACATGTACATATAAATAAAGAAAGTAGAAATAATCCGCAAGGCAAATGTTAAATGACTGTTTGTCTGTCCTCTTGAATGCACTGAATGTTTAAATGACTTGTGCAGACAGGGTCAAGCTGTGCGGAGACTGATGTGAACTGAGTTGCTTCCTTGATATTCTGACGTCTGTACAGCTGTGTGTCCTGTCTTTCTGGGTCATTTCTGTTTCGCTCACAATCCCAGTGGACCTTAAAGAGACGAGGGCCTGCACGATAGACAGCGGCTAAGTCCATGACTTCTTCTGCTTCATCACACACACACACACACACACACACTTAGAGACCAGCTGACACACAGGGATGTTATTCATAAGTTTCTGGGACAATGTCAACCTCAGTAGAGTTATGAACGCGGTGCCTATGCGGCTCCCATTCCCACCGATGCCGTTTCCTCTCTCCTCTCAGCGTCACCTCCTCTCCTCAGGTCCTTTTCTCTCTCTCCTCTTTCTGTGCCCTCTCTTCTTGTACAACAGACTAACATTTCAAAGTAACAAATATTCAGCTACCGTATGCATTTTTGAAATACCAAGTAAAATCAATTACATTCGACTCAGAGGCATCCTTTTCAGCATTTCAGAGCTCTATCAGGAGTGCTTATATTTTTTTGAATTCAGCTTTAAAATAAACATAGGCCTGTTTAGTGATGCTCCTCTCGCTGGTGGCATTGTGCCCCCTCTTGCCTCCTCCTCCTCCACCTCTTCCTCCTGCCCTGTTCCTCCTGGGCATTCTTGGCCTAGAGGAGCAGAAGGTGACAGATGTACACTCTACCTGCTGCTTTCCCCTCTGACCTCCCCTCCTTCTGCAGTCCTTACCCCCCCCCCCACACACACACACACACCCCCTCCTCCTCTCCACATTCCTTTCAAACAACTCTCTCTGTACCTCCTGCCTCTTTCTACCCTTCCTGTCTACCCCTTCGCTATGCCAGCTATCTCTCCTTGCCCCTCCCTCCTTCTCCTCCTCCATCCTTCTGCTGTCCTCAATCTCCCCTTTCCGCCGTCTTCCTCCGACACGTAATATGAGACGTATTGACTCTGTACTTCGGTGCTATACACTTCCTACCACAAAAAAACACCCACACATGCAGGGAAAGCAATAGGTTGACAGATGCACTCCTTTGTGTCGCCACCTATCCTTCTGTCTTCTTCCCACCCTGACTTGTTGGTTCTCTTTCAAATACCGCAGCTCTGATACCTGATTAAAGTTCTAAAGACATAAGTGTTTATGCACGAACACACTCACACACATACACACACACACACACACACACACACACACAACACACAAGCACTTTCACATCACAGCCACGCACAACCTCACACTGCAGGGGTAAAGATGACAGATGTATTTTCCTCTTACCCCTGTCTCTTGCTCTCTCAGCCCCCCTCCCCCCTCCCCTCAACACACACACACACACACACACATTCCCCCTGTTAAGGGGCTCAGCAGGTACAGTGGCATCTGTACGCCCAACCTGACTCATGGATATTTCATGTCGTGGAACATCACCAGACCACATTGCACAGTTGTAGGTAGGCAGACCAAAGCTGCACAGTTGGAGTCACACCCATGCTGTGCTGATCCTCAGTGCTCTGTATATATATATATATATATATATATTGAGGTTGCCTGTGCAGGATCTACTAGAACTGAGTCATCCGCTCTGCCCTGCCCTGCAGTACACCACAGCACTATACACACCGCTACGCCATGACTATAGCCTTGGGGTGGAAAGCTGGTGTGAGGAGAAAGGAGTTGGGTGTAGAAGTGGTTATGCAGCGGTAAGACAGAAATAAAAGCCGAGGGTGGTGGTGTGATGAACACTCCACCTACCAAGGTGCTTTAAAAAGAAAATTGCTTCACATCCAAAAATGTTAAATACTGAGGAAATAGACAAAGATCAAGAGAGAAATAAAATGAAGCAAAGATTATAGGAATTGAAGTAACTCATCTTGTTTCATGAATAAACCGATCTTGCAGCACGGCATGTATATACATTCAAACATGAGGTGTTCGTGAAGGTCAAAGAGGTGGAGGACAGAGGGCGAGTCAGGGGACAGGATTTACACAGACAGGTCAAAAGATTTCGAAAAACAAAAACAGACAGAGAAATTGTTATTAAAACTTGTCCCATTCATCTCACACCTACCATCACCCTCCCCTCTTCCTCTCTCTTCCCTTGTTTCCCCCGTCCACGGACAAGACCCCGGGAAAGAGAGCGGGAACGAGAATGACACGTCTTCTGTCTGCCACTTCACATTAAATGGGAGCAGACATGGCCAGTCAAACCCAGATAGCCCCAGGGAGAGAGATTGGCGCAGTGTTCGGGAGACTTTTATTAAATATAGCCACACTGCCATATAGCTATCTGACTGCACTTAAAATAGCCCCTCAACTCGCTACTGCAGTGCTCTCACTGGAAATGGGATATTATGAAAGCCTGTAGACCATAAAGCACTAGCGATATTTAAATACTGGTCCTCTATCATAAGCTCAGAGATACTGTATGTAGGCAATTTGGGGCAATAGAGAAAATATCATGGTGATATGATGATGACTAATGAAGCATATGAACACAGATGAAAAGTGGAAATTGAGGCCAGGGAATTTTTGCATGTCAATATTTCTTCATACCTGGTGTCGTTACCTTAATATAGGAGTAAAAGTTATGCATAGCTGTGAGTCAAATCATTAGTGGTCAAAGATATCAATATCCTCATCCTATATTGATCAGATGCCTCAGGTTTTAGGCTTCCCTCAGTGGTTTTGTTTTAGTGGGTTTATGATTGAGATTAAGGGATTTTTTCCCCTTTTTTTTTTTTTTTTTTTTACAACATAGCCCGCAGTGGAATGGATGTAAGTACATTGATATTGTATTTTTTAGATACTGGTGTTTAAATTTTATGCAGCTTTATACCCCAAGTCCACTATATTATTATATTACTACACTGCATTTATTTTACAGCTATAGTTACTTTGCTGATTTAGATTTTACACACATCAGTATAAAGTAGTGAACATTCGCTCCACCATGGCCAACTATATTATTAAAATGCTGTTAACGTGCTAGAACGTCTGAAATAATAATTAAATAGCATAATATATAGCAATATAAATACAAAATACATTATTTGTCAATAACCTCTACAAGGACATAAGTGTTCTCTGATCTGATGCCCCTATTGGTAGGATGACATAATTTGTCAGTGCCTTTCAAAACTCTTTCAAATCACTCTGTCAAAAATAAATCCGTTTTATGATGTGACAATACTGTGGTTAAGGTTTGGTAAGGTGTAGACAAAAATCATGTTTTGGTTAAAATGATCATTTTACTTAAGGTTATGGGTGCTTTGTCGTCATGGTTACAGTAATAACAATTTAGAGAATAATGCGAACAAAGAACTGATTCCTTTAGGGAAACATGCAAGAGAGCCAAACTATTGAGATGTGCTATTCTGTTTAATTTTGAAGGCAGTGCATGATGGGCCATCCTGGCTTTCTGAAGGGGATATAACATACATAAAAGAAAAAAAAAACCCTTGCAAAGCAATTTTGTTCTATTCCCAGAAAGTTGCCTGCTATGCCTTTTCTCTACGCCCCACACCCTGACATATACACTATAGAATTCAGTAGTTCATCACTATCCATAAACAGAGACAGCTCACACAGGGAACATATGACAACTACTCTGGCCCCTGGAAAAATAAACCAAGGGCATGAAATAAGTCAAGCCACTTATCAACTCATGTGAAAGCACAACAGCACTCATGCTTGTGTCAAAGAGGCACTACTTCAACCAGAAATAAGCTAATATTTATCCTGAAAGTGAGAAGCTGATAGACACAAGAGGATATCCTCTTTATATTCCATGCATAAATATGCCATGTACATAAATCGGCCCTGTACGGATCGCATTGACAAGAACACGCTGCAACATTGTGTGTGGGCCAGGGGCTCATTTCATCACTCAGCCCTCACTCAGTCAGATGAGCAGTATATATGTATATATATATATATATATGTATTACAGTGTGTGAGTCACTGTATGTATTGCAGAGCCAGAGAAGGTCTTTGATACGGATGGCCATAGTCAAGTGCCTGTATGGGTGGGCCATACATCAGCTGAGAGATAGAGCTCCTTTTGCCATCCTAAAGAAAGCTGACAGTAGCAGGCTTGATAGAAGTCACAGCTTCACTCGAGGGATGGATGACACTAACATCACTGTGTGTGTAGGTGGGAGGTGTGTGTGTGTGTGTGTGTGTGTGTGTGTGTGTGTGTATGTGTTTGTGTTGGAGGGGTAACACAGTGCCATTTGTCATAGCTGTAGGATAATGGCACAGGCATAGTTGCAGCAAAAATCTCACACATACATCACCTATGACCTTTGGTAGAACAGGGGAAAGAAACATCAAACACGACATGAATAAACACACAGATGTTGGAAAAGCTAAGTCAAATTTTTGTACCTTAAGAAAATAGAACAAAAAATGCAAATTGAAAGGTCAGGAAGTCATTGCTGTTTTTTTTTTCATAAAATGAATCACTCTGGAGCTGATTATTGATGAGAAGCAGGTTCACTTGATACGGTGGCATCCATCCTCATTTTCTGGGCATATTTTCTGATTCAGACTTATTAGTGGCATTAAAAAAAGCCCAAATACACATTTTGTGAAAAAGTTGGCTTTCCATCTGTTGTTAATGGAGTGGCTCCAGAATGCATCTCAACATTGGCATCCTAAATTGTCACCGTGGCTCTGTTGAGTCCACTGTTGAGAGACGCTGGGTTTTGCAAATATTTATCGTTCAATGTCAAAAGAAAAACATATGTAAATTGTTGTTATAATGCTGCAATTGGTATAACCAAAGTTCAGCAGTATAAGTGAAGCATTAAAATACCCAAAGCTACAGTAGGCATGACACTGAAATGGTTTGCAATTTCAATAAATACTTTAGCTGAGGGTAATGAAAAACAGGCTACGAGGCACACACAGTGTACAGCTGTTGCCTGCACAGAGACATGCACAGACACACAGTCATACGACAGTTTGGCTCTGATGAATAAAAAAAAAAAAAAACTCTTGAAATGGAGCGAGATATGTCTCACTGGTTACACAAGCTTTCTCAAATGGTGCACATACACACACATACACACACACACACAGACAAGGGCATGATAATATACTCTAACTCATGATCACACACATACACAGTGACACTGCAGAGCAATCAGTGATGGTTCAGTCATAGCGCAGTCATGCACTCGCAGTTCCTCAGCCGTCTACTGTGGCGATGGCTTTCAATTCCTCTCACTCTTGCACAATTCTTTTTTCCTCTCCTCCTTCTCTCTAAAATACCCATTCACTCTGTCCTTTTCCTCTTCACTTCCTGACCTCCTGTCTCCTCCCCTCTCACCACTTCCCCTTTCACTGTCTCATCTCCCTTTCCACATCTTTCAACTCCCCCCTCTCTAAATCCCTCATTCCCTCTCTGTCACCTCAACCTGTCTCTGCCCTTCCCTGCTCTGCCAGTCCTCTGTTCCCTGTCGTTGCGGTGCTGTGAATTTGCATTTAAACACTGCGCCTATTCACTGGGTTACAATAACACCGTCGCTCCCCTGATCTAGTCTGAGCACAACAGCAAACAACCATCCAAAAAAAAAAAAAAAAGACCCACCAAAGAGCCAGCACGCATGGAGCATGCGCACACATACTTGCAAACACAAAGGCAGCGGGAACATATACAGTTTGGCTTTGATTAAATGTGTAAACAGTGATGTAAGAGTGAAACAAGGGAAGTGTGTAACAATGACGGACCGGAAGCATTGGGGACATATACACATACACATATGCAAAGACATATACGCATTGAAACACATGGCGTTTGGCTCATAGCAGTTAAGAGCTGGTAAACAGTGATGTGTGTCTGAAAGGGATAGAGTGTCAGTGAGGTGTCAGCACGGTACGGCCGACACGTCAGTCAAAGCAAACAACGGCCCTGAGCGGTTTTTAATGTGTGTGTCAGGTGTGTGAGAGAGCGTATACGTATGTGTGTGTACGTCCCTAAGCTGTCCCTTTACGAGGGGATGCCAGTCAGCGTCTAAGCAGAGGAGGAGAGCAAATGAAATATTGATCTCTGATAAGACATGAAGTACTGTGTCGACGGCTCCTCTTTGGTTGTGTGTGTGTGTGTGTGTGTGTGTGAGTCTGTGTGTTTATGAGGCTCTTCAACACACAAATCTGGACAACTATTGTTCATGAGTCACAAATGTAGTCAATGATAAACAAATGTGACAGGAAGCCGAAGGTCCCATGTCTTGGTCATTGTAACACCTGCAGGGAGACTCAGGGAAAGTGTCTCATTAGACCACTGTTTGACAGGAAGGCAGATGCACATTTGCAAGTTAATTTGACTGGCTTGTTCAGGAATCATAAAAAAGATCAGTTAGCCATTTATTTTGCATTAGATTTACGAGAGCCGCACTGATACTGGATACTGGATTTTTGAGGCCAATACTGATTGAATTGATTGATTACTGAATATAAATATATATACATTATATATATACAATTTTAGATATAAACACATAAAATGTGTTTTAGATACAAACACATAAAATGAATTATCCCTGAAATTTGGTTATTAAGTAACTATGAACAAGATGTGTGCTGAGGGGGATATTTTTACAGTTGGTGGTCAGCGGTATGAAACAGTGACACTGTTTTTCAGATTTCAGTTTGAACAACAGTGGTAGGCCGACCAAGAGACCCCAACATTGCCATTAACAGAGCCACTCTGCTACTGTGGCGTAATATAACCCAGAAGATGTATCAGTTCGGCTCATACAGTAGTCGAGGACCTTGATTCTAAGCCTTACCCCAAGATGGATTCAGGAATTTATTTGTCCTCAAACACATGCTCATAAAAACATATTACCACATAAACCATGAGGACATCTACCCGAGAAAATCTATATTTCAGGCCTAAAACTACTACAAAGCAATGAACGCCTTGACCTTTAAAGCTGTGTACCCTTCTAACTTCTGCCAACAGCCTTGCATTTACCTTTAAATTATCAACGTAAACATACATCATAAATTAAATGTGGTTTTAGTATTGAAGGGTAAATAATGTAAAACAGACAAAGAAAATGTATACTCCTGCAATGCCTCTTGCAGTAAGGAAAGAAGTGTAAGGGAGAATACCTGCCAACTCTACACACACACATGCAGGTGTGTGTACACATTGGGATGCACAAGTTTAAGGAATAAAGTAAAGTAGCAGTTAAAAATAGTTTGCAGAAGCAGCACAGAGTGTTATAGAGCTCCCTGCACTCTGTCTTCTCATCATCACTTCCAGAGGTTAAAGACAGGGTGCGTCAGTTTGTGTGTGTGTGTGTGTGTGTGTGTGTGTGTGTGTGTGTGTGTGTGTGTGTGTGTGTGTGTGTGTGTGTATATGTGTGTGTATATGTGTGTGTATATGTGTGTGTATATGTGTATGTGGGTATGCATGTGTGTGTGAGTGCATGTGTGTGTGTTTGTCTACAGCCCTCGCACTTAGCTAGCTCATCATCACTTTCAAAGGTTGAAGAGACATTTTGTGAGTGTTTGTGTATGTTTGTGTGTGTGTCTGTGTGTGTGTGTATGTGTGCATGTGTGACGCAGCTCTGCTCTGTATTCATGTCTCGTGCTGATTGTGCTCTGAATGAATCTTGCTCTAGCCTGCTGGGTAGAGGGGGAGAGAGAGAGAGGGAGAGAGAGAGGGAGAGAGGGAGGGAGGGGAGGAAGAGAGAGAGGACAGAAGGGGAGTTAAAGGGATGGATGAAAGCAGAGAGGGAAGGGAGGATTAGAGGGGGTGCAGGAGGATTGGAAAAGTGCGTGTGCTGGGGATTTTTCTCCCCCCTCGATCAGGTGCAATGCGGAGAAGGTGTTAAGATCTGCTGAATTTGCTTACCCATAAGCCTTAGCAGGTCCCTGTGAATAGGTCACTGCTAGGAATAGGTCATAGGAAGTGAAGTTATTGAGAATTATGCCAGATGAAGAAAAAAAAAACAACTTGCATTAATTCTCTTAAGCCTTTTCATCAGATAAAAGCCTATAGGGTGTTTGGAGCGATAGCAATTAACAGCTTATGAAGCTGGTAATTCTTGGGACAGTACAAACATTTCTGTCTCTTATTAAATCACTGGCAGTCATTGTAAATGTTTCCCTGCAAGCATTTATCCTGGTTGAACCCTTTTTAATTTCAGAAGACTTTTATTAACATCTAACACAGCTATTTGCCAGCTACTTGTCTTAACAGTGTGGTTTCCAGTACATGTTTCTGGCCAGGAAAAAACTTTGTTGCATTTGGTGGTCTTGGTCTTTTGAGTATCAGGTACTCACCACCTGTGGGCTTGGAAGGCTACTCTGAAAAGTTGGTAATCCAAGGCGTTCAAACTAAGTACTGTGTCACGTTCACTTGTATTTTGTATTTTGTATATTTTTTCCCAAACGCAGTTTAGATTAAAACATGCCCACTTTCGTTTTGGTTAGGGTTAAGGACAGGGCTTCGGTCATTCCGTTGAGGCTTTTGTCTCAACTGCAAATAGACCCCCCCTAAATCCTACGCACTGGTCCTTTATTTTGAGGAATGTTACATGTATGATGTTTTCATTTCTTCAGTGGAACAGGAGCTTCTGTGGAAATTTAAGTGTCATGCTTCATCATGATTTATTTGCTTTGTCTGCTTGTCTGCATTTTGCTTTATAGATACACCAACTTTTCCACTGCAGTTAAGTGTTAAAACTTTTTTTGTGATATTTTGACATATTTCTCTGTGTTTCCTCTGAGGTTTTCTTATGCACACACTGAAAATGAAACAAATGGGTGGAATCGCACCTAGTGATGTGTTGTATGATGGTTGTGGATCAGCTCTACTTTTGTGGTGGATGGAAGATTAGTGTGGATTTACAAAGGATTCCAGTGGTAGCACAGTGTCACTAGAAACTTCTCAAACCACTTCCACAGCATAATCCACAGTGTTCAGGATTTTAACTGTCTATATGCATCTTCCTGTGGAGCCAAAAGTGTAGTGTGTTTGCTATATTGTGGGGAAACTGTGTTTCTTAATAAAGTTAGTTAGTTCCATAAGAAGATATATTTGTGCATTTAAGTACCAAAAACCACCTCAATGTAGTTTTACATCTGCTCTCTCAGGCTTCTCTCTGGTGCTCTAGTAAGAACAGGTTGCTGAGCCGATCAGAACAGAGGCTCTGAGCCTCTCCTCTGATTGGCTGACTGTTTTCTGGATGATCAAATGAAAATATAGCAGATTTCAGGTAGACACTTAGAGAAACCAAATCCTTCAAGGTTGGATGGTGGGTCCAAGTGGGCTGGGCTTGGGGCGTGGCTGAGGGTGGTGACTGATTTGTTGTGACATCACAATGACTGCGCATTTTAAAGCACATTTTCTGAACACAGGCTGTGTGCATTTCTCTGTAGACTGAGCGCTTTGATACTTTCACAGCATTAATAAAGCAACTAGACCTGCTTTATAAACAAAAAAGACATGGAACTCTCACTCTATACAATATGGGACCTTTAGATATTTAAACATTTCCGTTGACTACCTGAACACAAAGAAGCCCCTTGAACGTATTTCTTCTGTAAGATATGATTAGAAAGCTTGGATCTGTGAAGCCTTTTTAGCAATGCAAATATAAAGTGATGGCTACATGACTTTGCATCTAAACAAACACAAGCAATCACAGAAATTAAACTCAGGCCTGCATATTGAGTTTGACTCAGAGAAAAGAACGCCTCAAACAGAGAGAGAGCGAATGAAAAACAGCTGTCAGAAACAAGAAATCCACAGACTGACCTTGTCTCACCAGGTGAAATCCAACTGCTGTGTACCACACATTGTTCTGTCTATTTTGAATAAACTCTTCTCCAACGACAATCACTGATGCCATATATCAGTCAGTTAAACAGCCAGATTCACACAGACGGTGGACTCCAATCCATTTCTCAAGCAGCTGTATCTCATTGGTTCATTCATCAAAGCCCGCTTCCTGTCCTCCGTCTCCCACCGGAACCAATTTGTTCATAACCCCATGAATTCTGGCACACTCGCCCCAGTGTGAAGACAAGGACCGCTTCCTACATAATTAGTCTGTACCAGGCATTACCGTCACAGTGACAAAAACACGACCTTATCCAGGATGGTCTGTAATTCTGGTCTGCACTGAACGAGGCACAGAGGGAGATGGAGGGTACACGAAGGGAGGTGAAGGGAGATGATAAGGTATGAGCAAAAACTGAGCGAAAGATTAAAAATTTGTTATAATTAGGTTGTGCTGTTAAGGGACCGAGGAGAATGAGTGTGATGGAGAAAAGAATGAAAAGAAAGATCAGGACAGGGCAGAATTAAAAAGGAAAAGGACAAAAAACATAATGAAAACGTGTTGTCATGTGGAACAGAGAATGGAACAGTGCCTGAGAGGTATGCATAAATGCACAGACACACACAAAAACACAAATAATATGAGACCAAATCTCCAGCAAACAGCACAGCTGTATGGGAACAAGTACTGAGATAGATGAGTCTTATCTCCTGCATGTTTTTGGAATAAGCAAAGGATCGGTGCAGACAATGAGGAAATATACCTGTGAAGGAGCTAAGACTAGAACAGTCACACAGAAGTACTTTGGTAGATTGTAAGTTGTTGGGGACATGGATTTGCTGTTGCATTTGCTTTTAAATCTGACAACTGAGTTTAATTCCCTACTCAAGATGTCCACTTTAAGGAAAAAACTTAATTAGTCCTTACGGTTTTAGATGCAAAGAACCACATGGGTCTATAAAAACTACTCACTTATTTGTTCTTTTATTCAACCATAGTCGATGCACCACCATGTAGCTAGATGCTTGGAGGCTTTGCTGAGGCAAACTGAGCCAGGATTATTCAATGAGTTTTTGACCGTTGTGATCATGAAATGGCAAGAAGTATGGAGGTTTATAATTTATGCAGTTTATATGTGCTACTTTGTAGCCTCTGTAATTGTGTCATTCTGCGCAGATATTCTCAGCCCATTCCTGAAAAGGAACTCCTGGAGATATGATCTTGTCCTATGACCTGCTGCTTTCATCCAATTGCCATTGGATGGCTGTGTTACATGAATAACATAGAGCCAATCATGTGTGTTTTTGCTTTTTGCTTGAATATTAAAAATACAGACGTGTAAACTGCTGGGGAGATATATCTTTTTGGCTACTGACTTCTGTATGGTGTTGTCTCCAAGGTGTTGGGGTTCAAACCTCTGAGACCATTTTCACATTCACTTGAATGTATTTTATTCTTCAACCCATCAGTGTTTTGTGTGATGTTTCCGGAGTGCCGAGTCTTTAATGAAGCTTTTATTTGTATTTCCTGCTGAGCATGTCCTCCCAAGAAAAACAATAGCATCATCGTTTCGGCAGATGCCCACAAAAGCCGTATATTTACATTCAAGTAACAAAGTCCTCTACTGCTTGTAGAAATGATGACTCATATCCATTGGGAGCAGGGAAGAAATAGCATTAAGTCAGTATAGAACTTCTGAGTTCACAGAGGGAAGAAGTTGGTTTGGTTTGATGGGTCAACAAAACATTAGACTTGATACACAAGAGATACATTCTCTACCAGCAGACAGTGTCAGAAGTATTTATTTTTACCCAAAGAAGCTCTCTCTAACCCTAATAAGCCCTGTTTTTGATTAACCTTTTCAAACCTGAACCAAAGAAATTTTAGATCAGAAAACGACTGTATTTCCTGAAACCGTGACTTATAAAGTTTTAGGAAGGCCCTGATAAATAAACTTGTCCTTCTGATAGGTATGTTGTACAGTGTATGCGTTGTCCTGGAGGGCAATGACAAACAATGTATTTTGTCATTTAATTTTGAGGACTTGCTAATGCTCTAATATGTGCATGAAGATGTGGATACTGTGACAGACATTTGTAACGACGGCAGGGAGCAGTAATACAAACTGAAAGTTGTTGACAGTAATGCACTAAGAAACAAAGCCATGTGCCAGAAAAAGGCATGGAGGAGGAAGACTATGCTAGCCAATGTAAACATGGATAATATACTCAACACATAGAATATACACTGTGGATTTTGGCTTGAGGTTGAGTTTTTACATGAAGAAAAATCCTCACATTAAAGTCGAGAGGAACTGATTTAATTGCCAATCCTTAACCATTAGGTAACTTTTTGATTTCAGGAACAGGAGAAAACAGTATGTCCAAATCATTTATACATTGAGGCAGTGGGGGAGGGACAGCAGACAGCTGAGCACATGGATAGTAATGCAGAGAAACATCAGGGAAAACAACAGAGAGATGATGGACAGGTAGATCATGTACAGGAAAAAGAGAGAGAGAGAGAGAGATGCACAGAAAGAAACAGAAAGCACTGACAGGGTGTACTGTGCAAAGTGTTTGAGGACCAGCGTCTGCTGTTAAAATAAGCAGTATGTATTTGGTGGGTGTGGGGCTCTGAGGTAAGGATCTTGCTGTACATGATTTCCAGCTGCACACAAAGAAGTGCAGATTCAGTCCACAATGACAGTAATGACAGGATGGTGCTGAGCAACACCTCCCCTGTTATTAAAACCTGCACATTCATTCCCTTTGTCATGGGTTTAAGGTGACGCATGTCCAGGTTCACATGCACACATGGCGGATACACACACACACACACACACACACACACACACATATACACACACACACATATACGAGCACACGTGCATTCCCTAAGAGTGGGCGAAATGCATCCGGCAGCCTCATTACGGTTCTCTAAACATCAGTGAAATAAAACTCTAATAAGGAACGAGGGTGGAAAAGGTTAATAACCAGCCTTATTAATTTTGGATTAAATATGCTTTAATGAAATCACAGAGCCGTGCTCAATAAACTGTTAAATGTTGCACTTCAGAAGAAGTACGCCATCGCCTTCTGATCTCTCCCTGCAGCGGTTGTCTTATCTGCCGGTGGAGGGCTTTTATTTTGTTTATTAGTTTATTTCGGGAAAAAATGAAGGGCAATTGGAAGAGTGGACGTCATGTGACCTGGAAGGTGTCAGGCAATTGGTTGATGAAGTTGCTTAATTCTTGTTTAGTGAACTTGAGCAACTTACTGCCATGGTGACTCACCAAGTGTGGGAGAAAGAAAAAGAAAAAGTTTTGAGGAAAGGTTTTCAGTGAGACGCTTGAGGGCAAATTGTATGTGTCTGTGTGTTTGTGTGTTTGTGTTTATGCAAGTGCCTCCTCTTTGTTTGTCACTTGGAATGACTGAGTTTGAATTGCGAGACTATTATTGTGAGTCACATTTTGTTGAAAATGTCAACGAGACAGTTTGAAGTTCAGTGTTGTCCAATAAATATTTACACAACATCATTTGTGACTCATTTTGTCTAATAACAACAGGCTGATTCAGACCCAAATGTTAATGAGTTATGATTGTCCTTGACGATAGCACAGACAAAATGATAGCCCCATGTTACCGCAGCCCTACTGTGGCTACTTAGAGCTAGAGTTTGTTTTCATTATAGATAAAAGAGAAGAAGGCCCTTTCCTCAACCCAAAAATCATAGAAATACGCTGTCCATATTAGTAGGAAATGGTTCACAGAGTTGTTGACTGGAGGTACAAGCTGTGATATTAGATAATCTTAAATGGGCCAGCACCAGGACAAGGGACGTTCTGAACAAAATGTTTTCATTCATTTCACACACTCTGCTGTGCTTCCTCTCATCATCAATCTACCTCCTCCATCCAATGGGAAATCGTCATTATGCTGTCCTGTGAAAATCATCTATTTATCCATCTAAGTCCTGGTTTCAACTTTGTGACAAGGAATTTTTCAGCCTATCCAGTTTTTAAATTATTTGCCTCAAGATGCAGAAGAATGTCGTCAACACATAAAGGGAAACTTAAAAGTTCAGTTTTATCAGTTTTATCTCAAAAAAATCAAAATCACAACATTTGGAGATACATGGTTTTCATTGGACAGCAATGTTGCATTGTATGGTCTAAGAGTAGAATAAAACTGACTGGAATAAGTTTCTGTTCTTTGCTTTCTCTCTAAAATATAACAAAGTTGTGCACTTGTTTATCTTATTGGGCTGCCAGAACTGCTTCCTGGTATAGGCAGTACACTGTAAAACATTTTAGGCGGGTTTAACTTAAAACTCAAGTTTACCTGCTGCTTTAAAAATGTGAGTTAACTGTATTAGACTTTAGTGTTCAGTCCTTGTACAAGTTATTAGTAAAATAGTAGAGTATAGTAATAGTAAAATCAGCAGAGTCAAATCCAAGCAACTTCAGAAATCAAATTCAATTCGAGGTTCAATCAACAACTGTTCAGTTGTGCTGACAAACATTACAGAGTCAATATAAAGATGTGAGCCCCCCAATGACCTTGTTAAATCATAATTTAAGCATTACAAGGAAGGGATGAAATACTAACCTGCATTATTGTCATTACAGTATTGTCAGAATAGATTCTCATAACTTTCTATCATGTCCGTTTTCTTCAAACTACAAAAAAAAGAGTAGTCCTGGAGAGTTTTAACTCTCAAACAAAGAATGCTGGGAAGTCTGAAAAGTCTTATTATGTTTATATAAAAACTTAATTTGATGAATTCACTAAGTAGTAACTTTATCATTGTAAATCAAAAAACTACAAGTCAAAAAATAAATGAAAAATATCACTTATGTTTTACAGTGTATAGGCAAATGGGACTGCGGCATGCATACTTTACACACTGCTGGTACAGTGTGGGCGCGTTTGTTAATTATTTAAATCCTCTGACACGTCACAGGTATCTGACAGTAATTGACCTTCTGTGCTTTTCTATGCACTGATGTAAGATGTTCTACACAGATTGAGGGTTGAGATCATTTGGATTACAGCCGTTGTGCTCAGGATGTGTCCTCCATCAAAGCTTCTGCTGTGTCAGCAGGATTATTATGGGCTGCTCTCACTTTATGTAACTTGTTAACTTTTCTCAAAGGCTTTAGTTAGTAGGGGGCATATACATGAGGCATACTTATGGAAATGCACAGGTAAGACTAAATGAATGCAACTTTTTTTCAGTCAATTATGTAAAAAAACAACAACAAAAAAACAGTTTTTGTACAAATTTACTGTACTGTAGCCTTAACTGCATAGATATTGTATAACTGACTAGAAATGTAAACTCAGCCTTACCTTCCTTTGAAAGTGTATTTGTGGATGTGTTATAAATTACTTACTTACTACAAGTTACTTCTAAATTGAAGTCAGGGCTGTATGTTTATATTTGGGTCACTGTAGGCTATCTTAGTCAGATTCTGGCCAGCTCATTTAACTGTCTGTTTAAGTTGAACGAGGGAAGCTGATATTGTTGCATTATTGAGACTTATTCTCACATCACCTTGTTATGAGTGATATATTACATTTTAATATATTTATATGGCCTAAGGGTTAGCTTGGGCAGGTACCATTGATTCTCATCTCTCCTCTTACGATGGGGTAAGAGTACGGTCATTTGGTTAATGTCACCTGATAGACAATACTCAAGGCAATTAAAGTCTAAAAACATCCTCTGCTACTCGTTAGGCTTATTTTTTTGAGCGCATGATAATAAATAAAGGCAACTCGTGTGTGTTTTTCAACTCAGATCTTCTCTTGTTTGGATTATGGAGGCAGGATAACGTTCAGAAAGACTTTACTAAGAAACCCACCCTGAAACAATAAAAGTAAAGAAGACATGTTCCCCCACATCCCAAGTGGAAATATGACATTAGATGCTCAACCTCTGTTTCCTCCTGCCTTTATTTTTCTCTTCATAAAATGACATTCTGTCTATAAAATGGGCACTCACCTGGCAGAAAACTAACTCAGTCTAATTCATTCAAACAAACACACTGGTCATACTCAAAGGCAAAATCCACAAATACAGTCAAGAGCCCATGTTTACCCGAGTGTACCTCAGAGGACTAATCTTGTGTTCAAAGTTTTTGTTTTTCTTTTCTTTTCATCAAGAAGCAGAGACCTAAATTCTACCGTGTCACTTTGTGATAATTTTTATCTGATGTGTTTCCCATTATGAACAAGAAGGCGATATTAGAGACTATTCATTTGACTCTATTAGACAAATTTGATCTGAGATATCTTCAACTGAGATTTATTTATCAGTAGTTTTTTTTGGATTTGTCTTTCTTTTGTGAGTTATTTGGTGAGGAATAGGATATAACAGATGTAAACACAAAATATGTCATTTATTTTTTAAGGATAAGGTGTAGTCTGCTTATCAGGTTATTACCAGTGCACCAAAACACCCAAAAGTGTCCAAAGCTTTTGTTTAATCTGAATGTACCATCTCTGCTGCTTTTTTCTTCGCAGCACCATTTCCTGATACACTGAAGAAGGATTAAAGATGTCTGCTGACAATGAAATGAGTCATTGTCTTTTATTGTATGCAGTGTCCTGTGCTACCCCAGAATGCAGCTTGGCAATGCATCAAATGTTTAAATTTATTGAAGATGCTTGTGCTATACATCATGATAATCTGTGTGTCTTATCATCATATATAACTGCTGCCCTACACCCCCGCCTGAAATTGTGATTCTTGCTCTTTCTCAAGCTGAACTCAAAAGGAAAACTCCTCTGTTCTCATCTTGGTGTTAAAACACGCACATTCAACAGCAGGTGTAAATGAAAGATCTGTTTTTGGATTGTGTTTTTTTTTTTTTATATATATATATAAAGTGTTAAAACAGTGGGCCCTTGTTGATGAAATTCATTCCCCAAAAACCTCCAACCTAAGCTTAAAAGTGTGGTTTTGTAAGCGTCTGTCAGTTATCTTGGTAGCTCCTTTTACTTCCACTTATTTCTGCAGGTTTGTGGATGCATTCAGTGTAGTTAAGATATCAGGGCTTGTTTTGTTTCAAAGGAAGGTAGAGAAAAAATTAATGGCATTCATTTTTTTTGCTGTTTGAAAAACAACTTCCGCAGACTTGCAATTGCTCGCGCGTAGTAATCCATCACAATAAACAGGAAGACTTAATTTGGTTTTGTTATAGTTGCTGTGTTATTGTTGTTTCATTGGGAGTTGAGTTTTGTTTCTTTTTGTTTTTTTCACATTATTTCGCACCGACTCTGCGCTAGCTGTCAATCACGACATCCACAGGAAGAAATGGAAGTCTCCACCAGTAAATAATCCCTAAGAAATGTCTCCTTTTAAACTTTGTGTCACATTTGGCTTTGATAGGACAGTCGGCATGGCTTGACAGCCTAAAAGATGTTTTTTAAATACATACTGAATTTAAAAATATATATATAAATAAACTGACCATGCACAGTATTCATTCCAAAATTATTTTAAGAAATGGAAAGAAAATATGAGCCATTACTCGTAGTGATACCTTGTGCTTTTCTATTAGACATCAAAACATAACCCAAACGTGACCTTAACTCAGCATTTTTAACTCTCAAAGTTCTTCCTGCTTTGGAAAGACTTGTCAAATACTTTCACTCAACGTAAGTGTTTGATGTGCAAATAATCATATTCTCTAACTGTTCTATGGATGAGTTGTGTTCCCTCCGAAACATTAATTTCTTTCCATCCTCAAAGTTCAAGGTCATCATAAGCAAACACACACAAACTTGAACACGTGTGGGCAAAAGGTATTGTAAACAATACAAAACATTTATGTACAGTATTTGGGTGAATGGCTGTGTCAAGATACATATACACTGACAGATTTTCTACCTCCCACTGCAACTTCCCAAACATACTGAATTTTTATCCCTGACAATACTTTCTCTCCACCGACACGAAAGGTTGATGACACTGCGGCTGACTCAGCCTGACGGTAGAAATCTTCATTGTGCTAATTAGATCCTCCGCTGTCTGTTAAAGACTTCTATCTCCCCCACATCTCCACGCCCATCTAATCTGGCCTTATCTGCAGGCTCCATCTCAAGGTGATTGCTGAGATAGTCTCTGCCATGGAGTTAAAAGGAGCACTATTGTCTGAGTGAGCAGAAATAGAATCTCATTTCCCCTCAGTCAAACTTGTCCAAAGTCAGGCTTCATGTTAGTGTTTGTGTGTACAAGTGTCTGTGTCTGTGTGTGTATGTGTGTGTGTGTGTGTGTGTGTGTGTGTGTGTGTGGGGGTCTTTTTGAACGTGTGTGTGTGTGTGTGTGTTGCCGCCATCACCCTGGGGAAAACTCTCTGAATTGGTACAAAATGTCATTTCGTCACTGCAGGCCATGATGCAGCAAACAAAACCAGACCCACACATGGTGGCACCCACAATAAAGTTAAATAAAAACACAGCTGGCTTGTTCAAACCCCAGACAATTGCTTTTGCTGCAGGATAAACAGTTTTATTCTATGCCGCTACCAGATGTGTTCAGGTCGTTTTCATGGTGTTTATATGCTTTTCTGTTCACATTTGGTTTGTTACATTTGGAACACCTCAGGGACTCAAACTCCTGCTTTCTGCTCAAGCAAACATTTCTATGAAAAAAAGGGCTCCAGATGACTTGGATGAGGCGGTTTGCCTGTGTGTTGACACTGCAGTGAGCATCAATTTCAGACAGCTGAACACATGAGACAAGCTCAAAAGCGGTGGCCATGGATCGCCTGTTTGTATGTGAGGGAAAGAAGTGTGCAGCTTTACTTTAGGCCAACTGTCTGGCAGGAGCAACACATACAAAATCTGTCTGCTGCTGTATCACCACCACTGGCACTTGAGGTAGTAGGTTCATAATCATTATGTTACTACAATCAAGCTCTGCAAAGTGGCTGGTTATGATCTGAATACACATTGTGGTCCGGTCTCTCTGTAGGCGTCAAAAGTATGACTTTCCTTCAAGGGCAAAAAGTTAGGCTGTGTTTATACTCTGTTTAAATTTCTACAATTTTCACACGACTTGTGAGAGGACGTCAGTCATTCTGTTCTGTGAAAAACAAGACTAGGACACTGCTTTTTGCTGAATGCTAACGTCAGCATGCTAACATGCTGACAGTCACAATGTCAAGATGCTGATGTTTAGCAGCTTTACTGTTTACGATGTTCAGTACCTTAATTTAGCATGTTAGCATCCTCACGTTTACTAATTAGCACTGAACACAAAGTACTGCTTAGGTTGGTAGGAGTGGCATAAGTTTTGCAGGTATTGGACAAATTAAAAACTTGATGTGATGGCACTAGATAAAAAAAAAAAAGTCAGGGGATCACCAAAGTCATCCAGCTTCATTTGTGACGTCTGTGGACCGTCTGAGTACCACAAATGTCTGTAAAAAAAAAAAATGCCATGGCAATCCATCCAATAGATATTGAGATATTTCAGTGTGGGCAAAAGTGGTGGACCAAACAATAAACATTTTCATCCCTAAAGCCATGTCAGCAGTGTGGCTAAAAGTAACTTTCAGTGGAGTTTTAGGGAAATCATGCATCTGCTCAGAAACCTCCAATTTCTCTGTCACATTAAACACCATTGTTGAATGTGTTTTTTTTTTCATATTGCTGTTACGTAAATTGCTAGTTGTTTTCGCATCTGTAGGCAAAGATACACAGACTAATCAAGCCAAATTTCACTGTGAAGATCCAATTACCCACATAATCAATCTTTGTTTATGACACCCCCAGCAGCATGTCTACTGAAATCAGGACATTGCATCAATATGGCCGCATCTGTCGTGTTCATAAACACATGAACACACTAGCTCATGAGCGATAAATAGTAGAAACTTTACCAGTGGGATCATCAGTTGATCTTATTAGATTTTGAAGCACCTGGTGGTATAAATTTTCACGTTAGTCAGGTTAATTGATTTCTTGAAATTACTACGTGTCCACAGGGTTCATATTAGGGTCGCATGTTAAGACAAGTGTGTTATCTTATTAATACATGTTAATTAATGCTTTAACTTGCTTGATTAATGGCCTCATCAGCAACTGTCTGTCTTTAATACACTATATCATAGCAAATATTGTAGGATATTAACCAGCTCATGTGGCTCTTAGCCTGTTTTTTATATTTCTATGCTGCTGGTGGCTAAAGTAACAATAAATACAGGTGGTCAATTCTTGTATTTGTTTCATGTCCAGACTCCATAGCAGACCTCTGATATTTTAACACCTGCTGTAGAAACGTTTCTTCAGCTGTGTCTTGTGATTCACTGATGAATGCATTACCATAATATTGTATATCATAATAAGGATTTGTCCTTGATCCTGGTTCCATGAAGCACTTTACAGTTACACTGAGGCAGCAACTTCAAGAACCTTGACTTTTCTTTCCACAACACAACCTCTTTTATCTTTCTGCAAGCCTTTCATCCACACTTTCTAATGGTCACGCCTCCGTCTGAGATTCCCCATTACACATCTGTCATAGATTTAAAGCAGTTAAACAGTGTGCTGTCAAAGACCTGTCATGATACACAGAGG
>NW_019174556.1:0-28514 GCF_002260705.1 Seriola dumerili | reverse complement strand
TTTTGAATGCAACAGGATAAATGATAGAAACAGTGTGCTGTCAAAGACCTGTCATGATACACAGAGGTTAATAATAAAGTGCACTGCAGTTTTTTTTATTGACTTGTGTGAGGTGTATAGTAGTTCAGTGATACTGTAAAACATAACGTCAATAGTAATACAAAAGTAAACGTGTAAGTTTATAGTTCTATACTCTAGGTAGAAAATATATTTTATAATGAACAAGAACAACTGTGCAGCACAAGACAATAGCCGGCATTAATTGTTTGGACAAGCGGACACACACACACACACACACACACACGGGCACAGACACATTACCGAAACACCAGACTATTGCAGTCTAGCCCTCAGCACCCACAGGGAGGAGTGCCTGCTGGGAAAAAAAATGGATCTAAAGTGAATTTATCACACAGATTTAAACATTAATATCAAAAGCACAGTTGTGAGCCAAAGTATACAGTTGTCACACACACACACACACACACACACACACACACACACACACACACACACGCACACACAGTCACAGCCTTTGAAAGATTCAGGGTTTCATTTTTAAACTGACACATTTTATCACTGCTTTCCTTCTTCTTCGTCTTCCCTACTTTACTCTGATATAGCATTCTCCCATGACAATATGCTCGCAGGCTAAGCAGATGTTGTGACAAATTCAAAGACTGTGGTCGTGTGGGAGTGTGCACATATGCATGCACACTTTGCAGTGAGTTCTCGTGCGTTTCATAATTTCCTTGTTTTGATAGCAGATAACAAGTAAGGTGTAACTTCAGAGCCTATCTAGCAACACAATCTCACAAATAAGTTTATAATATGTTGTAATTTAAATACTTAGAATAAAGACAATCATTAGTGCTGTTGCTACAGTAACTGCTACTTCTGCTGCTCTCGTTATTTCTCCTGTTATTTTTAAAACTTGCACTACAAAATTAGTAGATGTCTTTAGTGATACGTCAACCATCACTCCATAGCACCAGAACATATAATCTGATGTTCAAGTTTCAGGAGGGAAGTGGTGTTTACCTCTCCACTCCCTGCTGGGTATCATGGCTGAATACCAACACATAGTGAGTTCATCTGTATGTAGTCTGGTCCCCCAGCTCTCCACACACCCTTATTCTCTGTGCTTCCTCACTTTGTAGTGACTGCAGCAGTGGTGCAACATGTACTTTTCTTTGTTGAGGTTTATGCGCTGCTTGGGTTATTTACATTAGCTACCTTCGGTGGGGGAAAAGAGTGGCTTCCCTGTGTATCGCCACATCAGATGCATCATTTCACAAGCTATGTGTTTGTGATAACATGTCTTGGCTCTGTTTGGTTGGTGACTGTGTGAAGTCAGAAAGCTATGATGCTGCTTCATTTATTGCTCCACTGCCAGTGGTGTTAGAAATATTCAGATTAATTAATTAAGAAAAAGTAGCAATGCCATACCATAGAAATTCTCCAGACATGTTTTGAACTATGTAAAAATACTCTGCTGTGACTAATATTTAGTTTAACATGATTTTCACATAAAAAAGTGAAAAAATTAAAACTGGGGCTTGAAGCACATCTACGCTTACTTCCTCATTTAGAAATTCTGGATCAGGCCTTGTGCCCCGTCCACCACCGCTGCTTCATTAGCTTGACCGGTGAAAGGGCAGAGTGTATCAAGATAGTGTCAGAGGAAACATCAGAGAGTCTCAGCCACACGTTTGAGAGGTGTCTGTTGTTCACCAAAATCGGTGACTAGCAGACATACCAGGACGGCTAGCAGAGTTAGCATCTGTTATTTGTTTATGTTGTTTGTTAGCTTGTAAGTGGCAGTTGCTGACACAGTATTAGTGGTTGTGCTAATGCAAACTCTCGCTGTCTGTAGCGACAAGGTTTCGGGTTTATTTTGATCCGACCCCTGTCCTGCAAGTTGACGGCATTGGTTCCTTGGGTACATGACGTACAAAACCCTGGCTGTCTGAATCTTATAATTAGTTTAGGGATCACATTTATTAAACTGATCATATATTTTGTTTGTAAAACGTTATTAAATTTGTTAGTAAGTGTTACATAAATGTAGCTGAGTAAATGTTAAATGTCTAGTACAGTATTGTTATGTGAAGTGTTATGGATTAGATATATAAAGTAGCTAGCTTAAAACAATTACATTAAAAAATACTGTGTACCCATACCTCAAAGTTGTTCTTAAGTACAGTACTTGTACTTTACTTGTACACATCTGATGATTTTGCTCCTTTGCTGCTGCCATCAGCAGTGATAAATGATGTTAATCATTGTACGGTGGCCCTGAGAGCTCAACGCATTCCAGCTTAAGAAAACACGTGGAAAAAGATGAAACACAAGCAAATTCAGAAATTTGACAACGGATCATCTGCAAATGCACACAACACAACCAAACACAGAAATGTGCTGCAAGTAGCACAGACTTTTTTGTGTCTTTTGTGTTTTGTCTATTTGCATGTGTTCCCTTAAGGTGCAGTGTGTGCTCTCAGGGCCACCGTATAAATGCTATAAAAGCTCTTGCAGTGGCTTTTCCTTTTGGCTGTTGTCGGTCATGTGCATTGTGGTGCTTTAATGCTGTTGATTTGTGTACTGAAATAAACTATTGGCTTTATGGGTATATTAGCAACCAAACTTTGTACACACACTTCTTATCCAGCTATAAATTAGAGAAACACTGTATTAAAATTCAGAAACAGTGGAGCTCCATTATTCATATGGATTATATTCAAACTGCTGAGCTCATGTTTTACGGTTTATGCTGCTACACTTCTTGGCCTCACTTATTGCCATTAAGCTTACATCCATGTACTAATGGTCATCATCATCGCGTCACGCTACATAACATTTGATTGGAAGAGAGTGTTCTCTCCAAGCAAATATGTGATTTTAATATGTATGTCAGTGAATAATTATCCGCTGTGCTGAGCTCAATGTATTCTTGCAGGGAGTGATGATGTCAGAGCTGAGGTGCCAAATATCAACTCTTTGCATTTCTTGATTTCATGTAACAATGCGTTCAACGTGACTTGTCTAACTTAAGGTACCTTATTTTTCTTTAGCTTTGATTTTCTCAGAAATTCTTCTGCCCTGTTTTCTTTTCCGCCTCCCATTATCCTCTGAGTCAGACACTTACACACACACACACACACAAACCACACATACGCACAAACACACAGAGGCACTCAGCAGGAAGCGAGACATTAAGTTACAACAGTATAAATGTGGCTCAGTATCCTTGCCAACAACATGTCACTCGTACAAAACTGCTCTGAGATTGGGACTTTGTCCCCCTCAAAAAAACATGCATTGTGGGAACACCTTGGATTTTGTAATAAGGAGTTATGTGTGTGTGTGTGTGTGTGTGTGTGTGTGTGTGTGTGTGTGTGTGTGTGTGTGTGTGTGTGTGTGTGTATGTGATTGTGAAAGGAGGAAACTCTTATATCTCGTTATCAGTACATAGTTGTAATGAAATGAATGATGTTGACTGAAATAATTGGGTTGTGGGTACTTATACTAGTAACCAAATAAACAGAATCGCTGCATCAAAGCTAGATACCAGATTTAGAGCTTTAATTGTAATTCAAACATCGCAGCTAATATTTGAACAAAATCATGACAGAATTAATGAAAAATACACAGAAATGATGTCTAATCCAGATAAATCACCAACTCGCCTGCAAGCTTATGGACTGACAGTTACTGATACCTGGTGATGTCCATATGCACACAGCACAGCTGATTGTGCAGGGTTGAGACATGATGCAGTAATGTCCCGGTTACTTAAGTTCTTTTCCGCTGAGACAAGTCTTACTCACTGTTGGAAGATGATCCGTTGCATGTGTCTTCCACGCCTGCCCACCAAAACACCAGTCACACTGGGCACCTCTCCACATCTCTGCATCACAGTGATACTGAGGTCGGCTGAAAAAAAAAATCCATTTTGAAGATTAAAAAGCAGCATCTCTTTCCAGAAACATTGTTTCCACTGCACTGAATAACTTCAATACAGAGTAGTCATTCCAAAACTGTTGTTGGCGAGGATTATCCAGAGTATCTGGGGCAGTGATTCTGAAAGGATATGTTTGTGAATGTAATTGTTCAATGCTGTGAGCATCAAAAACAAACTTCAATCCACCTTTGATTGTACTGGAGCGGAAGTACAAAATCTCAAACCCTGGGCACATAAAACCAAAACTATCTCAGGGTCAGATACCACTAGAGGTGAGTAAGGAAATATGTGCTTCCCAGTCCTACTTGCCTATCAGCCCAGTAGTAATTTCATAGATTGGAGATTCAATTTCATGCCCTTCATGTGCTGTATATAAGAAAAGACATGCTGTATAGGACAAGTCAGAGGAACATTCACCGCCAAACTGTCTCACATAAATTGATGTTTGAGGGGACGTGAAAGGATTTCAGAACTGCACAGCTCGGCCCGTTTAGCACCTATATGATCAAAATATTTGGCTAAAAGTCAATGGAAATTTATGATCCATCAGATCTCTCCCAGGTGTTTAAAATGCACATTGAAATGAAATGAACCTCACAGACATGAACCAGGCCTTGCTTTAAAATATGGTGAAAGTTGTTTTGGAGGGTCTATTGTTGTATGGGAGAGCGCCTATAATGTCTTACAAGACACCATTATTCAAACTGGATCTATTATCCACCGAGGAGCTTAATTTTTGCATGTACTTATAAGCAAAAAGAACAGTAATTCACATAATTTATAGCCACAGAGGATGAGGCAATAAAATGCAGCCATTAAATAGGGTTTTCAAAGATGAAATTAGTTTTCATGCAATTATGAGTCTCCACTAATTCTTGACACACAGGCACTGAGCATGAAGAGGGGGAGGCGCTGTGCTTCAGCACCAACGCGCACACACATACACACACACACACACACACACACACACACACACACACACACACACACACACACACACACACACACACGTGTTCACAGACACACACCCACACATGCAATATCAATGTGTGCAATGATACCAGAGATTCTCACGTGCAAACACTCTTCCTCGGGCATGATTGGGTGTCGCTGGTCTTGTTAGTACCTTGTCGTCAACAGGAGAAAGTAGTTAATTAAAAGTGCATGTGATGTTTATTAAGATTGCTAGCCATCCACCCACACTTCCTCAAACCTCTCTCTTAACTTCATTAGCTCGATCCAACACTCACAGCTCCACAAACACACTGCAGATGATTGCCTTTCTCACCAGCCATGTGCCTGCACACTTTTACACAACCTTGTATGAAATTGATCTTATTTTTATTAGGTTACTTGGAATTTGTGTGTGTGTGTGTGTGTGTGTGTGTGTGTGTGTGTGTGTGTGTGTGTGTGTGTGTGTGTGTCCGTTAACAGTATGCAGCACACATGGGCTTGTGCGTCTACATGTGTAAGTGTGAAGGTCCTTTGATTGAGCATGTCAAAGGTGGCCGCCCACGCAGCAATTAGAGGTGCTAGGAGAGTGTGTGAGTGTGTGTGTGTGTATGTAATGTGATTGTGGATTCTCTGAAGGAGTTTTTAATAGAGGTGCAGAGACAGATGGCATGCATTCATTACAGCATGATAGGCTAACACATCTAAAACACTTGTCTGTCCCTCTCAATCAAACTTTCTCCAGCCTTCCTTTTCTCATCGCACACTCTTTTGCTCACTGACACAAAAACTCAACAATCAGTGCATTCAGTTCAGACTGAAGGCAGACAACCAACAGTACTGGCATCATATCATTTTCTCGTTTACTCGAGGGAAGCGCAATAATCAGATATGATGGTATAGCACACATTCCACACAAAACATTCAAAACCCAGTTCAACACAGAAAATAGGTTTCAGTTCTAAATGTATTTGCTGCTTTGTAGAGGGATATCACTTGCACAAGCCGAACTGTGTAGAGGCTATAATGCAGTCCAAAACCATAATACCTCAATCGGGGAGTTAAATATTAAAACTATTATTCTGCCATGAAAAAAGTTTATTGAAACTCCTAAAATATATGAGATTTTGTCCAGTCCCACCAGCCCACCTGCCCCTGTGCTCCAGTTTCCTTTCAGAAGAGATTGAAAAGTCTCTTAGAGTCTTCCGTCTCATTTCTACGCCTGTCAGAGATCTCTATGGTGCAAAAAAAAAAGGAGAAGAATGCTAAGAAGGGTGCGTATAGATCAAACACTTCATAATGTAGTCGAATGAAGCTGGGAACTCCAAACGCCATTACCCGCAATGACACGCTGCCAAATCACCATCAGAACCTCCCTGTCAGCTTTTAAGGAAATAGACTTCATTTCATTCTTTAAAGAAAAGAGGGCTTTTGACAGTTAAGGGGTGTGGTGGAAGGAAAGGAGACTACGGAGAAATAGAGTGATAGAGAAAAGGAGAGAGCAAAAGAGACAGAATGGTGGGAGGAGGCTCTAGATAAGATGAGAAGATGAGAGGTAATTGCCTCTATTATAGAAAAGAGGGGAAAGACGAGGAGGGGAGAGTGGGGGAGAGGGGCAAGATATTAAAGTCACACCATCCGGCTTTGAAAGGTCACCTGTGATGTCTGTGCAGCTGAACTTGTCTGTTCTGAACACACACACACACACACACACACACACATGCAACCGTACTGCTCTTCAATGGTTTCCTCATCCAGTGTCAGTTCTATTTTAGTGTATTTGCTTTATATACACTTTTCACATACAGTATGTTTTTACCTGCACACAGTCTGTGTTTGCTAAATGTGAGCCTGGTGTTATTGCCCTGGAAAAAAAAAATGCAATTTTCTCTCTAAATGGAGAGAACAAAAGTGAAATGAGCATCAACCTTGCTGGTAAAAGTTGCCTCTGACCTATCTGTATCTCTCTACTCTATCGGTCATGTATCTCTGATGCCTGAATGCATAAGTGGCTAACCTGTCTTCACCTCTGTATTGCTTATTCAGCTGCCTCCTCTCTCCTCTTCCCCCCATCCTTTCACTCACAACACCCACAGGAGGTTTATCTCTATATTTTTTTTTTCCTGTTTTCTTATCTTCCTTCACTCACTTTGCTTCCTGTTAAGATCTCCCATGTTACAGTACTTTTCCATTTTGTTCAGTCATCAACATTTCTCCATCACCTTTGTGTTACCCTTTTCTAGTTTATCTCAAAGAATTGCCATCACTCTCCTCCTCTCCCCCATCATATTACTCTGCATTTTATACCTTCTCACATCTTTCCTTTCCTCTGTCCACCTCCCCTCATCCCATCCTCTTAAACCTGCTATTTCCTTCTTAAATCTCCCCCTTCATCACTCATTTAGTCCTGCTCAAATCCCCCCTCTTCTCCCTCTGCTTCATCCCTCAGCTCTACTGTCCCCTCCAAACTTTGCCCTCCTTTTCCTCTCATCTTTCTTGAGCCCCCCCCACCCCAAACATTGATCTTCAGTCGTCCACTCCCTCCTCAATCCTCGCATTGCCCGCTCCCATGCCTTCCTCTCGACTCTCCCTTCCATCCTATTCTTCCCTCCCTTCACTCCCTCCCTTTCACCTGCCGCATTGCCACCAGTGAGGCTGTCTGTGAGATAAGCAGCCCCAGTGTATAGCCATCAGGTTCCTGACAAGATATAGCCCCACGTGTTCAGGCATGACCCACAGCCAGGCAGCCATTGAACCTGTCAGAGTGAAACCGGCGGCTCGGGGCACAAGATGGCTGCCGGCGGACAATGCAGGACTCACAGAGGGGACTGTTTGAAGTATGAATTGTTGTTTAGACACACTGGAGAGGTTTGACCTTGTCCACCTCGAGCATGCTGTCAAGAGTTGTAGACTGGATAAGGTTGAGCAGGGGGCAGACAGAAAGTCTTGGGCGGAAACAAAAGCACAAGCACTACATTCGCTTGTAGTAACATGCTCACTTATTGACACACAGACGAGAAAGACAAGTCACAAATTAGAGCCAGTAAAAGGATATGACAGACAATAGCCCACAACCACACACATGACTTGGCTTACACTTAAACGTGCAAAATAACTGTGCATACGTTTCATATTAGGAAAAGTCATCATCATTCTCACAGCGAACACATCCATCCATACACATCCACTCCTGAATACCTAATCAGCCGCCCACCTACGATCACGCACACACACACACACACACACACGCGCGCGCGTGCGCGTGCTTACACCAGATTCCCTGTGGACCTGATGATTCTGCGTTTGTCTTGTAGTAGGGCCTGTGGCTCTTACCAATTAGCAGAGCAGAAGAGAGAGATTTAAAACATGATGACACCATAGTGTTTTTTTATCCCACAGGCCACCGAGGCCCCAAAAGCACAGATCACAAGTGATCAGATCACATCAAAGTGCTAACACAGGCCGGATGACACGCACACACACAAACACACACATACTGTACTTACCTCGTGTGCACACTTTGGAGTAAAGTGATGCACACAGGCAATGTGAACAAGCATTTATGTGTGCCTGCAATGGACTGTACATTAAGGGTTCCTGCAAACAACACATATTAGTGGATAGAGAAATATATATTAGTAATATAGTAATATACAATGCAGTATGTGTAGTACAATATGTGATCTGTTATCTTTCCCTAAACCTAACCAAATCTTTTTTTTGTACCTAGCCAAATTTGTCACCTCATGAAACAGATTTTTCTAAAATAATTTGTAACAGCTCTGTGATGCTCAGACAAACGATGTCGTCCTTGATGGGAGCATTGGATTGGAAAATGCTTCTAGGTGTTGTTGGAGAGGACTTAGACAAACAATGTGTTTTGTCATTTGATTTGAAGGACTTGTTGCTTGAACTTGAACTTCAATCATAACACTGTGAAACCCTGGGTAATAAATCCCAATAAATCACAAAACAAAGGATAAAAACATCAAACCACAAGTATCACTGCAACGGAAATGTCAGATTACTGTGGAAGGAGAGGTAATTTAGTTTTTAAAAATCTCACACTGTGTATTAGTCTCAATGGGTTCACTTTCAGGTGGCTCACATAAGATTTATCACAACTAACACGAGTTTTTAAATCTAATGTCAGGGCTAACTGTAACTACTACTTTGAGTTTTGTGTCAAGACAAGAAACATTCCTATGTTGATGATACAGTTATTTATTTCTGTGCACAAACTTTGGGGTTTATCAGAAAAGCAGCACTTTTGTTTTACAAGTTGTTGTGTTGGTCTCTGTCTCCAGAATTTAACATTCTTATTTAGACCATGCAAATGATTGATTTTTAATTGTTTTTGAGACAGCTATGCTCCTCTTTCTGTGCAACTCTGCAATATTCTGCCTATCTGTGGGATCACACCCAAAGAGGCTTTTCAAAAACATGTTTTAAATTGTAAAATATCCTTTACAAATTACTTTTGCTGGTTAAATTTAGAAGATAGAAGAAGCATTGTGTCAAAATGTTCATTTTAGTGGTAATTAAAAAGTAGAAGTAAAAAACCATATGGCTGATTCTGATTACCATCATCTCTTAAAGTTAAAGGTTGACAGTTTATTTCGAGGAAAAATACTTTTGTGTTTGGAAGATGGCTGTTAGCGCTGTGATTATATGGTTCTGTTGCGTTTGCACATTTTCTCAGTGTCTCTGCAGATTAGATACTATTTATCATAGTGCGCTGAGATTTGATAGGAACTGCAGAAAAAAACTAAAAAAAAACTAAAAACCCCAGAACTGAACACACATTTTTTTCCATATGAATGCTCATAGTGGTATCTTATATTTATTCATGAATCCATTCTGTCTGTCTTTATTTATGTATTTAGATTACAGAAAACTGTAGAGGTGGCTACAGCAGGAGTTCCCAAGATTCCCTTCTGCTGACTGTCCCAAAAGCTTTGTTAACAAATATGGTCTAGAAATCTATCTCGATGCCTGCCCTCACTGTGAGGAACAGCCTGCAGGAAGATTTCAGATTTAAAGAACGAGCTCTTCTCGCAGTTCAAAGCAGTTGGCGCAACTATGAAAGATGATTCTGTTGGGAGTTGTTAAGGCTTTGAATTAGTTTCTGTCAGTATGGCATTTAGATTGTACTAACCCCCATCTCTCCCTTGCTCTCTCTCACTCTGTCTTTCACATGCTTGCTCTTCCTCACTTTCATTTCTGTGTTTTCTTTCTAGATGCATTTTTTTTTGTTTATATGATCTGCATGTTCTGCTATGTTCTCAGCTTGGCTTTTGTCCTATCTCAGTGGGAATTCCCTGCTGAAACAAAGCCTGCACACTTTGACTGTGCGTGCCTGACCTTGTGAAGAGCACCATATGTGATCAGTTCACATGTTAAAGGGGTCCTGTTGAACTTGTGAACTGCACGTGTGTCTTAGTGCGTGTGCGTGTGTGTATGTGTGTGCATGGCTTCAGTCGTGCTTGAAGGCAAAGTGCCCTGAGGGGGGTCACAGTGAATCCACTCAGAGGAAGGATAAATAACCTCCATCACCATTACCCCTTTGTTGTCTTTCTCTACCTAGATCCCTCCATGATTCTGGAAGGAAGGCTTTCCATTCATCTATTTTTCATGTCTCGTGTAGTTTTCATCTGTGAAAAGGGTGCAGTCTAAGCTCTATGCTTCCCTTCTCCCCCTAAAAATAAGACACCCTTAATATCATCCACTACCTGCAACCCTCCATTAACTCATCTCCCCCCGCTCTGCCTCAGGAGGGGTGTATGTAAGTGTGTAAGTGTATGTGAGACCTTGTAGCCTGTGCATCTTTGGGTGTGTGTGTGTGTGTGTATTTGTGTTTTCCGAGTGTGTTTGTGTGTGTGTGTGTGTCTATGTAGGAAAAACAAATCATCTCCTTACTCATCTCCTCCCGGAACAAATGCTTCCTGAGTGAATTTTGCTTTCAGAGGCGCAATCTCCCCTCCAACAATAGTGCTCCCTTTTAAAGATACCAAGAGCAACACACCAGCACTCCTATATCCACACACAGACACACAGACACACACACACACACACACACATACACACACACATATGAAATCCTTAGTATGGAAACATCCACACTGGCCTTCTGCTTGCCCTAGTTAAAAGGACACCATGTTAACTGCTCCTCAACATGTATGAGGAGGAAACAACATTGGTGTCATGTCAAGAATAACATTAACGGAGCAGTGGAGTAGAAGGAGGGCAAGCAACGCCAGGCATTGCGTGTGTGTGTGTGTGTGTGTGTGTGTCTGGTGGTGTTGGTGGAAGGGGGATGAGATTTTCTTTTATGGGTGAGTGAGTTTTCTGTGTTTCTCTCTTTAAGTGGAGATGACCATACGTGGTCTGCTTCTGCATGAGTGCTTGAGTTGTTATCGTGTGTGAGCTGTGAGTTTTCATTCATTTCAAGAGAGAATTTTCTTTGCTGATTTTGCTACTTTTATGATAGAATGATTATGAAAACAATGTTTAAAACAATAGTATTATGGGCATCCTGGCGGACAAGTGAGTGAGATGCATACCACTTGATCACTTCCAGCTGTGGACCTTTGTTACACATCATCCCCCATTTCTCTCCCAGTGTCTTCTTTCTGTTCTATCCCCATCAATAAAGGTAGACACGCCCCCAAAAAATCATCTTAAAACAAGACTATGTAAATGCTATAGCTGGACTGCGCTGTTGGCTCTTTACATGCAAGTATGAAACCATGATGTGAAACGCGGCCTATTAAGACTATGGGTTAACTAGCAGCCACTTCCAAGCCATTTCCCAGATGCCGTTCTACACTGCAAAAATGATTACTCAGAGAGAAAGTTAGAGGCTCATTCACATCTAGGTCAGCTGCTATGTGGTCAGTTGAATGAGAGGCATAAAGAGGTGTGCCTGCAGAGAGAAAAGCACGGCCTCGCACTCACAGGGCAAGACTCTCTTCTATGGATGGTAGCTATGGTTGGCCCAAAAGGTCAATAGATTTGTCACTAGATGTTTTTTTTTTTTAAAGGGCCCTAAAGGGGTCTAAAGGGCACTGCTTATTTGTGCTAAATCACTTTGAAAGAGCAGTGACCAATGGGGAAACTCCAATACCAGTGGTGTAACATTATCACTCAGTCACGCAGCATTCAGCTGACCATTGGTCAGCTTCATCGCTTACTCAGTTGAGGACATTTGTGATTATAGGGCTGTTCCCTGTGTTGTGGTCCCGCCAAAAAGATGTATAATGCAGTAATGACTCAATCTGAAACAAAGATGTTTTTTTATATATTGCTTGGTGTTTCTTTTGTATCTTGTCTTAATGCCCTTTATGTCTACAGTACATCACTTTAAATGGCCTTGTTGTTGAAAGGTGCTAGACGTGTAAACTTGCTTTCCCGTATATTTATATACATGGGTGCCAAAGCAAAAACCACCATATAAAAAACAACATGAACTACACTAAGATATTAGGCCTCCCCAAGGTGCCTAAACAGCTCCAGTGCTCCTAGGTATAATCTGTGGTGCGATGGGACGCCATCTTCCTGAATATCTTTCCTCATCTGGCGTTTTGATTGAGGTGGAGAGCGCTGAAATATCGATCCAAAGTCTTCCACAGGCGTTCAATTGGTTTGAGACCTGGTGAGGGCCATAGCATATGATTCAAATAATTTTTATTTTCATTAAACCTTTCAGGGACCCTTTGTGTGTATGGAAACATCTGCATTTGTTATGTTTCTCCATTCATTTATTCAGATTATAATTTGTTGCCTGTCAGTGGATGTAGCTATAGATACAGGCATTTGACTGCAGTGTCCCCTGTAAATACTGCATGCATGCAAACTGTTTTCATCCATATTCACCCATATTTTTTGCATATAAAATGTGTTCCATGTGTATGAGTGCATGCATCCATGGTTTATTGGATCTAAGCAGCCTACTGCAGAGTGGGTCTGGTCATGTTGCCATTGGGCCGGCTAAGATGCCTCATAGGTCACGCCTTGTCTCTTCTTGTCAGTGCATGCAGGTAACATCATGTAATGTATCCTTCCTCTCACTATAACCCTGTGGCCTAGGGATTTGGCACAACTTCTGACCGGTGTGTGCAGCAGTGCACGGGCCGTCCTCCCTCCTAATTGAATTATCGGAGTGCAAAAACAGGCATCAGACGGGATTCATGTCAGACTTGCCCCTGAGCATCCAGCCAGCCAGCCAGCCAGCCATCAAGCCAGCCAGCCATCAAGCCAGCCAGCCAGCCAGCTAAGCAGGCGGGCGTTCTCTGGTTATTCAGAGAAAGACAAGCACAGTGTGTGTGGATGCATGTGAGTCCATGTGTTAAAGGCAGGGATGTGTGTCTCTGCGTGTGTGTGAGTGCAAGTCCGAGGATTTGCGCATGTGTGTGTGATTGTGTGTGCCGTGAGGCTCCAAAGAGAGCACTCTAATTTCCGTCTCAGAGGAAAGTTTGATTGAACACAAACCCTTTCGCCAGCGGGTCGAAACAGTCACATGCTGCAACATCACAAGAGGAGATAAAAAAGGAGAAGTCTTATTTTGTCCTTTATTTTCCCTCTACTCTGTCTTTATACTGCCCTTTCTCTGTTTTTCTTCTCTTTCATCTTTCAGTTTCCTTTTTCTAATTGAATATCTTTAGCGTTTACTAGTATATTCCTTCTTTTCTATTTCCACTAATTTTCTGTTGCTGTTAAGTAAAAGTAATATTGTGCATTGAGAGGTTTTTGCAAATTTACTGTATTTCAGATTGCTTTCCTGTGAGAATTTCGGCTCCTGGGCATCCTTGTGAATCATTGTGCGTGTGTGTGTGTGTGTGTGTGTGTGTGTGTGTGTGTGTGTGTGTTGTGGACCATCTGGCCATGGACAGACCTGACTATGGATACAATCACAACAGATTAGAATGAGGTGGAGGGGAAAGCTCCTCTTCTCTCCTTCATTTAACTCGTCCCTCCTTGTCTCCCTCGCTTCATTTAACCTGCTGCACTTCTTTGCTTTGTGTGTGTGTGTGTGTGTGTGTGTGCATGCGCGCACGCGTGCGTGCATGTGCAAAGCATTTGAGCGGCTGTGTGTGAGCCCCATACCAAACATCTTTCTGAAATGTCGCTAAATGTGATTATCTTATATTGATCAGTAAATGAGAACAAGTCACCTATTGGCTGCTAATGGGACGCACTTAGCTTCTGAGGCTGTGGTTTACATCATGACTAACCTGCTGAATGTTAATCCCCACTAGGTCTGCATGCGGCTAACCCTCATGCTAACGAGTGTGAACACTTCGCTGATTAAAAAGATTAATAAGGCTAATGGGTGAAAAACAGCGTCAGTTTAGGCTGAAGCACTGAGACAAACAGACGAGAGGGGGATCGGGGGCACACACAAAGGGAGGCACTGATAGAGAGGGAGATAGAGACAGAGAAGAGAGAGAGAGTGTGTGTTTGGGCTCCTCTCATCTCTTCATCTGCTCAAGTCTGTTTGGCACTCATTCACCACGAGTGGCTGTGACCCCAGTTTTGGCATGCCGCGAGAGTAAGCTGTATGAGTGAGCATTTGTGTGTGTGTGTGTGTGTGTGTGTTGGTGGGCGGATGCTCGCATGTATTATAACACCATGGGTCTGTGGCTCTTTGTGTGTGTGTGTGTGTTTGTTCAAAATTGGCTCTGCGTGAAAGGAGGGAAGTGGGAGTCACCCGGCGAATGATTTTGGGCAATTTGTCTCGTGTGTCTGCAGCTCCACTGTGACGTAGCCGCTGCAGAGCTGTTCTGACGTCCTCCTCTCCAGACGGCTGAGCGGTCGGGCCATGAGGACTAAATGTGTCTCAATGATGGACTGATTCCACGTCGTTAAAATGTGTATTCACGAGATGAGGCGTGCAGTGCACTTGAGGTGAGATGAGAAAGCGCCACAAATTGACCTTGATGGGATGTCTTGTTAGGACGAGGAGTGGCTTTTGGCCCTTTTCTTTACCTCTCGGAGAAGTGCTTGGTGCTGCTATAAACTTAATTCTTGAAGTTTTATTCATTTATGCTGGTGAATATTGAAATGAAGTTTATATCACCAGGTATTGCAGGTGCTATATAATATGAGTTAGTGTAAGTCCTAAAGGGCTCATTGCTGGTCACTAAACTGTAAGTGGGTGCTTATGTTAGTAGACAGAAAAAAATAAAATAAAAATAATTAAAAATCCCCCACACAGTGTAACTTGCAATAAAAATTGTATTTGCAACTTTTCGGTACTAGACCCTCACTTTGCCTGATGAAGGTCCTGCACAAAATTTTGCAAATAAATTGAATATTGAAAGTTAGACAGTGTGCAGGATTTTTTAATTGCTATTTCGGATCCATTCATCCTGCTCCTACGCACCTGCCTCACTAAATAGGTGTGCACTAAAAATGTTTTTCTGTTTAGTTAAAAACAACAAAAAAAGAAAGGTACGGACCATATAAGATGAACATAGAGAATTTTAACAGAAGTGATGGACTGATGATTTTTTTTTTCTTGTCATAGACACTATCAAACCATGCAGACAAAGTTAAATGGCACTTATTCACTTTGGAGCAACCTCAGGTGCATTAAAATCAAGCTGCATTATGCTTTGCTTTGTGTGCAGCAAACTTCATCCACAGAACAACCTCAACCTCAAAGCATTTAACTGAGGCATCTATTGAGATTGCATGGATTATCCAAGGACAAGCAATCCTTCTCTGAGGCACAAATAGTAAAATGCTTCTTTTTAAAACTACAGCAGACATTCTGTATTAAGACCTTGATAAAGAAATGCAATAGTAGGCCAAATAAAGGAGTAGAGTTGTCTGATTCAACTATAATGATGCAGATAGAAGGCCTCTACGAAGACATAAGAGACCAATAACAGCGCATTAGTCGATAAAGTTTTGTTGCAGAATCGTGGCAGGTGAAAACCCTAATGTGACTGATGTTGCCCAGTTGTGTGTTTGATTTAAAAATTTGATTTGTTAAGAGAAAACAGTTTTTTTCCATGGCAAAACTAGAGGTTAGGATATTCTCAATCAACTTCTTTCATGGGTCAAGTCCTGTAAGTGTGTGCACAGGCAGCATTTCCAATACGCATGGAAAAAAAGAATGAGCTTCATTACCAAAAGAGAACTCCAACTTTGCAACTTTTCACTGCATCATAAAACCAGAGCTCTCTCCCTTTTATAACTTCAATTTAATAATGTGCAAAATGAGATTAGGGGGTGTGGTGCAGTTTTATTGTCTTGAGTGCACTCAGCCACTGACCACTGTCCTGGAAGTAATTCGAGATGAAGTATCGTGACTTGATGATGCATAATGAGGTAATCAGCTGTATCAAAATTTAGAAATAACAAATTGCATTTGGGCGGACCGCGCATGTTGTTACCTTAGTTATCAAAAGTTTTCATTGAGTTTGCACAAAAATGCAGAAGGAGGAAGAGAAAAGAACAGAAAAAAAAGATTTGTGGTGGCACATTCTACATAATTCAATGTTGTAGCAGTTTGTCTTTTTGATATCAGTAGTCAAGTTCATTTTCATTATAACACCAGAGGATGTTGCATCTTTCTGAAGTTTGATTAGTGTTTTGGAGACTGTAGAGGCATGTCAGCTTAAATCAATGGTAAATTCAAAGGCCGAAGCTTTGATGTTATTATGCCGTATTGTAAGGGTTCCTGATCCCTTTGTTTCCCTTCAGAGCCCTAGGAGTCAACACCTCTAAAAGAATTAACAAAACCTGGGTGATTAAAGCTTCAGAAATTGCAGGGATTGTGTATGATTGCACAGCACTGTACAAGTATGCATTATTATTACGTCCACCCCTGGTATTTAACTTTCTAACCCAAAATGGATTCTTTCTCTGTGTTTTTTGCGGTCCAATACCATGTAAGCATTAAGGACTTTGACAGTTTCCCAAGCATTTGATCAACTTCATTCTATCTGGGCATGGGTAATGGGATTATGGTTTCCAGTCTAAAATAACTGAAGAGGTGAACATTTACATTTAAAATTCTGCTTGTGTGGGGTGTTTATAATATTACCGAAAGTTATATAAGTACTGTACATAAATACATACATAAATACAATATACTCCCAACACAACTACATGCAAGAACCCATCCATACATCCAAAACTATATGAATTGTATGTGAAAAAAGTAGAAAATGCAAAGTAAAGGTTGTAATTAAGCCTTCCCTTTTGTCATAATATGGTTATGACAAAAGTGTTATTTTTACACTGTACCACTAATATATGGCCAAGTTTAAGTCTTTGTGTTGTACAAAAGACATTTTCACTATTTAATTATGATTAATATACACTGATGGGATATAGGGCTGCAAAAAACACTGTGCAGTGTTAAATGGAGATGAGTACAGTGACTCAATGTGATAGATGTGCTAAACAGGCAGTTTGTCTCTAATGCCCTCTATAAATAGCCACATCGCCATCTAGTGACACTGATAGGGAATACAAGCTTGAATGCTGACAGTTGAAGTTACATTAGCAACTGCTTTAATGCAGGGCAGTGCTGACCTTGTATATGTCATTGGGGATATAAATATCCATTCGGCTATTCTACACACATACAAGGTGTACAAACAAATGCATATATCACTCACACACACACACATCCATGCACACACATACTCACACACACACACACACACAAACACACACACACACACACACACACACACAATTCTTCATATCCAGATAAAATACACTCAATGAAAGAACAAAGAAAGAATGCAGCTCCTTTGAATAAAATCATACTTAAACAAAAAACAAAAACTCAAATGGTAGAGTCATACAGCATAATGCTCTGCAAATAAAAAGGCAGATATATAAAGACATGCACAATAAAAAAAATGCTTTAAATACATTTTCTTCCTGATGGATGTCAGTGAATCCTTTGAAGTTCTAATTGACAATCTTTGAAAGAAACTGAAACTAAACCCAAGTGTTGTTTTACATTTGAAAGTATGTGCTGACCTTCAATCCACAGACACATCCATTTCTGTTACTTCCTCATTTATAAGGGCGTAGCGCCTCACAATATATCTCTCCTCATATGTATAATAAAACACCAACAATGTCAGGCTACAGCTTGTGCTCTCAGGACTCCCTGCTCTTGTCTGTACCAAGGCTACGTATGGAGATTGGTAAAAAAAAAAAAAGCTCTCATGTGGGCAGCTTCACATTCTTTGAGTCAACTGTTAAAAAAAACAAACAAACAAAAACTACACACACTGTTGACCTTGAATGTAGTTAAACACAACCTCATAGACTTTTTCTAATTACTGAGATGGTCAAGTGCTTTGTTTTATCTGATTTTGAATGAATTATTTAATAAGGAAATGGTGTGCATCTAATAATCTATTCTATTCCCCGTCTTTCTTTATTTATCATCTTTGTGTAAATGTTGGTTTATAACATAATTTTGCTACCATTTCATCCAAGATTGTCTCAAAAAGAGATTACAGTCTCAACAGACCGCCCTGGTTAAATAAAGGTCAAATAAAATAAATAAATAAAGTACGCAATAATAAAGCCAACATCATTACACTGACAAAACAGTCATTCTGTCAGTAATGATTTGCGTGTCTCAAACAAATGTCTAAATGTTCACACTGCCCCCGAGGCCTGAGAAAACAGTTTCCTGTGCAGTTGCAGAAGCAAATGCAAAACAATCACACACACACACACACACACACACACACACACACACACACACACACACACACACACACACGTATAGACACTCACACATACAATATATGTACATACTAACACAGCGCCGCAGTGGTTGAACAAGCAGTTGACATTTGACAAGTGGATGGAAACAGTTGTGGTTTTTAGAGGCCCCGGCCACTCCTTTGATGCTGCAGAGGGGCTTGAGCTGAAAACAACAAAGCTGAAAATCCTCTGGATAACATCTGCAGCAACACGCATAGCAACAGTATTGTGAAAATAAATTCACGTACACTGGCAGAAACACACACACACACACACGCATGCACACACACACATGCACACAGAAATGTAAGCTGTTTTGAAAAGCTCCCTTTCCAGCTTGACTTGGATTTTAGTTGTGTTAATTTTTCAGCCCAGTTTAGTTCATTTTAATCAGCATCATCTAATAAGTCTCCAGGCACCAAACTGTCACACACCATTTCTGTTTACCACTCTCCTTGGACACTGCAGTTCAAGTCTCATGTTTTTGGAAATAATGTCTGCATGATGATACTTCAATATCTTATTGTAAGGGAGGGAACACTCAATATTTTAGATATAATTCAGATATACACATATTATTTTAGCCTTAGGTAACGCTATGAGCATGATGCCAATAGTGTATTCATTTTGAGGCCTTTTCTTGGATATAACTTCCAGGACTAGCTACAGAACAGCTACAGCTGCCTTGATAAGGTCTACTTTAATTTCAAAGAGGCACAAAACAGGCAGTGCAGGGCATTGCATTTAAAGTGGCAACATGTAAGAATTGGCCAGCTGCCAAATTCATACTCCAAACAAATAGGGGGCAGCATATTAACAGAAGGTTGGGGTGTCCACCCCTAGTGTAAGAAACAAGGAAATGCACTCTTTCGTCTCCCCCTCCCTGTCCCCTGTGCCATAGTCAGACTGGCTATTGGGGATACTGGGACAAATTCTGCTGGGCCTTTGCATCAGTGGGTTGGTGGGCCATTAAGTTCTTACCAGCACCCTCTGTGTACCTGTCATTTGGGGTGAATATGAGAGCATGCTGCATGCATATTCAGGCACTGGGCTCACTGGCCACCCACAATCAAGTTCCAACCTTTACCCTCACAATGAGCTAATGTTAGCTTGAATAAATCTAACCTCAGCATATAGGGCAGTTGTTGACATGTTGCCAAACCTGCATGGGTTGGTGAATAATGTTTTTTGATTCTGATTCCGATTAAGTAACTGGTACGTTGTTTTCTTCAGTTATTCTTCGACTGATGACAACAATTTTACACCCATTCCGCCCAGTCAGAGAGACAGGGAAGCTGTAGTAGTGGCAGGAGTAGAGGAGGAGCCACAAGAGGTTGAGCAATGCAAGGCAGAGGGAGAGCAGCTGGAGAAGCAGCACCAGAATGCCGCATGAAGAACTGCTGCAACACAGATTTAGCCTACTCACATTTATCACTTTTTCATCCTCTCATGTTGGACTGAGGGCAGCTTGGACCATACAGTGAGTCACTATTGCCTCTTGAGGTGCAAAGGAGTAGTAGTATCTCTGCAACACAGTACATATATGTCTTTGACATAACGTCAAAACTATTATTTCTTTACTTTCTGTTAATTATCTTATTTTTCAAAAATGTTTTAAAGTTAGATATTTCCCCTTAAGTAAGCAAATAGGACGAGATACCCTGTTCTCTTTATTTCCCCATCCTTTATTGAAGAGAAGCCAGGTGTAAGCAAAAGTCAGCTGCCAATTCAATAAATAAGCTGCCAAGTCAGCTGCTTTGGACTTGGCAGCATTTGTTTTCAGGTCCAAAAGAGATGTCTATGAAATCATTTTGGTATGTTTTTGTGTCAAGAATTTTGTGAATCCATATACCCAGTTGTCTATTATGTTAACACAGAGCCTCATTAAATGCATTTGTGTTTGGAGTGTGGCCAATAGTGTCATCTGTGTGTCCCAGTTTTGTGAGGCCTCAGTGTTTGGTCAGCGGATATATTTGAATCAAAGCCATTAATGTAGATCACTAGATTATAGTAGACTCTCTGAATGATACAATAGTAGAGCTGTGGGTTTAGAACTTAATGGTTTCTGCACTATTTATGTTCACTGGTAATGTTTTTTCTAGTTCAGGAAGTGGAGATGCTTGTTTGTGTGTTCTGACTTCTGACTTGGTATTGACTTGTACCACACACATGTCAGTGGGAGGCGGTGGGGGTGTTTGGTTGAGCACACAAAACACAGTGCCATTAGGCTATTTATATCTTTAGTTCCGTGTATGGGTTGGGCTACATGAATATTTGGGTTAAAATTAGGGAAAGATTGTGGTTTCAGTTAAATATTGAAACGGGAAACGTCTTCAGTAGTTATTGTCACATTCACTTCATATGGGATATCAGGTAAAGATGAGTTACACTAAAGTTTGAATTTAATTACTCTGAATGACTTTGGCTGACCTAAGAGCATCATTGTTTGTTTGGCTTTTGAGCATGCAAGGGCATCACTTATCAATTATCAAGGGCAACAGTTTCCCAGTCAGTATTATGACTTGGATGTTGGTGTGAATGCTTTTTACAAGTTTGAATCTGGCCATTATAGTAAATTTGACATAACATAAACATGACATTAACAAAGACCATGATGTTTCCCTATCCCTAACCAATCTATTCAGGTATTAACTAAGGTATATATTTGAAAACATTGATTTCAAGCAGACCTTTATTTGGTGTTATTAGAACAATTAGAAACTCACGTCCCACCACCAAAATTTATAACACAAAAACTAACTAGTATTTTGTAGCATTATTGGTTGACATTGTTCTCTCTAAACTATGTATGTGATTGTACCAATTTGTGTGGTCAAAAACTTTGTCATTGTAGGTCTGGGAAAAACTGATTTGATCCTCTGAAAGAAGGGATTCATTCATTTCCAAAATTAATTTCAGAAGTGGAGCTAAGATCAATAATTAATTACTTCTGAGGATTTTACTTTAATATACAAGCTGACTGGCTAAAAAAAGGGGGAAAACAATATTTGCCCATGGGCTGTGTAGATGTCACAGTTTGTGACAGCAGACTGACCTGAAAACATGAACAGCAAAGTAAAAGATGTTATGTTGTAATTTAGCTAACAAATAATTGAGAGTTCTTGACAAACACAGAAATATGCCTGCTGTCATCAAGTGCATCTCTTGTTCTCAGACAGATTATATGTGGTAAGTTTTGTTTTAAAAATAACACAGCATAAGTGGCTGCACATATCACACCACATCAACACAAGCATGTGTGTACATGCACATGCAAAAGCACACACTTGTATCAGTGGTATTGATCTACACTACATGCAGCATTGTTTCCATCATCTCACCTCGCCAGGCAGGCATCTTTTGGGGTGATACGTGCTATCAGAAACAATGCAGACAAACATACTTCTCATATGGTAGTGGGTGGCCAGGACCTCAAATAACCATACTACCAATATTTGTTTTTGGGCTTTTTGTGAAACAATTGGTGATATTGGTTTTCTTTGGAGGACATTCATTCTGCACTGTAAAAACATGTATTTTATCTCATACCTTGCCTCAGAGGATCGCCTATCCTCTGGTTTATGTTCATCAGAATCCCCACATCTGTAATAAGATGACACCAAATGTACTGGACTACAATTATTGTGTAAATTTGAACACCCTCTGTTAAATCTCGAGGTGTAGTGGGTCTTCTCTGATTGTGTGTGTTATCAGGTCTCAAGGAGGAAGCATCAATGGCCAATATATCGCTTGCCATCAAACCAATAGAAAACAACCACAGAAGAAAATGTTCCACTTGAAGGACCAATCACAACTTATACTTCCTTTAATGGAAAAGTCAGAGCAGCTTATATCTATGAGTAAAATGTGTTTCGCTCTCTTTGAGCTCTCTGTCATCATCACACATGGACGGGCTGCGCGTTTTTCTGGTCGTTCTCTTTGGTAATTCTTTTGATAAAAAATTTTGATGACTAAATTATAGTTATGTTCCATTTTACAAATAATTTATATCTACATACTCATTGTTGTTTATTAGTAAGCTGCACTTTCTGTGCTGTGAAATCCTGTAATGCTACTTTTATGACTGTGTTTTTATTGCAGGAGCTGTTTCTTTCAGTCAGGATCAGATTCCCAAACCAGTGTCGGAGGTGACAGTCAGACCAGGAGGAAACATCACTCTGTACTGTGACTGCAAAATATCTACTGGAGTATACATAGTGTGGTACAGGAACTGTTCTCATGAGAACCAGCCCACTCTTGTTCTTAAAACAATGGGTTATTCGGTTCCTTTTGAATTTTTGAAGAACCATTCTTCTGAATCCTATGACCTGCTGATCAGGAACATCACTGATTCTGATGAGGGGCTCTACTACTGTGGAACTCAACAGACCAAGGTGGAGGATAAAGAATTAATCACTTCCAAATACATTTACAACTATGGCAATGTAGCAACAAGGATCATATGTGGTAAGTGTTCTTTGTTTTATGTGTGAGTGTGATAGCGGTGACAGTCTGAGGTGAAAAAAAAAACAAAAAACAAGAAGTTTGTGAGGTCAGACTTTAATGAAGCTAATTAAGACAACTTCGTGTTTGATCCAGACAACACCAGTGAACCTCAACATCATAAGACTCATCAGGACTGTAATTTGTGTTGGGTGCTGCTATTCACTCTGTGTCCGGCCTTTGCTGTTCTCTCCTCTCTCCTGTCTTCGCTTGTGGTTCATCAACTCTTTCAGAAAAAAGGTATCTTCTACATATGTCACTTTTCAAGCCTAACATTATTTATCATTGTATGAGGTTGGGTGTAACATGCTGTAATGATTTATGATTTATCTCTACAGCTAGAGAATCTCAGGTTGATCAGATAAGACCTGACACTAGAGGCCAAACACGACTGAATCAGGTATTTTCTACCATCTTTTTTTATGACTCATAGTATTGAATCAGTATGATCATGATTTTAATCAACAAATGTTAAATCTTAGGATGAAGATATGTGTTACGCTGCGCTGGAAATCCGTCAGGCCTCACAGAGACCAAAGACGAAGAAAATGCAGAGTTCGGACTTCAGCACCTATTCTGCGATCAATACTTCTAGGGTGTAGAGGACCTAAAAATGTAATACAATAAATTGTATGATGATATTGAGTTATATAATTAATTTTGTAGGGACACATATACACCATTCCGTCATTTAGCTTTCCCTTTTAAAGCTGAGCAACAATCATCATCATCATCATTATCATATGATGAAATACAGGTTGTTTTTTTTTTAAGAGAAAATTAAGAATCAAAGAGATTATACTAAACTTTTGTCTTTTTCCATATAAAACTGTTTTTCATTGTGTCAGGTTGTTTTGTACTTGTATACTAATGTAGTGTATTTTAATTCAGCCATTCTGAAAAGAATAGATGCATCCTGTGTATTTTATTTCCTTACACCAATTAAATAACAGATTAAAAATTGATAAGCTGAAGAAATAAATAAATAAAAAAACTCCAGATAGAAAGGCTTGTCTGTTGTTGCTGATAACAATTTGCTTCAGACTCACTTTTTTTACAGATTGAAATCGATCTGTAATATTTTGTAAAGGTCAGGGCCGGCTGCTTGTCTGTAACAAGACACGAAAGCTGTTTTCAAGCAATTTCCTGTTTTTATCTCAAGTTTGCCATCAGCCCCGACCCGTCATCAGCAGTGTTTGATACAACACCAAGTATTTTCTATGTTGGGACTGATTTTGCTACAGAGAATAAAACTCAAGGAAATGATTGTGTATTTAGGACAGGGCAAAAACCAAGCTAGCTACAGTTTAGCTTATTTATTTACAAATGCCCCTGCGACATCTTTTCTGAGAAGTTACCAGACATTATTGTAGCACCTTTTGATGAGCAAAGTTCACAGGAAACCCACAATGACAAACAGACCCTTAAAGGACTGGAAAGCTTAATGTGTAAACAGACTGAACCTGCAGATTAAAGCACAGTTCCATTCCCCATATACATTGTGAACACCGATCATAAGATCATACCTCAAAGAGACACACACACACGCACACACACGTGCACGCACACACACACACTCACACACACACACACACACACACAAATCAAAACATACAGCAAAGCTCTGAGCCCTAAATCAGTCTACTTCAGAAAGTGTGCACATGGTACAATTCTTCACTGACTGTTGAGCAGGGTGATGTTAAAGCATATATAACAAAGCCAGAATATAAGCAGCTCTGTAGGCACCACAGCTACGTTTGGAGGTAGAGTGTTTTTCCGACTCTGCATCATATCAGTGACCACAACATAACTTTGTGAATCAGTCACACCAGCTGCACTGTTTACATACACATACTGAGTGTTAATGTGGTTTCATACACAAATTGTGAGTGATGTGTGGTTGCTTTGCATCACTTTATCTGGATAACACACATCTAGAGGACTTTTTTGTAGGTAGATTAAGATATAAATTTTCACTTGTTCACACAACGATAGATGGGGTATTTGTCAAAAACAGCTCATTTCAGAGACACTTTTTTCATATATTTCGGAGCGCTAGAAAACAGAGAAGGTTGGGGAGATGCTGATGGGGTAATCTCTGTGCAGTCAGTCACACTAGCTCCAGAGAGAACTCTCCTGACCTCTAGTGGAAATGTTAAACCAAGACGAGCCCAAACTGGATTATAATTTGCCAACGTGATTTTAAACTCACTACATTTGCTGCAGCTTTATATTAAAATAAAACAATGAGCATGTATGATTCGTTTTGGTTTGTTTTCGTGGCACAATATGATGGGGCCAAAAGATTCTGGATCTAAAATCATGTAATACCTTAACCTTCCTATTGTGTCCTGTTGTGTGACCCGTGTTTGAATTCAGTAACTTACTGTTCATCCATAACCATAAAATATATATACTTACTTTGATATTTTATGTTTTATGTTTAGACCACATTTAACTTACAATGCACAAATCATTTTTAGTTTAAATAGGCACAATTGATCTACTTCATGTCTTATGTTGAACAGAACAGGCAAATATTATCAGACTGAGATGTTCATGATGAACACACACAAACACAACAATTCCCCAAATAAACTGTTTGTATTTTCTTATGTTAAAATGAACAATTATAGTTATATCTGTTGTGTTATGAGTCAAAATTGACCAGAAATACTTTCCTATGAAAAAAATACACCTGTATATATTTACATATTCCAAGCAAAGCTGTCACATGCTGCCCAGATTTTGATGCTATATTTTCCAAGCTGACTGGCAATGCATTGTATGTTTAATCTTTGCATCAATGCAAAAACATGACTTAGCATTGCACCTGTAGAAAGTAACCACAGAAGAAAGTGTTCTGTTCAATGAGCCAGTTACCACTTATGTTTCCTTTGATGGCAAAGTCTGCTCAGGTCTTGACATCCATGAGTCAGACACGTTAAGCTGTCTATCAAGTCCAGGTCATTATCACACATGGATGGGCGTGATCTTCTAGTTGTTCTCTTCGGTAATTCTTCTGACATACAGTATTAGAAATTTCATTATAATTGTTTGCTCTCATTTTGACTGTCAAATCATGTGCTCATTGTTGTTCGGTTGACCAGTAACTTGCATGTGTTGTAATGTGGAAAGCTGTAATACGGGCCACATTTAAACCTGCTTTTTTAATTTTTTTTTTCTTTTTGCTTATTTATTTATTTTTCTGCAGGGGTTGTTTCTTGTAGCCATGGTTGGATTTCTGGATCAGTTTTGGAGGCGACAGTCAAACCCGGAGACAACGTCACTCTTTGTTCTCATGAGAACCAGCCTTCTCTTCTTTCATTTGGTCAGAAACCAGTCCTCTGACTCCTACGACCTGCTGATCACGAACATCACTGATTCTGATGAGAGTCTCTACTACTGTGGAAATGATAGGTGATGATGAAGTCCACTCTACAGCAACGTGACTAAAACATGTATTGATGTGTATGTGTGTATTTTTTTGTGGTTACGACACACAAATGTTTGGCAGTAAATTAGAGTAGTGTAACACTGTGATCTTGATAATTCTTCTAAACAACAAATGGACTGGAAATCCATCAGGAATCACAGAGACCAAAGAAGAAGAAAACCCTGGATTCAGATTTCAGCACCTATTCTGCCATAAATCCTTTAGCATGTATTGAGCCTAACAATTAAACAAGAAATTGTGTAATGAATTTATTAGTGATGTATTTTACTGATATTAACATTTTACCTGTAAACTTTTTTCAGAAATAATCTCTGTGTAAATAGATAGTTGTTACACAATTGGGAACTATTTCATTATTGTTACATTATATTGGTTAATCAACTTGTGCACACAGAGGTTATACATCAGGTTTACTAGTTAAGGTAACCTCTGCTCCCACTGTTTCAGATTATTTTCTAACCCCACTGTTGGTAGCATGAGCCACAGTGTGTATGAATTCATTAATGGAAAAATATTTACAGTGACTGAATTCCTTCCTTCATCTTTTTTTCTTCACAGAATAGATGCAGCTTGTGTGTTTTATTTTCCTCCACCACCAAAATAACAATTAAAAAAATTATCAGATACATGTTAACGTCTATAAAACCTGTTTGATGTTGTTGATTACAATTTAACTTCAGGTTCAGATTTTTGATTTGAAATCGATCTGTAACATTTCATAATGATAGTGATGTTTGATGGTGATGATTTCTATGACAAGACACGAAAGCTGTTTATAAGCCATTTCCTGTTTTTCTTAGTTAGCCACCAGTCTGTGTATCATTCACCAGTAGTCTGATACAATTACAAGTAAGACCAGCTAACAGCAAACCCAGTGAGAAACTGCCCCTCATATGGTTGCACTTTGTGTGTGATTTGTTTGCGGACAGTATGAGTTCATATATTCAAGATATTCTGTTTGTCTGGATCCTTATATCTAAATAAACATCTTGTGGCTGGTTGGATGGTTGATGATTGTTACTATTAAACAAATTACTTATTACACATTTTTTTTTATGATTTTTCTTTTCCTGGGAATATCAATGACCGGTGGACAGATGTAAATGGTGTGATCTCTGAACAATGAGCCACACTAGCCCTGGTGAAACTCTCCTGGCCTCTAGTTGAAATTTAAGTAATAGATCAAATAGGAATTAAAGAAGAAGTTTGACCCCAAACTGTCCCCAACAAGTCCAAACTAAACAACATAGTGCTAATTTTTTATTCTAAATTTACTACAGCTGCTGGATTCTATTATTGCGTACAAGTACTCAACAGTATTGGTCCCGACCAGCTTACCAGTGTCACAAAATCCAAAGCATTGGCCTAACAAGAATGATGGAGAAAAATTTTCATATATTTCTATATATATATTTCATATATACTAACAAAAATTACTGATAAAGAATCGTGTAATGCCAATTCACTGATGTTTTCTCATAGTAAGGTATAAAAAGTCATTGTATAGTAAGGAAAAAAAAGTCATAGTATAATAAGTCTTAAAAAATGCCATAGTGTAGTATGGCATAAAATGTCCTAAAGTCAAAAAAAGTCATAGTAGTCATAAAAAAGTTGCCAATTAACCTGATATGCATGTCTTTGGATCGCAGGAGGAAGCCAGAGTACCCAGGGAGAACCCATACAAGCGCAGGGAGAACATGCAAACTCCACACAGAGAGGACCCCAGGCCTGGCATTTGAACTCAGAACCTTCTCACTGTGAGGCGATAGTTCTACCCACTGCACCATCGTGCCGCCCCATAATAAAGTCATAGTATGGTAAGTCATGAAAATGTTATAGTATAGTAAGTCATATAAAATCATAGAATAGAAAGGCATAAAATGCCTT
>NW_019174555.1:0-174 GCF_002260705.1 Seriola dumerili | reverse complement strand
GCTTTTTGGAAGGAAGCCCTGTTTGCCTATTGATCTAATATTTGATAAATGAGGAGGAAGGATATACCTCACACCAGGAACATGCTCAAAAATGGCAACAACAAATGAAGGAAGCATATGACATTGCATCCAAAACAAAAAGACTACAGCAAGAGGAAAGATAAACTATGACCA
>NW_019174554.1:0-110 GCF_002260705.1 Seriola dumerili | reverse complement strand
TAATAAACGATTATGCTGCAACACGCAACTTTTAGCTCTAACACAACAAAAGAGTAAAGTTGTCCATCTGTTTCAGGTTAATGTTTGGTGTTTAGCAATTACAAAGCCAC
>NW_019174553.1:0-116 GCF_002260705.1 Seriola dumerili | reverse complement strand
AAAAGGTCAAATAAACGTCATAGTATGGCAAGGCATGAGGAAAAATAATATAATAAGGCATAAATATGCTAAAAAATATCAAAGTATACTATGGCATAAAAATGCCAAAAAACGTC
>NW_019174552.1:0-112 GCF_002260705.1 Seriola dumerili | reverse complement strand
TTTGTACGCCTTTATCAGAGATACACAGTAGAGGGACAAGAGGAAACAAGGGAAAGAGGGATGTTGAACAACTTAAAACAAATGTCCATAGTTTAGCTCGAACTGGAGACTT
>NW_019174551.1:0-136 GCF_002260705.1 Seriola dumerili | reverse complement strand
ATAACATACCGTAACACTGCTGATTGTATGCTGACTAAACGGGAAAACATGTTTGGATGTCTCGTCTCCATTTGTTTGGCTTCATGGTGACTATTATTCAACTCTTTAATTAAAGCATCTTCAAAGGAAGGTGCCT
>NW_019174550.1:1818184-1945004 GCF_002260705.1 Seriola dumerili | reverse complement strand
TGTATGTTGGGCATCCCTTAGGAGATATTATTATTGATGATATCAGTGACTCTCACTTTTGTTAATGGAATCATGGAAACAATCTGCCAATGCAAACTCACTATAGTCCCAAGAAGATTTCATCAGGAAAAACAACTCACCTCTAATCACCTGTGTTCTTAAGCCATGAGTTTGAAGGTGCTTTATATCTAGCTAATATCATATCATTCACTTAAGGGAGCTTCATTTTTTTTACACTGAGGTCTGTGTTTCCATTTATACATGATATTTCTATTTTGCATAATTATTATTTTTATTTAGAGTTGGTGCATCTGCAGTCTTGGAAGAAGTTAGTGACTTTTTGCATCATTTTTTTGTAACTAAATTTACCCTTTACTTACTTGTGTGTACAGATGTTATGGCAGTAACTTCCTCAGGGGACTGGAAAGAGTTCTGCACTCCTGACCCCAGGTCCATTGTCTCTTGCACAATTTTTCCCTCCCTGCAAAAAGTCACGATGTAGCTCTCCACTTCACCAGCAGGAGTATCCAAATGCTGAGACACTGTCTTGCTGCTGACATCATAGACTGTAATCGTCACAGGAGGGCAGGGAGCTGTGGAAATAACAATAATAGTGTTGATGGTAATAATTTTACTTAATACTACATACAGACTTTAATGTCTTTCTGCTGAACAACAGATTGCATAAAAGCTGACCTTTACCACCTGCATCAGTCTGTTGACAGTCACCCTTGCCGTCAAACCATGGAGTTGATATAGTGTCCTCTACTTCCTCACAGTAAAGCTCGACAAATGAATCTTCATCACTGATTCCCTTGATAAATGAGAAAAATATACATTTGCAAATATGATGAGTCAACTCATACGCATTGTTTTCTATGACAGTATTTCCATTGTATCTTTATTTATCTTTCAGAGATGTACAAACTTGCTGTTTACCTCCATTGTGGCTTCACTCTGTCATCCCACTCCTGGTTCTGATTATTCAAACGTGTTCTCACTGAAAGTAATGAGAGACAAGTCTATAAGGCTTCATTCCCCAAGAATTATCAATACACCAGCCTATAGCCTACCTGGCTGCAGCATAGACCCCCCACCCCTCCCGCATCACATTACTGATTCTAAACACCCACATCCTGAGCTGATGAACCAGAAACAACCTAGCGCCCTTGTGGGTAACATCCCTAACTCAGCCGTTATCAAGTAGTGTGAAAGCCATCCAGAATCACAGGGGGGTAAGAAGTGAATGGTTTTACCAGGCCAATTTACTAATCACAATCAGACTTGAGTCTTTAATTCTTGGGTGTAGGCTTTGAAAATGTACAGGGTGATGCTGGGAATATTTTTCATTCATTTCTTTTTTCATTCTGCCTGAACCATAGAAACAGCTAGTATGTTGGCAGCTATAATACAGTACTGGTTTGGGGAAATACTCTGCAGATACAAAAGAAAGGTGAGATGATGTGACGTGTTACATTATTCATTTATTGCTCCCTTCTTTCAAAGGGCAGAGCTCCAACATTGTACAGCCATTGTGAGCATAAATACTTTGCTATATATTATCCTATTGTAAATGAATGTGTTCCAGCCACAATAATAACTGAAGCACAGTCATAATCATAGCTACAGTCTGTCTCAGTCAGATTGGACAACAGATGCTTGGAGCCGAATAAAACAGTGTAGAGAGCTAAGGTAAGAAGACCTGTTCTCTAGACCTGCAGCTCTGTTAGTTAGTTATGTATCTTGCTACAATGATAAAGACTTTTTAGTGCCACACTGTGTGATGTTGATGGGTGTTCCTATTATTCTGTCCACCCCATTCAAATAAATCAGGGTTAGCTAAACAACAGACACACCTGTACAATGCAGTACAGTTTAAGAGCAAATTTCAACAAACCCTCAACTCTAGATGAATCCTCCTAGTACTGCTGTATTAGATTGCATTAGCTTTAGCTAGGTGTTCCTAATGAACTGACAACTGAGTGTATATCATCATACATATCAGCCTTCCTCTGTGGTTCAGAAGAAATGCAGATGTTTTGCAAGATAACACAAAACTTATTGGAAGGGACAGCAAAAGTAGTTCATGAAAGAGAACCCACATCCTGTGAAGAAAAACGGCTGTTAAACCGAACATGAGCACTGATCAGAAACAGTAGGATGACAGCCAGTGCTCCTGTGGGAAAGTACCCTCAACTGTTAAGCACCCAAAAAAAGCTCTCCTTGCTGAGCCTGCTTCTGGTCGTATGTACTTCACAGTAATACCCAACAAAAACATAAAGCACAGAAATCATTACAATAATGATAATCATGTTTTCTTTTGCACCTCCAACAATATTATTATATCCTAAAATATGTCTTGCAGTTCTTAGGTCTAGTGGTGTGACATAAGTAAAATTGAAAATACAGTAAAATGTGTCCTTGTGGCAGGCTCAGGTGCTCAGTTGTAATAAGAGTTTCCAAAGCAGGCAATCACAGCCCTGCAGTATCACATTGCATTAGTCCAAATAGTAGCTATATTGTTCACTGACAAAACAAAAGCAAATAGAAAACCACCTTTGCAGAAAATACTCACTCACTCATTTATGCAGGATTCGAAGATGAAGAATTTGTCCTGTTGCTGTTGATCAAGCACCAGACCTCCCTGCATATGACAATGCAGTTCTGCAACGCAGTCCACTCCTTAAATACTGCTGGTGAAACCACTTTCACTTTTGATTTAATGATCATGTGGTTTCCCAGAAAACAAAATCTGATTCCAGTAAACTAACCAGTGAAACTTGATAAAAGGCACCTCAGGTGGTAGAGTGCATTAAGATGTTCTCTCTGTTGTGTTGCAGAATCAAGACAATTTAAGAAATCAATGAAGCATGGGAATCTCATAATGTTGATGACACATTTCACTATAAAAGTAAGCATCAAGGTAAACTCCAGGGTTAAATTCAAAGTTGAGTTTTCACACTGACATTTCAATTAAAGTTCATACACAAACATACATTTTACTAAGGTCAAGGCTGGTGTAAGAAAGAAGATCTGAACTCAAACAAATACTAAACAAAAGGTTAAGGTGATTTATTTAACTGGACTTCATGGACTGATTATGGGAATTTGGATTTAACTCGTGTGGACTTGAATATATGAACCAGATTTTAGAATGAGCCACCACAAATACATCCCAAGTAAACAAAATGAATTGATGAGCTTAAAACTGAAAACTGTTAAGCATACTTTCTGTTCCAAGACAACAAAAGACTGTATGTATCAGACTGTTATTCACAGTGTGTTACAGCCAAGACTGGTAGAAACTTTCACAACTTGACTCACATTAATATGCAAGGGCAATAATCTAAGATAGAAGAGTATGAGCAGCCATTTGCAGCTTTTATCACCTAGATAGCATTATCTTGTTTCTGAAAAGTTCCATTACATTGTATGTGGTCACACACTTAACCTCGTCTGTGGTTCACACGGTTGGGGCTGGACTCAGGTTTATTCTCATTTCAGCAGACCTGAAATCTGTGGTCAGTCTGTGATAAAATAAGATGACTTCATGCACGCAGTGAGGTTATCTAGATCCGTGTGAGGTCACATAATTTAACGCCCAACAATAGCAAACGTACACAAAGACAGTGACACATACTCACTCACATTAATCTTCAGCTTGGTCTCCTTTGTGAAGCTGCACCTGTTGTTTTGTTTAGACATTCTTTGCTGAATTCAAAAACTCAAAACTTGATCGCAAAATTTTACTGAAGAAATTTACTTGTGTAAAAATGTACTTGGATGTAAGTCACTTAAAATATTAAACATTAGTGTTACATTTTTAAAAGGAAGAAGAGGAGGGGTAAACATATGGTGATAACAATAACATATGATAAAACTATTGAATTAAAGAACATCTTTAGGCTACCAGGCGTATACAATAAATATAATATAATAAATTCCAGTCAGGCAATTTGCAGCCTGGGCATACAACTGATAATTACACATATACACTCTGTTTTAAGTTTATTTGGAACACCTAGCTAAAAGTAATGCAGTCTAATACAACAGGTTTTCAATTTTGATATTGTTACTTGTTGTAAAGAGTTGTTGATTCAACTGTGTGATCATTTTGGAGGATGTAGAGTGTGGAGCTGCTGTTGTATTACATTATACAGAGAGGTGTTCTTGTAATTTAGCCTACCTATATATCTATTTCAATTAAAGTTCATTGTAACACACACACAAACGTACATTTTACTAGGGTTTAAGCAGGTGCTGTAAGAAAGAAAATCTGAACTCAAACAAATACTAAACAAAGGGTTAAGCTGATTTATTTAACTGGACTTCATGGACTGATTATGGGAATTTGGATTTAACTCGTGTGGACTTGAATATATGAACCAGATTTTAGAATGAGCCACCACAAATACATCCCAAGTAAACAAAATGAATTGATGAGCTTAAAACTGAAAACTGTTAAGCATACTTTCTGTTCCAAGACAACAAAAGACTGTATGTATCAGACTGTTATTCATAGTGTGTTACAGCCGAGACTGGTAGAAACTTTCACATATGTGACTCACATTAATATGCAAGGGCAATAATCTAAGATAGAAGAGTATGAGCAGCCATTTGCAGATTTTAACACCTAGATAGCGTGAATCTTGTTTCTGAAAAGTTGGTCACACACTTAACCTCGTCTGTGGTTCGCGCGGTTGGGGCTGGAGTCAAGTTTATTCTCATTTCAGCAGACCTGAAATCTGTGGTCAGTCTGTGATAAAATAAGATGACTTCATGCACGCAGTGAGGTTATCTAGATCCGTGTGAGGTCACATAATTTAACGCCCAACAATAGCAAACGTACACAAAGACAGTGACACATACTCACTCACATTAATCTTCAGCTTGGTCTCCTTTGTGAAGCTGCACCTGTTGTTTTGTTTAGACATTCTTTGCTGAATTCAAAAACTCAAAACTTGATCGCAAAATTGTACTGAAGAAAATAAATTTTACTCAAGTAGAAGTTAATTTACTTGTGTAAAAATGTACTTGGATGTAAGTTACTTAAAATATTAAACATTACTGTGTTGCATTTTTAAAAGAAAGAAGAGGAGGGGTAAACATATGGTGATAACAAAGACATATGATAAAACTAATGAATTAAAGAACATCTTTAGGCTACCAGGCGTATACAAAAATATAGTATATATAATATGATAAATTCCAGTCAGGCAATTTGCAGCCTGTGCAAACAACTGATAATTACACATATACACTATGTTGGCAGTTTATTAGGATAACCTAGCTGAAAGTAATGCAGTCTAATACAACAGGTTTTCCATTTTGATATTGTTACTTGTTGTAAAGAGTTGTTGATTCAACTAGGGCTGTCCCAAACGATTATTCTTTAAACGATTAATCTAGCGATTATTTTTTCGATTATTCGACTAATCTAACGATTATTTTTTTCGTGCTAGAGTGATATGCCAGATGCACTTCACAGAATCTGCAGACTACCGCACTGTTGGTGTCAAGATTAAAGTATTCCCAAACTTTGGAGGACCGTGTGCGAGCCTTTTTTGCCGCGTGTTGATCCACACGCTCCGTCGTACTGCTGGTAGACGCCGCCATGTTGTTCAAATAGATTACACAGACGCAAATCATTCACGTAGTCAATGACTTCAATTACGTCACCGAGTTGTCCCAGCCCTTGCGCTGCGCTTGTATCCGGGTAAACCAAAGACGATGGATATAAACGGTCCCATTAGAAAGTTCCGGTTTTGTTCTATGAACATTTACCCTGTGTGGTTTTACACGACGCGTTGACACTAAAATTCAACGTCGAATAATTTTTATAATCGACAACGTCGATTACGTCGGATAATCGTCCCAGCCCTAGATTCAACTGTGTGATAATTTTGGAGCATGTAGAGTGTGGAGCTGCTGTTGTATTACATTATACAGACAGGTGTTCCTGTTATTTAGCCTACCTTTTATAAATGGGACAAAATTGTAGAAACACCAGGACACGGCAGGTGTCCATAGATTTTATGTAGCAATATTAAGCTACATAAATCAAACTGCTGCCGCTTCTTAAAGAATTGAAAGCAGAATAAAGCAGCAAAAAAGCAGAGATTAACAACAAACTCCACAGCAGCTGCAGCTGACAAACACAGACAAAACACTACATTGCTAGGCAACGCAGTTGTTGATGCTGTACAGTGTTACACACACCTGTCTGAACATCATTCAGCGTGTAATGCACCGCAAAGTTCTCCATTATCATCTTGAAATCTAACTTCTCTGCTAGTTCTCTTACATGGCAGGTTTGTTAGATTTGGGGCACTTGCCGTAGTACATTCTAAACAGCAGCTTCTGATTTGACTCTTTCCATTTGTGGCGTTCTCACACATTTAATCATAACTTCATCATATGGCATGTGTTTGTACTGTGCAAAGATTTCGACTTCTATTATAGCAAAGTAAAATACTTGAGTTAAGAAATACTTAAGTACAAGTAAAGTTACTGATTCTTAAAAATACTTGTATGTAATTTGTTGCTTCTACCCCTACATTCTGATCTAGGAAACATTAATGACATTCATAGCCAGACTGCTGATTTTGTTCCTTTATTGACTCAGTTAACAGAAGTAAGTAATGTATACATGTTGACAACACCAATATAGAATGAATGATATTTTAATTCCTTTGAAAGTGCAAATATTTGGCACCAGATACTTAAATGAAATAAAACCAAGAGAAGACAATCACATGCGATAAAGAAAAGACACAACATGTAAAAACACTCATGTAATGATTATATGTTAATCAGACTTAATTACATTATACAACACTGGAAATGTAAATATTTTGCATCAGATACTCCACAAAACAAACTGATCTTTTAAAATATATAAAATGATACATGTAAATATCTTAATATCTAATACGTCACTAAAAGTAAAAGCAAAAGTATCATTTAATTTGGTATGTTCCTCACATGTACATTGACTGAGAGAATCAAAAAGTGTTTAAACCTGAGCTCGTCAACATTAGAATAGTGTTAAAGCTGATTATGTTTATTTAACACATGACATCAATCTCAGATGAAGTCGAGCACTGACTGTAGTGTTTGTTTAAAATTTTGATATTCCCCCATTGAAAGTCTTACTTTTTTAATGTCTAATTAACAGGAAGATGAAAATGTCCATGAGAGAATAATATATGAATCAATGTAATGAGGAGAATGTGCACCTCTGTAAACACACAGCATGTAGTCCTCACTTGATGTAAAAAGACTCTCTGAGACTCTCCTCTGCCTGCTTATGTTTGAGATTTTTCCAAGTTTCAGGAATATCAGCAGGCTGTGCATCATATGCTTCAGCAAACTTACTGTTGAACCTTGCCAGTATGTATTTCCAGTAGTCTGATGCCTGAAGGCTTACATCTGGAAGAATTTTCCAGTCTGGGAAAATATCTGTGTATTTCTTGAAGGGGTGCCATTCATTGTTTGTAACATTACAGCGAAAATTGGCATCACTGATCACAGACGATGTGCATATGTCAGTTACAAGTTTTTTTGTCTGGTACCATCGATATCTACCAAGACCCTCTGGCCGATGCAGTGAAGCCCAGTGCTCAGCATGGGCTTTTCCTCCCGCATCACATGGAGCTTTGCAAAACGGACAGTGTTTACCACATCCAATCAGTTTGGTGAAAAGCTCATTCTGAGGCTTCACATGGAGATGCTTCAGTTTTATCTGGATGTTTGATTTTTTGAACTCTTCTTTAAGAGCTTGTCCCATCTCATTCACACACTCTGTGAACCAGTGAGCAAGCTGTTCCTGGTTTGCATTGTTCAGAATCATGAAAGCATTAAGAGCATCCTGGGAAATGACCAGTTTAGCTCCAAGTTCCTGACACACATGATGAACAAATGTCTTCAAGTTACTCTTTTTCATTTTTGCGTTGTTGATAGCATCATTTATGCTGTTGATACTTGACTGAATATGACGATCCTCAAACTCAGACATCTTAGAACCATTTGAGAAGTGAGTCACTATCTGGTCAAGTATCCACTTCTTCACATATTCCTCATATGAGCAAATGTAGCTCAAATACTTTTCAAAGTTATCCTTTGAAAGCAAATCCAGTAAAATTGAATACTGGATGGATATTCTTGTGCTGAACTGTTGTTGTGTCAGCATCTCATCAATGATATCAGGACCTAGGGAACGGTTGATGAAGTCCTCGACTGCAGGCTTCAAGCATCGGTTGGTGAATTCTTCTGCCTTCTTCTGGCACTGGTCTCGTTTATGAAACATCTTGGAAATCGGCAAAAAACTTTTCTTTGTTTTGACTCAGACATCTGTAAGGATCATTCACATGTAGGAAGTCTTCATGCATTTTCTGAAATTCTCTGGCTGCAACTCCACAGATGTGTTGTTTTAGAGAAACTTCAAACTCAATGCCTGTCTTTACATCCTGATCGTTTTGCAGCCTCTCGTCAATCATGTGTAGCATCTCCTGGATGTAAGTGTCAGAGTAATTGTTTTTCCTTTCGACTATTTCAGTCACAAACTGAATGCAACAAGCTATGATACTGTCAGCCATTTTTTGTACCATCATAATGTGATCTTGCCGGCTCATCCATTTGCTCACTCGGTGTTTAACTTGTTTGAAGAATCCCTCTTCTGTATATTTGAAAGGCATTTTGCCACAATCTTTCAGGCTTTTTTTACTCAACAATTCAGATGCATGACTCCCTTTGTGTGACAGATTTAATCTCAGGTAGTAGGATACATTGGTGAAGACATCTGTTGCCTTTTGTTCAGAAAAAGACAGTTTCTTTACTGTTTCATTCCACATCTTATTAAATTCCTTTTCCAGCTCTTGATCTCTCATCTGGACATTCTTCTTCCGACATTGATCAATCAGTGCGCACACTGCCTTTTCAATTTCTTTTGTGTGATTTTCCTTGATTATATCAAGTTCTCTCATTCCCTGTTTGATTTCTGCTGCTGCAGTGAGCTGATGAAACACAGAGTTCTCCATTTCTCGTCGAAGGCTCTTTGCACTGTTTGCAAAGTCCTCTTTGTATCCTTCTACTAAATAGATATGACCCTCTGTTTGCTTGAAGTACTTTGTCAAATTTTCGAGAAGCTCTGTCTCCCGCTTAGACAGCACTGTGGAGGCTTCACTTTTCAAACACATGACGAACTGTTTCATGTCAGCTATTTCACACTTTGCAGCAACTGTGCCGAAATTTGCAATTCTTGTTTCAGCATTTGTAACCCACTTGTACATGTCTTTTTTGAATTCCCATTCCCATTTGTTGAATTCTGTGCATAGCTTCATGTATGCATCAGCCACTAGACTGTTTCTGAAGCTGAAGATGAAGTTTTCATGCTTTACTGCAGTCCACAGGCTTGACATCCACTCTTTAATCGCCAAGATATCATTAGCAGATGAATCACATTTTCCCAGTAAATGGATGATGTTTTTCTTGAGCTCATATACAGCTTCGCTGTACCCTGCATTGACTGGTGCCATTGGTGGGTTTCCATTCCATAGTCCAGAAATGTACCAGTTCCCAGTATCTGGACTGTATTCCATCACATCCGTGAAGCTCTTGTTCTCCTCTTTCTTTTCCATTTTGGCAGCTGCCTGTGTCATCTCATTTAACTGTTGCAAGAGCAGTTTCCTGTCTCTTAAGTTATTATCATTGGCTGAAACATCTGATACATTCTGATGAACAAACTGACATTTAGGCTTTTTGCCCACCTCTTTCATCCTGAGAAAAGCGTGCACAACTATTTGCAGGATGTCCTTCATTTCTGTTGAATTCTCCATTGAAATATTAATGATGGTGATATCACTCAGCCCCACGACAAGTGTTGCAAGCTCATTGTCATGCTCATGGCTGTCATCCAGTTGTGCAAGCTCTGGTGACTTTAAGCCCTCAGTGTCAATGATCACCATGAAGTCACAGTTGAGCACTTTTTTGACATCTTCATTGATTCTGATGAGCAACATAAAAGCACCTCGAGTGCATCGACCACTGCTGACTGCAAACTGCACTCCAAACATGGTGTTAAGAAGAGTGGACTTTCCTGTGCTCTGAACTCCAAGAACTGTGACTACCAGTATCTTGTTCTTGGGAGACACCAAGTCATGGAGCTGAGAGAGCACATCACTCACCCATCTGAGAGGTATGTTGGAGGCATCTCCATCTACAAGCTCAAGGGGAAATCCATCCAGCAGCAATCCTGCACAGAGTTTGGGCAGATGCTGTAACTGTTGACGTGATGGGTCTGTTTCTGGAAGGGACACTGAAGCTTCATAGATCTGACCCATTTCACGGAAGAAGTGTTCAGTCCCCAGTGAGCTGTTGGAAAGTTCTCTGTCAATCTCTTTAAGCTCATCTTTGTTCTCAGAATTCTTGGATTTTTCTCTGTACTGTTCCCTGAGGTCCGATAGTCTTTCTCGAGACAGGTTGTCAAGATTCATTCGCATCCATTTCAGGAAATAACATCTCTCTGTCCCTGGGCTCGATATTGCATTGATGAAGCATGTTATTGCATTTGATATGTTATAAGAGTTTTGTCTGTCTCGAAGTTCTCTTTTCTGTACTTGAAGACCACTTCTGTAAGTTTCGATTGCCTCAGACCCAACTTTTCGAAGCCGAAATTCTTCCTTCTCTACACTCGTCAGTTCCTTCCATATTTGGCCTTGCAGGGGGAGCTGCTCTTGTTTGTATTTAAGGGTGTCTTGAATTTCTGCAGTGATGGCATCTGCATTTTTCTTGGCAGTCTGGCACTCTGGACAGTTTTCATCAACCAAGATTCCCAGTTCATGGGCAATGTCAGCCATCTGCTCTATGCACATCTTCATCTTTGAGTTATCAACTACATCCTTCACTGTTTTCCTCAAATTTTTGATGAAGTCTGCGTCATTTGTCTTCTTAGTCTTAATAATGATGTTCTTAGTCAAACCCTGATTGGTTGCAACTTCTTTTAAAGAATCCATACTGAAGTGCTTGCTTTGATGGTTACCCACCAAGAAGATCTGTGCCTTGTGGTGCTGGTTAGTAAGCAACTTGCAGTCAGTGTCCAAATTGTCAAAGAAGACAAAAACTGCAGCAGATGTCTGACACAAAAAAGAAAACTGTGTTTCAAATGAAGTAATGTCCCCACGAAGGTTAGCTACAGCTACTGGCTCACTGAAAATATCACTTTTTTTTCCACGAGGAAGGTACCAAGTAATTTCAGTCAGTCCATCAGATATTCTTCTTGGACTGTCGCCACACTCCATGTTACGGTGAACAAAGGTGTCATGGTACTGCTGAGAATTGCTCAGAAGCTTATTGAGAATCTCTGACTTGGACAAGGAGCATTCCCCCAGTCTCACAAAGGATATCATTGGAAGTTCAGAGAGAACAATTCTGTCTTCAATAAAACCCTTGGATTGTGAAAGTGACTGAGGTCTGTACTCTTTAACAATGTCTCTCAAGGCCCAAAGCATGAGTGTGCACTGTTGTGTGTCACAATTAGGGAGCAGCAGCGGCACAGAAAACTGACACATAGACATTTTGAGTGCCATCTCCTGCTGTACAAAAGCATCAGAACACAGAAAGAGAGCAGTGATGATGTCGAGGGGGTTTAGCATGTCACCTGAGTTTGGACTGTCAAGCAGATTATCAAAATGGAAATCTGTAATCTCTGATGCAGCATCACAGGCTGATTCACATTCTGATGTACACTTCACATTCCTGGCTGTCACATTAACCATCATTAGCTTCTTCAGAAAATACCATGGAAGATCTGATTGACACTTGGCAGTTACGTCAGTAATGGTCTTCTCATCAATCTGAAGTATTTTACTCAGGGACAGCTTCTCTGTCAAGTGCTGCACCATCCCAAGATCCTCCAAGAACCTCTCCAGGTGTGTCTCTGTGGATATGAAGATGCTTGTTACATCAGACCTTCTAAAACATGTTAGATCCATTTCATTAACACATAGTAGATTAATGCATGTATGTTCAAATTTCTGTACAATCAATTTTACATGCTTCTTTTGTATTCAAACTATAAAAAGCTACATTTGACACATTTTTAGTAACTGGACTTTTAGACATACAGCAATTTGTCATGATGAAATTCTATTATTTTGTCATTTAAATTGTTATGAATATTAAGGCCAATCATTGTCATTTATTGGGAAACATGTTTTGTTTTTTTCTTTGAACAACCCACAGAGGTATTTAATTTCCATTCTACACTGACAGAACCATTGTTTGGCTTTTTGATTGTCGATTTGGCCCAGTACATACTGCTTCTGGAGTTTTTTGGGTTTTGATAATGCCAAATATATTTGGATTATTACAGGCAGTGGCGCAGTATTTCACTATTATTTTAAGGATGCATTATCCAGAGAGTAATATGCACCTATAGGCGGGTTCACGGAGCATTTTTTGTGGTGTATTGTGTGTTGCACAATGTTAAGAGACACCCTTGATAAACAAGACTCTGCAGAGAAGTGGTCTCTCTTACTACCTGTTAAATCACCTAGATTTTTCCACAGTTCCATAATGAAACAAAGATTTATTCACAGTTCTCCGCATACAGAACCAATATAAAATATTTCTAATGTTGTGATTTGTGCTGTTACTTCTCTTACTTCGATAGTTATTTGACCCAATTCCTGTTAATGTTTCAAGTTTTAGTTGTGTTTTCTATCCCTTAGTGCTGTGTGTCTATATGTGTGTGTGTGTGTGTGTGTGTGCGCGCGCGCATGCTTTGTGTGCAAGGGAGAGAAGGGGTGGGGGGGTTCCTTTCATTTCATTTCTTCTATTCTATAAAGCACTTTGTATTACATTGTATATATGAAAAGAACTGTACAAATAAAGTCAGATTGAATGATAAAATTGCACAAAAAGGCAGGGAAAATATATGATTTGGAATTTTGTTCAAAAGATGTTTAAAAAGTAAAGATAAAGAAGATGATAATGTTTTAAAAAGATGTTTCCACACTTTGAAAACCCCTGCTCCGAATGAGCGTTGTTCATTGAACACCTTCATTTTTTGGTGAACATTGAGCTTAACGTATCTGCGTGCATCGAATGAATGTGAACATGAGTCGTTCACTTTTGCCAGAGTGAATGGTGCTTTAATGCACCAAAAAGCTGTTTTCAAACTGCCAAAAAATATCAGAATAACAACTGCTTTATGCCGGCACATGAGCATTTACATGCACTCCATTGTAGTCAGTATTCAGCGCTCGCTTCAGTTTGTCATTTGCTAAACTATAGTTTATAACATGTAAATGAAAAATTAAATATATACTTTCCTCCCAGAGGCATCCAGGATCAGATCTCTGTTCGTCCTGAATACATTCTCTTTCGTCCCTGGGACTACTGGACGACATTAGTCTCAAGCACTGGTGGTAACCTTCACTGTTTAAGTGAATGGACTGAGTATTCATATCATTGAATGTGGTGTATTATTGAGGCTTGGTTACTGTGATTATTTTGTTATTGCTAGTACAAGGAATAGTGAACGACAGTAAGGTTGAAACAAGTGTTCAGTGATAGTAATGAACATACTATTGTTTTAACATTTTTACCTAGTCATTGTGGATCCAAATAGAGAATTGAATATACATGTATAAATACAGGGTACCAGTTCATAGCTGTTCGTCTTGTGTGGTCATTGAATATTGCAAATAGCCTTTTCTTCCTCCTGTTCCAGTCTGGAATCTTCTGATTCTGGTCCAATGTAATCATAACTTCTACTATCAGACCTCACAGAACACGTTTTCGGCCTTAACTCACAATTTAACTGAAATGTCAAACCTCACTGTGACATCTTAATAGTCTGCAAAAATACCTCTGGCTATTATTCAATACTGTAATTCAGGAAGGGGAGATTGTGACCATATTTCGTGCTGGTTGGTGGAGGCATACAAAGTGGTAATTGTAATGTTTCCATGTAAAATGTGTATTTCTAGTTTGGCCTCATGATGGTGCTGTTATTTCACTGTTACTATGAATACATACAGATAATAATGAAGAGGTATGTGTATAATAAGTTTACCTGTCACAGTAACATTTTGTTGCAGCACCTGGGTTACAGGTTTTACGGCAGAGCAGCATTTTTGTTGGTGGATTGAGGGCTTTGATTACAGCAGCCGTGCAAATCAAGAGGCTACTGATGATGAGGTATTAGTTTTTGTGCCATTGATTCATCTGGTCATTTAAAACAAGAGGAGCATGAGTGTGACGAAGCTAGCTCAGAGGACGTGCACTCTGACTGGCACAATGATCAGGATACGCCCAAGCAGAGAAGTTAGGGCTAATGAGGGACTCTTACAGTAAACGCTTACAAATCCTCTTGGCTGAAAAACAAAAAGTGCACACAATCATGCTGTATTGATAAGAAGCGAGTGACTGTGTTTATATGACTGCTGTGTATTTGGGTTTTGGACTCTGAGAAGTTACAGTATGTGATGTTTAAGATAGTACAGTATAAATTTGAAATAAAACAACTTTTGTTGTTGACAATACTTCCTGGAAAGTTTAAAAGCAACATGATTTTAATCTACATTTCATAAATACTTGGTTGCTAAAGACCCAAGGTATGATTTGAAAAAAGGCCCATGCATTTGCATTTATGAGTTAAGTCTGCCACTCTTATACCCTTTTTTGTTGTCATTGCATTTGGCTAACATAACATTATAGTGCACATGATGATTTACAACACTGTATGTTGGGCATCCCTTAGGAGATATTATTATTGATGATATCAGTGACTCTCACTTTTGTTAATGGTATCATGGAAACAATCTGCCAATGCAAACTCACTATAGTCCCAAGAAGATTTCATCTGGAAAAACAACTCACCTCTAATCACCTGTGTTCTTAAGCCATGAGTTTGAAGGTGCTTTATATCTAGCTAATATCATATCATTCACTTAAGGGAGCTTCATTTTTTTTACACTGAGGTCTGTGTTTCCATTTATACATGATATTTCTATTTTGCATAATTATTATTTTTATTTAGAGTTGGTGCATCTGCAGTCTTGGAAGAAGTTAGTGACTTTTTGCATCATTTTTTTGTAACTAAATTTACCCTTTACTTACTTGTGTGTACAGATGTTATGGCAGTAACTTCCTCAGGGGACTGGAAAGAGTTCTGCACTCCTGACCCCAGGTCCATTGTCTCTTGCACAATTTTTCCCTCCCTGCAAAAAGTCACGATGTAGCTCTCCACTTCACCAGCAGGAGTATCCAAATGCTGAGACACTGTCTTGCTGCTGACATCATAGACTGTAATCGTCACAGGAGGGCAGGGAGCTGTGGAAATAACAATAATAGTGTTGATGGTAATAATTTTACTTAATACTACATACAGACTTTAATGTCTTTCTGCTGAACAACAGATTGCATAAAAGCTGACCTTTACCACCTGCATCAGAGGGCAGGGAGCTGTCGAAATAACAATAATAGTGTTGATGGTAATAATTTTACTTAATACTACATACAGACTTTAATGTCTTTCTGCTGAACAACAGATTGCATAAAAGCTGACCTTTACCACCTGCATCAGTCTGTTGACAGTCACCCTTGCCGTCAAACCATGGAGTTGATATAGTGTCCTCTACTTCCTCACAGTAAAGCTCGACAAATGAATCTTCATCACTGATTCCCTTGATAAATGAGAAAAATATACATTTGCAAATATGATGAGTCAACTCATACGCATTGTTTTCTATGACAGTATTTCCATTGTATCTTTATTTATCTTTCAGAGATGTACAAACTTGCTGTTTACCTCCATTGTGGCTTCACTCTGTCATCCCACTCCTGGTTCTGATTATTCAAACGTGTTCTCACTGAAAGTAATGAGAGACAAGTCTATAAGGCTTCATTCCCCAAGAATTATCAATACACCAGCCTATAGCCTACCTGGCTGCAGCATAGACCCCCCACCCCTCCCGCATCACATTACTGATTCTAAACACCCACATCCTGAGCTGATGAACCAGAAACAACCTAGCGCCCTTGTGGGTAACATCCCTAACTCAGCCGTTATCAAGTAGTGTGAAAGCCATCCAGAATCACAGGGGGGTAAGAAGTGAATGGTTTTACCAGGCCAATTTACTAATCACAATCAGACTTGAGTCTTTAATTCTTGGGTGTAGGCTTTGAAAATGTACAGGGTGATGCTGGGAATATTTTTCATTCATTTCTTTTTTCATTCTGCCTGAACCATAGAAACAGCTAGTATGTTGGCAGCTATAATACAGTACTGGTTTGGGGAAATACTCTGCAGATACAAAAGAAAGGTGAGATGATGTGACGTGTTACATTATTCATTTATTGCTCCCTTCTTTCAAAGGGCAGAGCTCCAACATTGTACAGCCATTGTGAGCATAAATACTTTGCTATATATTATCCTATTGTAAATGAATGTGTTCCAGCCACAATAATAACTGAAGCACAGTCATAATCATAGCTACAGTCTGTCTCAGTCAGATTGGACAACAGATGCTTGGAGCCGAATAAAACAGTGTAGAGAGCTAAGGTAAGAAGACCTGTTCTCTAGACCTGCAGCTCTGTTAGTTAGTTATGTATCTTGCTACAATGATAAAGACTTTTTAGTGCCACACTGTGTGATGTTGATGGGTGTTCCTATTATTCTGTCCACCCCATTCAAATAAATCAGGGTTAGCTAAACAACAGACACACCTGTACAATGCAGTACAGTTTAAGAGCAAATTTCAACAAACCCTCAACTCTAGATGAATCCTCCTAGTACTGCTGTATTAGATTGCATTAGCTTTAGCTAGGTGTTCCTAATGAACTGACAACTGAGTGTATATCATCATACATATCAGCCTTCCTCTGTGGTTCAGAAGAAATGCAGATGTTTTGCAAGATAACACAAAACTTATTGGAAGGGACAGCAAAAGTAGTTCATGAAAGAGAACCCACATCCTGTGAAGAAAAACGGCTGTTAAACCGAACATGAGCACTGATCAGAAACAGTAGGATGACAGCCAGTGCTCCTGTGGGAAAGTACCCTCAACTGTTAAGCACCCAAAAAAAGCTCTCCTTGCTGAGCCTGCTTCTGGTCGTATGTACTTCACAGTAATACCCAACAAAAACATAAAGCACAGAAATCATTACAATAATGATAATCATGTTTTCTTTTGCACCTCCAACAATATTATTATATCCTAAAATATGTCTTGCAGTTCTTAGGTCTAGTGGTGTGACATAAGTAAAATTGAAAATACAGTAAAATGTGTCCTTGTGGCAGGCTCAGGTGCTCAGTTGTAATAAGAGTTTCCAAAGCAGGCAATCACAGCCCTGCAGTATCACATTGCATTAGTAATCAGTTGTCCAAATAGTAGCTATATTGTTCACTGACAAAACAAAAGCAAATAGAAAACCACCTTTGCAGAAAATACTCACTCACTCATTTATGCAGGATTCGAAGATGAAGAATTTGTCCTGTTGCTGTTGATCAAGCACCAGACCTCCCTGCATATGACAATGCAGTTCTGCAACGCAGTCCACTCCTTAAATACTGCTGGTGAAACCACTTTCACTTTTGATTTAATGATCATGTGGTTTCCCAGAAAACAAAATCTGATTCCAGTAAACTAACCAGTGAAACTTGATAAAAGGCACCTCAGGTGGTAGAGTGCATTAAGATGTTCTCTCTGTTGTGTTGCAGAATCAAGACAATTTAAGAAATCAATGAAGCATGGGAATCTCATAATGTTGATGACACATTTCACTATAAAAGTAAGCATGTAAACTCCAGGGTTAAATTCAAAGTTGAGTTTTCACACTGACATTTCAATTAAAGTTCATACACAAACATACATTTTACTAAGGTCAAGGCTGGTGTAAGAAAGAAGATCTGAACTCAAACAAATACTAAACAAAAGGTTAAGGTGATTTATTTAACTGGACTTCATGGACTGATTATGGGAATTTGGATTTAACTCGTGTGGACTTGAATATATGAACCAGATTTTAGAATGAGCCACCACAAATACATCCCAAGTAAACAAAATGAATTGATGAGCTTAAAACTGAAAACTGTTAAGCATACTTTCTGTCCCAAGACAACAAAAGACTGTATGTATCAGACTGTTATTCATAGTGTGTTACAGCCGAGACTGGTAGAAACTTTCACATACTTGACTCACATCAATATGCAAGGGCAATAATCTAAGATAGAAGAGTATGAGCAGCCATTTGCAGCTTTTATCACCTAGATAGCATTATCTTGTTTCTGAAAAGTTCCATTACATTGTATGTGGTCACACACTTAACCTCGTCTGTGGTTCACACGGTTGGGGCTGGACTCAGGTTTATTCTCATTTCAGCAGACCTGAAATCTGTGGTCAGTCTGTGATAAAATAAGATGACTTCATGCACACAGTGAGGTTATGTAGATCCGTGTGAGGTCACATAATTTAACGCCCAACAATAGCAAACATACACAAAGACTGACACATACACTCACTCACATTAATCTTCAGCTTGGTCTCCTTTGTGAAGCTGCACCTGTTGTTTTGTTTTGACATTCTTTGCTGAATTCAAAAACTCAAAACTTGATCGCAAAATTTTACTGAAGAAATTTACTTGTGTAAAAATGTACTTGGATGTAAGTCACTTAAAATATTAAACATTAGTGTTACATTTTTAAAAGGAAGAAGAGGAGGGGTAAACATATGGTGATAACAATAACATATGATAAAACTATTGAATTAAAGAACATCTTTAGGCTACCAGGCGTATACAATAAATATAATATAATAAATTCCAGTCAGGCAATTTGCAGCCTGGGCATACAACTGATAATTACACATATACACTCTGTTTGAAGTTTATTTGGAACACCTAGCTAAAAGTAATGCAGTCTAATACAACAGGTTTTCAATTTTGATATTGTTACTTGTTGTAAAGAGTTGTTGATTCAACTGTGTGATCATTTTGGAGGATGTAGAGTGTGGAGCTGCTGTTGTATTACATTATACAGAGAGGTGTTCTTGTAATTTAGCCTACCTATATATCTATTTCAATTAAAGTTCATTGTAACACACACACAAACGTACATTTTACTAGGGTTTAAGCAGGTGCTGTAAGAAAGAAAATCTGAACTCAAACAAATACTAAACAAAGGGTTAAGCTGATTTATTTAACTGGACTTCATGGACTGATTATGGGAATTTGGATTTAACTCGTGTGGACTTGAATATATGAACCAGATTTTAGAATGAGCCACCACAAATACATCCCAAGTAAACANCGTACATTTTACTAGGGTTTAAGCAGGTGCTGTAAGAAAGAAAATCTGAACTCAAACAAATACTAAACAAAGGGTTAAGCTGATTTATTTAACTGGACTTCATGGACTGATTATGGGAATTTGGATTTAACTCGTGTGGACTTGAATATATGAACCAGATTTTAGAATGAGCCACCACAAATACATCCCAAGTAAACAAAATGAATTGATGAGCTTAAAACTGAAAACTGTTAAGCATACTTTCTGTTCCAAGACAACAAAAGACTGTATGTATCAGACTGTTATTCATAGTGTGTTACAGTCGAGACTGGTAGAAACTTTCACATATGTGACTCACATTAATATGCAAGGGCAATAATCTAAGATAGAAGAGTATGAGCAGCCATTTGCAGATTTTATCACCTAGATAGCGTGAATCTTGTTTCTGAAAAGTTGGTCACACACTTAACCTCGTCTGTGGTTCGCGCGGTTGGGGCTGGAGTCAAGTTTATTCTCATTTCAGCAGACCTGAAATCTGTGGTCAGTCTGTGATAAAATAAGATGACTTCATGCACGCAGTGAGGTTATCTAGATCCGTGTGAGGTCACATAATTTAACGCCCAACAATAGCAAACGTACACAAAGACAGTGACACATACTCACTCACATTAATCTTCAGCTTGGTCTCCTTTGTGAAGCTGCACCTGTTGTTTTGTTTAGACATTCTTTGCTGAATTCAAAAACTCAAAACTTGATCCCAAAATTGTACTGAAGAAAATAAATTTTACTCAAGTAGAAGTTAAATTACATGTGTAAAAATGTACTCCAATGTAAGTCACTTAAAATATTAAACATTTTACATTTTTAAAAGGAAAAAGAGGAGGGGTAAACATATGGTGATAACAATTACATACGATAAAACTATTGAATTAAAGAACATCTTTAGCCTACCAGGCGTATACAATAAACATATAATGTGCATACAACTGATAATTACACATATACACTCTGTTTGAAGTTTACTAGGGACACCTAGCTAAAACTAATGCAGTCTAACACAACAGGTTTTCAATTTTGATATTGTTAAAACAGAGATTAACAACAAACTCCACAGTGGCTGCAGCTGACAAACAGACAAAACACTACATTGCTAGGCAATGCAGTAGTTGTTGATGCTGTACAGTGTTGCACACACCTGTCTCAACGTCACTCTGCGTCTATTGGACCATAAAGGTCTCCATAATCATCTCGAAATCTTATCTAGGTCTCTTACATGGCAGGTGTGTTAGATTTGGGGCACTTGCCGTAGTGCATTCTAAACAGCAGCTTCTGATTTGAATCTTTCCATTTGTGATGTTCTCACACATTTAATCATAACTTCATCATACGGCTTCTGTTTCTACTGTGAAATGATTTCGACTTCAAATGTAGCAAAGTAAAATACTTGAGTTAAGAAATACTTAAGTACAAGTAAAGTTACTGATTCTTAAAAATACTTGTATGTAATTTGTTGCTTCTACCCCTACATTCTGATCTAGGAAACATTAATGACATTCATAGCCAGACTGCTGATTTTGTTCCTTTATTGACTCAGTTAACAGAAGTAAGTAATGTATACATGTTGACAACACCAATATAGAATGAATGATATTTTAATTCCTTTGAAAGTGCAAATATTTGGCACCAGATACTTAAATGAAATAAAAACAAGAGATTCTGAATTCAAAGTAAGACAATCACACGCTCATTAAAAGATAAAGAAAAATAATACTCAGGTAATGATTATATGTTAAAAAAAACTTAATTACATTTTACAACACTGGAAATGTAAATATTTTGCATCAGATACTCCACAAAAGTGGAAAGAAAAAGACAAAGTTTAATTTAATTTGTTAGGTTTCTTGGAATGTTTCGTACATGTCTTCCTCACATGTACATTGACTGAGAGAATCAAAAAGTGTTTAAAACTGAGCTCATTAACATTAGAATAGAGTTAAAGCTGATTATTTTTATTTAATATATGACATCAACCTTGGATGAAGGTGAGCACTGACTGCAGTGTTTCTCTTATATTTTTATATTGCCCCATCAAAAGTTTTAGTTTTTTAATGTTTAATTAACAGGAAGATGAAAATGTCCATGAGAGAATAATGAATGAATCAATGTAATGAGGAGAATGTGCACCTCTGTAAACACACAGCATGTAGTCTCTCACTTGATGTTAAATGACTCTCTGAGACTCTCCTCTGCCTGCTTACGTGTGATATTTTTCCAAGTTTTAGGAATATCAGCAGGCTGTGCATCATATGTATCTGCAAACTTACTGTTAAACCTTGCCAGTATGTATTTCCAGTAGTCTGATGCCTGAAGGCTTACATCTGGAGGAATTTTCCAGTCTGGAAAAATTTCTTTGTAATGCTTGTAAGGGTACCATTCATTGTTTGTAGCATTACATTGAAAATTGGCATCACTGATCACAAGGGAAGAGCATATGTCAATGACAAGTGTTTCTGTCTGGTACCATCGATATCTACCAAGACCCTCTGGCCGATGTAGTGAAGCCCAGTGCTCAGTATGGGCTTTTCCTCCCGCCTCACAGGGCACTGAACAGAATGGACACTGTTTACCACATCCCATCAGTCTGGTGAAAAGCTCATTCTGGGGATTCACATGAAGATGTTTTAGTATCATCTGGATATTTGTTTTTTTGAACTCTTCTTTGAGAGCTTGTCCCATCTCATTCACACACTCTGTGAACCAGTGAGCAAACTGTTCCTGGTTTGCTTTGTTCAGAATCATGAAAGCACCAAGAGCATCCTGGGAAATGACCAGCTTATCTCCAAGTTCCTGACACACATGATCAACAAATGTCTTCAAGTTGCCACTCTTTTTCATTTTTGCCTTGTTGATAGCATCATATATGCTCCTGATACTTGACTGAATATGACGAGCCTCAAACTCAGAAATCTTAGAACCATTTGAGAAGTGAGTCACTGTCTGGTCGAGTATCCACTTCTTCACATATTCCTCATATGAGCAAATGTAGCTCAAATACTTTTCAAAGTTATCCTTTGAAAGTAAATCCAGTAAAACTGAATACTGGAAGGATATTCTTGTGCTGAACTGTTGTTGTGTCAGCATCTCACCAATGATATCAGGACCTAGGGAACGGTTGATGAAGTCCTCAACTGCAGGCTTCAAGCATTGGTTGGTGAATTCTTCTGCCTTCTTCTGGCACTGGTCTCGTTTATGAAACACATCTTTAAAATCAGCACAAAACTTCCCTTTGTTTTGACTCAGACATCTGTAAGGATCATTCACATGTAGGAAATCTTCGTGCATTTTCTGAAATACTCTGGCTGCAACTCCACAGATGTGTTGTTTTAGAGAAACTTCGAACTCAATGCCTGTCTTTACATCCTGATTGTTTTGCAGCCTCTCATCAATCATGTGTAGCATCTCCTGGATGTAAGTGTCAGAGTAATTGTTTTTTCTATTGACTTTTTGAGTCAAAAACTGAAAACAAACAGCGATGATACTGTCAGCCATTTTTTGTACCATCATGATGTGATCTTGCCCGCTCATCCATTTGCTCACTTGGTGTTTAACTTGTTTGCAGAATCCCTCCTCTGTATATTTGAAAGGCATTTTGCCACAATCTCTCAGGCTTTTTTTACTCAACAACTCACATGCATGGCTCCCCTTGTGTGATAGATTTATTCTCAGATAGTGGGATACACTGGTGACGACATCTGTTGCCTTTTGTTCAGAAAAAGACAGTTTCTTCACTGTTTCATTCCACATCTTCTCAAATTCCTTGTCCAGCTCTTGATCTCTCATCTGGACATTCTTCTTCCGACATTGATCAATCAGTGCGCACACTGCCTTTTCAATTTCTTTTGTGTGATTTTCCTTGATTATATCAAGTTCTCTCATTCCCTGTTTGATTTCTGCTGCTGCAGTGAGCTGATGAAACACAGAGTTCTCCATTTCTCGTCGAAGGCTCTTTGCACTGTTTGCAAAGTCCTCTTTGTATCCTTCTACTAGATAGACATGACCCTCTTTTTGCTTGAAGTACTTCGTCAAATTTTCAAGAAGCTTTGTCTCCCACTTAGACAGCACTGTGGAGGCTTCACTTCTCAAAGACATGAGAAGATCTTTCATGTCAGCTATTTCAGACTTTGAAGCAATTGTTCTGAAATTTGAAATTCTTGTTTCAGCATTTGTAACCCACTTGTACATGTCTTTTTTGAATTCCCATTCCCATTTGTTGGATTCTGTGCATAGCCTCATGTATGCATCAGCCACTAGACTGTTTCTGAAGCTGAAGATGAAGTTTTCATGCTTTACTGCAGTCCACAGGCTTGACATCCACTCTTTAATCGCCAAGATATCATTAGCAGATGAATCACATTTTCCAAGTAGATGGATGATGTTTTTCTTGAGCTCATATACAGCTTCGCTGTACCCTGCATTGACCGGTGCCATTGGTGGGTTTCCATTCCAGAGTCCAGGAATGTACCAGTTCCCAGTATCTGGACTGTACTCCATCACATCTGTGAAGCTCTTGTTCTCCTCTTTCTTTTCCATTTTGGCGGCTGCTTGCGTCATCTCATTTAACTGTTGCAAGAGCAGTTTCCTGTCTCTTAAGTTCTTGTCATGGGCTGAAACATCTGATACATTCTGATGAACAAACTGACATTTCGGCTTTTTGCCCACCTCTTTCATCCTGAGAAAAGCGTGCACAACTATTTGCAGGATGTCCTTCATTTCTGTTGAATTCTCCATTGCAATATTAATGATGGTGATATCACTCAGCCCCACGACAAGTGTTGCAAGCTCATTGTCATGCTCATGGCTGTCATCCAGTTGTGCAAGCTCTGGTGACTTTAAGCCCTCAGTGTCAATGATCACCATGAAGTCACAGTTGAGCACTTTTTTGACATCTTCATTGATTCTGATGAGCAACATAAAAGCACCTCGAGTGCATCGACCACTGCTGACTGCAAACTGCACTCCAAACATGGTGTTAAGAAGAGTGGACTTTCCTGTGCTCTGAACTCCAAGAACTGTGACTACCAGTATCTTGTTCTTGGGAGACACCAAGTCATGGAGCTGAGAGAGAACATCACTCACCCATTTGAGAGGTATGTTGGAGGCATCTCCATCTACAAGCTCAAGGGGAAATCCATCCAGCAGCAATCCTGCACAGAGTTTGGGCAGATGTTGCAACTGTTGACGTGATGGGTCTGTTTCTGGAAGGGAAACTGAAGCTTCATACATCTGACCCATTTCACGGAAGAAGTGTTCTGTCCCCAGTGAGCTGTTGGAAAGTTCTCTGTCAATGTCTTTAATTTCAATTTTGTTCTCAGAATTCTTGCATTTCTTTTTGTACTGTTCCCTGAGGTCCGATAGTTTTTCTCGAGACAGGTTATCAAGATTTATTCGCATCCACTTCAGGAAATAACATCTCTCTTTCCCTGGGCTTGATATTGCATTGATGAAGCATGTCATTGCAATTGATATGTCATAAGAGTTCTGTTTCTTCCGAAGTTTTTGTTTCTGTACCTGAAGATCACTTTTGTACATTTCTATGTTTTCAGACCCAACTTTTCGAAGCCGAAATTCTTCCTTTTCTAAACTCGTAAGGTCCTTCCATATTTGGCCTTGCAGGGGAAGCTGCTCTTCTTTGTATTTAAGGGTGTTTTGAATATCTGCAGTGATGGCATCTGCATTTTTCTTGGCAGTCTGGCACTCTGGACAGTCTTCATCAACCAAGATTCCCAGTTCATGGGCAATGTCAGCCATCTGCTCTATGCACATCTTCATCTTTGAGTTATCAACAACATCCTTCACTGTTTTCCTCAAATTTTTGACAAAGTCTGCATCATTTGTCTGCTTAGTCTTAATAAGGATGTTGTTGTTGGTCAAGCCCAACTTAATTGCAACTTTTTTTAGAGAATTTAAATTGAAGTGCTTGCTTTGATGGTTACCCACCAAGAAGATCTGTGCCTTGTGGTGCTGGTTAGTAAGCAACTTGCAGTCAGTGTCCAAATTGTCAAAGAAGACAAAAACTGCAGCAGATGTCTGACACAAAAAAGAAAACTGTGTTTCAAATGAAGTAATGTCCCCACGAAGGTTAGCTACAGCTACTGGCTCACTGAAAATATCAATGTTTTTGTTTCCACAAGGAAGGTACCAAGTAATTTCAGTCAGTCCATCAGATATTCTTCTTGGACTGTCGCCACACTCCATATCGTGGTGAACAAAGGTGTCATGGTACTGCTGAGAATTGCTCAGAAGCTTATTGAGAATCTCTGACTTGGACAAGGAGCATTCCCCCAGTCTCACAAAGGATATCATTGGAAGTTCAGAGAGAACAATTCTGTCTTCAGTAAAACCCTTGGATTGTGAAAGTGACTGAGGTCTGTATTCTTTAACAATGTCTCTCAAGGCCCAAAGCATGAGTGTGCACTGTTGTGTGTCACAATTAGGGAGCAGCAGCGGCACAGAAAACTGACACATAGACATTTTGAGTGCCATCTCCTGCTGTACAAAAGCATCAGAACACAGAAAGAGAGCAGTAATGATGTCAAGGGGGTTCAGCATGTCACCTGAGTCTGGACTGTTGAGCAGATTATCAAAATTTAAGCTTGTATTCCCTGCCACAGCATTACTGTCAGATTCACATTCTGATGTACACTTCACATTCCTGGCTGTCACATTAACCATCATTAGCTTCTTCAGAAAATACCATGGAAGATCTGATTGACACTTGGCAGGTTCATCAGTAATGGTCTTCTCATCAATCTGAAGTATTTTGCTCAGTGATAACTTCTCTGTGTAGTGTTTCTCCAACCCCAGGTCTTCGAGTAAGCTCTCCAGGGGTGTCTCTGTGGACATGAAGATGCTTGTTATTTCAAACCAATCATAGGTGTTTTAAGGATAGCAGATCAGGTTGACAAGATATGTCAGTAGTGAGTTGATGTAAAGCGATTTTATTATCCTTCAAAAATACAATGAAATCCTGAACTCTTTTACTTTACTCATTGTAATAATTGTATAGATTCTACTTAATTATTGCTTTTGAAGTCAGTAATCAAAAATATAATTTAAAAAAATCAATGTTGTTGATTTCGTATCATTATAGCAAAAGAAAAAAATAATAAATAATTTGATGATCAAGGTATTTAAGTCGATACAAAAAACAATTACCAATGCAAATACAACTATAATGACAACATAGGCAGCTGGCTGCTTTCTAATCCACAATATCTCATAGAAAATTAGAGTGAAAATTTAAAATTTAATTTGAAAATGAGAATAAAAAGTACATTTCCAGTTAGTTGGTTAGCTGGAAAGCTGCCCCAGAAGTAATCCCTGTTCAAAATGGCAGTGTTTCTTTAAAGGATTCACATGCTGGTGTTATCGATTGTTCTCGCCTATTTATTGAAGCTTGAAGTTAGAGAAAGGTACACAGTGAATTAGCTGAGATGAACCCACATGTATTAAATATAACACTGCAAATTCTCCTCAATCACGTGTGTAACCAAGCAAACAACACTAAGAGTTAAAGGCTGTTTCCAAAACTGTTTCTATTTACCATTATGTCCAGTATTTTTACCTTTCACCATTTTTTTTCTGAATAACTACTGAATTTTTTTGTGCAAAATTTATGAATCAGTGCACTGAACAATACTACAAATGATTTAAAGAAACAGTGTACATTGGTTTATATATCTTTCTGATAGTAACCCCATAATGCAATGTGCAGCACTTTATAAATGCAAACAGTATGGTGACAAACCTTTCAGATTTTATGATTGATTAATTTAAGCTTTGATTTATTTAAGAAAATTGTGAGCTTATGACAGCAATGACTGAGCCTCTCCATTACACTGCATGCCACAGCATTGCCCAGACCAGGCACCACGAAGATAGTGGATTGAAAATGGAGGAAACTCTTTTTTTTTTGTTGGAGATTGTAACTTATTGATTGTAACAACTATGCAAATGCAAAATGAATGCATCATGCTGCTCAAGAAGAGATTTGGGGATATGTGGCTGATAAGGTGAGAAGTTAAGGGACAGATTTCAGTGGCAGTATTTGAACAAAGAGGAGGTGGCTGAGTAATTTGTGCACATCATGTCAGAAGGTCTACAGGCAGATTTGTTCAGAAAGTCAGCAGGGCAGTATTGACAGAAATGCATTTCTAGGTCTATACGATGATGTCAGGATGGCTCAGCACCCAGCTGAAATTAAGAAATTATCAGCTACATGCTAGGCATAATGAGATATAACTAATAATACTTATTTTGTAAACTGTAAGGCAATCCCTCCCTACCGTTTGTAACTGTATGGATTGACTTATGAGAAACTGGAAATACTGGCCAACATTTTTCCCCGTCTGTCCACTAGGTGTCTTCAGTGACTTGCCGTTGGATATTTGGCTGCCATGACCTTTACAAATGTGAACATTCGCCAACAGTCCTGTCCTGCATGTGCTAGTTGTTGAGTTGTTTCTCTGTTCGGCTGCAGTTATGCTGTCAGCTTTCCAAATATTTGAAGTAAAGTCTCCTGTTGGTGTCAGCTACTGCTGCATCTGCCTCCCTTCTGTCTGTACTTGGATCCTATCCACTAGTCCTGTTAGAACACTAATTATCATCACTAAGTATCATTTTACCTAAGTTTGTGTTTGATTTACCCACATTATTCCTACTTTACTTACTCTTCTTTTTTAGCCCTTCAAAGAGTGAAAATGTGTCTGCATTTGTACTCTGGGAAGAAATTGGTGACCTTATGGCTCCTTTTTCCCACAATTTGATTTGATCTGATTTGAATCGATTTTCTTTTACTTACTTGTATGGACAGACTTGTTGCTGGCATGGCAGGTTGTTATCTTCACGGTAGAGTTTGGCACTGTGTAAATAAGAAAAATGATAATGGTAACATTGTGAATGATTCAGCTTTAACTACTAACAGTGCACAGCAAACAGTGCCTTTTGTTCTGAACAATAGATTGCATGAAGCTGATCTTTACCACAGTCACCCTCGCTGTCAAGCCCTGGTGTTGATGTGTCGGCACAGTAGAGGTCAACAAATGACTCATCACTGCTTCCCTTGATAAATGAGAAAACATACATTTTCAAATATAATGAATCAACTCATTATCCCTTAGACATTATCTTGTAGGACAGTCAATCCATTGTATCTTTATTAACTGTTTACCTCCATTGTGGCTTCACTCTCAGTCATCCCACATTTGGTCCTGATTATTTAAACAACTTCTCACTGAAAGTAATGAGAGACAAGTCTATAAGGCTTCATTCCCCAAGCATTAAAAATATCCCAGCCAACAGCCTACATGACTGCAGAATGGACCAACAGGGGTGTGTGCTGATCACAGTAATAATTTATATAGACCAGTATCTAAAATGTGTGTGTTCGGTTTAAAAAATGTTTTCCTTCTAGGGTGACTATTAACAAAGACCCCCACCTCCACCCCTCCTGCATCACCTAACTGAATCAGTCATTAAACCAAACATGAGCAGAAACAACCCAGCTTGGGAAACCCCTGAACTGTTATCATGCAGTGGTCTCAACTAAGAGATATATGAAATATGTTTAGTGAATACCTAAAAATGTTGTTTTAGTTTTTCAGGTCCTCCCATCAGGCACATAATGGAAACTGACAAAACTGACAAAACAATAACATATAGCAACCTACCTTTTGCAGAGGAGATTCATCCATGGCAATACTGCATTCTTTTAGCCATTCAGTTATGCAGGATATATAGATTTTGTATTTGTCCTGTTTCTGTCAATGAAGCACCACCCTTCTCTGTGTTCGACTATACAGTGCTGCAGTGCAGACCCCTCTTTTTATTCTGCTGGTGAAGTAACTTTCACTTTTGGTTTTTGTGATCATGTGGTTTCCCGGAAAGTAACATTTCTGTTACAGTACTTCCAAGAAAGAAACTTGATGAAGGTCACCTCAGATGGTGCAGTGCAGTAAGATGTTTTTCCCTGTTGTATTGCTGAATTAAGACAGTTTAAGAAATCAATGTTGAAACCATGGGAATCATACAATGCTGATTATAAGCCTGTATTTTCACCGTAAAATTAAGCATTACTTCAAACTTCAGGTTTAATTCAAGGTTCAATATTCACACTGTTTTATGAAAAAATTGCAACCATTTGCTATAAGTAAGACAGCAGTGTTAGAAAGAAAATGTGTGCTGTGCAGCTGAACTTTCATAGGCTTATTCTGAACGATTGTGCAACAATATATCGATAGAAAATCCTAAGTGGAATTAAACATTTTTTCTTTATTACCAAAAAATGTCAACTATTAGCTGTGAAATGATGACATGCCTTTGCAAGTAACTTCAAATCATTCTTTTTGAAATGACACAGGATATTTACAAATGTATATGAATCTTAAATATTGGACTTTTTACCAGGGATGTTTCATCGTTTTAAACTGTTAACAGTTAACAGGGTTCTTACACCCATGAAAACCAAGACATATTTTGACTAAAAAAGACACAAACTGTTTGACAAGTCTGGAAAGATTACATATTGGTCTTGCTAATACAGGGACGATCCATGTGAGAGTATTTTTTAGTACTTTTCAAGATTGCTATTGTGGGATTGTATGGATGGTTGATTTTTAATTTTATAAGCCACAAGAAAATGCCCTGAAACTTGTAAACCAAATGCAAATGTTTCTAAAAAAAAATATCAGGGTCAAGCCAAAAATTGCGTGCCTTTGCTGCTGCGTTGAAATGAAGGCGGCGTCGCCATGTTTTTCTGCACCAAAACATTTGTAGAGTGATTTATTATATGTATCATAGTGTCGTTTAACTCTCGAACTAATGTAAGGCGGGGACATACGTCCGCTAACAGCTGTGGACTTTTTTCCGGTCGTGCGGATGCGCACGCCGTACAATGCCAGTAATATATTACTTCCGGAGCACGCAGAAAATAAACAGCCCGTTTGGCTAAAGCGAATGTCGTCCTTACAGACAAGCATGAACCCCAGATATTAGCAATGAGATAAGGCAGCTTTGACACTTGAATCCATCCTCCGAAGGTAAGTGAGCTCATCATAAACCCTACACCACTCAAAGTATTGACGCTTCATCGTAAAATTACACGGTTAACTAGTTAACTGAGCCACTGTTGCTGGGCTCAATAGCGTTTGCTAAGGTTTGACTAGCCTCACTTGTGATCAGCGGGGTACTCTGAGGTTTAACCATATAGCCTATCTCTGTTGATTTAAGCGCTGGTTTTCCTCCAGACAGACACTGTATCCTTCTTGTAAGGCAGGAGACATCTGTGAGATCACTAATATACATTTGAAGATGTTACAGCAGCGCTGCATCACCCAGTGGCACAAGTGAGGCTAACGTTACTGTTAGCCTAGCCCGTGTCTCTACAGCTCTGAGACATAAGGCAACAGGAGGAGCCACTGTTAGTCTGAAGCTGACACCTGCTGCTGATGCCCTTAATGTTATAAAGAAAGTAAAGAATATACATCTTAAAAATGCCATTAGTAGTGTTAGGCTTGTTATTTGCTCATACATTTGACTTCTTGAGTGATCCATTAATTGCTAGGTCTATGAAATGCTAAAAAAAAGTCAAAAATAGCCACAATTTCCTAAAGCCCAAGGTGATGTCTTCAAATGTATTGTTTTGTCCAACCATCATCCAAACTCAAAGATAGTTGGTTTTTAATGAAATAAAACAAAAGAAGTAAGTCATCACATCACAGGTGGAATTGAGGAATATTCAACATTTTAAACTCAAAATTGTTACTTTATTTCTGTTAAGTTAATTGACTTACCATTGCTGTTTTACTGTAGTAATCACAGAAGAGTTACTGCAGCATGTTTATGATGTGGAGCTCAAAGAATAGCCAGGTTATAAAAAATTAATCAGCAACCAATCTTTCACGCATAAAATGCCAAACATTGCCTAGTTTAAAGTTTCTCAGTGTTGCTTTTCCTTGTCTTATGTGATCATATACTTTGGGGTAATATTTTGGGGTTTATGTTCAGATATAGATGTTTCTTCAGATTTTGGGAAATTGTGATTTTGTTTACAATTACTTACATTTTATCGAACAAACAATTATTTAAAAAAATAAATAAAAGAAAATCAGCAAATTTACAGATCATAAAAAATATTAGTTGGAGCTCCAAATAGAATGATTGTTTACTCAAAGGTGTCATGTACTTGTTTTAAATTTCATCAGTTTCTATTTATTTTATTTCCACAGATTCATCATTTGGCCCCAGCATCAGCATCCACTGACACTCAGAAAAACATGACAGAGCTACGCAACCCAGGGATGTCCTCAATCCCTCAGACAGCCCCAGTGCACAGCGACTCGACCTCCCAGGCTGTAGAGATGGACCCAGTGGAGTATACCCTTAGGAAGCGCCTCCCCCGGAAGCTCCCAAAGAGACGGAACGACGTCTATGTCAACATGAAGACTGATTTCCGGGCTCAGCTAGCACGTTGTCAGAAGCTTTTGGAAGGTGGGGGTCACAGGGAGATCTGTGTCCACGGCCTGGGCCTTGCCATCAACAGGGCTATCAATATTGCCCTTCAGCTGCAGGCCAGCAGCCAGGGGGCGCTGCAACTGGCAGCCAACACCTCTACAGTGGAGCTGGTGGATGACCTGGAGCCTGAAGATCCCGATGAGGCCGGGGAGCCCATGACGCGTACACGTAACAACTCGGCAATTCATATTAAGGTTTTCTACCCTGACCCTCAGTGACCTGAATAGAGGTATGCTCAGTGTGTCAGACAGTCCTATTTGTTTCCTCATAAATTAGTAGATCAGAAAACATTCTCTGTTGGGACAGTTTGTGTGGGGACCTATGACGGCAGCAAAGGACTGCAGAATGGCAGACAAGTATACAGTGTGTCTGTATCAGTGAATTATGTCATAATGGACAGCTTTAGTTGACTGGATATACTGTGCTGTTACTTTTGTCATGTATTGTGTCCTGCCTTTAAGTTTGCATGTCTTGAAGCAACAGTGGTGTTTTCCTGGTGAAACCTTGATGTAATTTAATATTTGAAGACATGGCTGTGCCAAATGTACAAGTGTCTTTAATTTTAAGAGACCCAAGAGTCTGTGTGAGTTTTTAGTTTCACGTCTGTGTTTTCAAAGATACAAAAAAGCAAAAGAAAGAGGAAATCCAAAGTTTATATTTCAAGCAGGTGTTGCTGAAGATGTCCACTAGATGTCAGTAGTCGGCTACACATAGGCATGCCAGGATGTTATCCCTCTGCAAGCTAAGCTGTATGGCACCATGTCACAATCCATTCTCAAAACTGGTTATGAGGGTTCAGCTGAGGGTCATATCATTGAACAGCTGCTGTTTTTTGTTTTGTTTTTTTTTTCTAAAATGGATGTAGTAGACTGTTTTCAGGAAGATGACGTATTTGATTTCTGGATAAAAATAAAAATTTCTGGATATTATACATACTGAATGTATATTTCTTTAACTATCAACTCTGGATCATGGGCAGGAAACTCAGATCAGGATGTATTGAGGCCTCTTTCATTTTTGACTTTTCACAGTGGTATGGATACCCTATTACAATCTCACATTGCTCCAGTTTCTAGGTGAAATAAGTTTTGTTCAGCATCTGTCAAAGCTTGATTGTTAACTCCACTGACCTGACCAAGACAAAGGTAATGAATGAAATGGACAGACTTCCCCTTGTTGTGTTTCCATCTATCCTTTCTTTATCCAAGAATAATATTTTGTATTTAAATAGCAAATTATACAGTGATGGGACAAAACACAAAAACAACAGGAAAGAAAACATGTACAAACATCCTTAAAAACATCTTGCACTTACACAACAAGATATAAAAATACGGAAAAAAAACAAGGAAGAACATTTAACTAATCTGAAATAGTTGAGCTTCCATTTTATAGAAAGCCTCAAGTTCCCAGGACTGACTGATTGCCTGTCTGCCGTTTGATGACGAACAATAGAGGGAGGGAGGAGACAGTGTTAGTGTCTGATACTGGAAAACTATTTGCAATTACAGCCTCACAGGATGTTAATTGTAAAAGCCAAACATAATTTTTCCGGACAGTCTAGCTATCAGTGTGTAGAGACTGGTTGAGTGTCGGTTAGGCAGCAACAAAAACACAGATAATGACAAAACAGCTTCACAGTTCTCATGTAACCCTCCTCCTCACTGACCTCTTGCTCCCTCGTTCACTGTAACTGAACCTCTGCATCAACCTTTTAGTCATTTGTTCTGTTATATGGATGGGACATGGAGCAGTGTGACACTGTAACAGCTAATCAGGTACATACAGTCTTTAAAAAAAAAAAAAAAAAAAAAAAAAAAAAAAAAAGGAAGTCAGCAGCGTGCCATTGCAAATGATGTTAACAAACACCTTTGCAAATGTATTCAATGAGAACATGGCAAGAAAAGCCCAACTAAAATCTTAAAGATCCAACGCTAAAAAAAACAAATACTTGAGCTTTAAAGTAGAAAATCTGTATAAATAGCAATTACATAACTTTTAAAAATATATTAGAATAAAAAAACCAATGAGACTAATGTTTCTGTGAGGCATAGTTGGAAAATGTTAAAGGCTTGAGGCCTCTTTCATTTTTGACTTGTCGCAGTGGTATTTGAAATGAATACCCTGTTGCAACCTCACATTCCTCCAATTTCCAGATGAAATCAATATTTTCTGGGTGTTTCACTCTAAAGAGATGAGTTTAGGGGTCAAACTCACTGGAAACAAACACATGCACACTACATGCAGATTTAAACTTGCAGTCACACAAACTCACACAAACAAAAGTACATCCACACACAAAGTGCAAGAGAGTGCCAGTAGAACAGCTTTTGGAGCAGTGCTTCCCAAGGGCCTCATTTTGGTCAGTGTGTGCTTCACCATGTCCAAGTGTCACATCTACACTCCAAGGTGCAATCATCTCCTGTCCATTCACAGCCAAGCTCGGACTGTCCTTTCCTTTCAGCTTCCTCCGCGTATGTGAGGATGGCTGTATCTTTCTTTCCACACCGCTTCCACCAGTCAGGGTGCAGGTCAACAGTGTCAAGTCCCTCTTCTTGCCTTTGGAAACACAAATTAGCTTTGCCTGGAGTAGGGAGATCAGCCGATCAGCTGACATCTTGCTGACAAGCCTGTGCATCCGAAAGGAGGAGGCGCACTTTGCCTCGCAAGAAATTGACATAGACTTGAAGCAAATCTGCTGCTGAGGACACCGTCCATGTTCCCTCAAGGCCAGCTGCACTTCCTGGTGGGGTATATTCCTGAAAGAGAATACAAAGGAGTGTGTTGCTCCTGCATTAATGTGGAAAATTTATATTTTTCAGGAGGAAGTTTTCCTCCTCTTTTGATGAAATCTCAAAACCCTTCATATGCTACATTTTCTCCTGCAGGAGTAAGCAAAGCAAGAAACATTTGCATTTGGTTTACAAGTTTCGGGGCATTTTCTTGAGGCTTATAAAAATTAAAAATCAACCATCCATACAATCCCACAATAGCAATCTTATCTTGAAAAGTACTAGAAAATACTCTCACATGGATCGTCCCTGTATTAGCAAGACCAATATGTAATCTTTCCAGACTTGTCAAACAGTTTGTGTCTTTTTAGTCAAAATCTGTCTTGGTTTTCATGGGTGTAAGAACCCTGTTAACTGTTAACAGTTTAAAACGATGAAACATTTATTTCAAAGAACCCTGTGCCTGGACACAGACTGCTCATTCATATTCAATTTGACTGTTCACAAGCCCTCGGCTGTGTTGTCATAACTTCAGCAACCTAAGAAGCTTGTACAGCAGCTTCAGTGCCCACAGCCCAGTCACGAAAGGCTTACAGTTACACTTAGAGAATGTCCCATGACACCCCTCAGTTCTCTATTACCAGAGAAAACACCGTTATTTCGGTACAGGAAATAATGTGGCACATCCGAAGCACATCTATTGTGGGTGATCAGAAAGAATCAAACAGCAAACTTCTTTGAAAATATGGACCTGTGTTGGGCACTTAAAGGTACTGGTTATCAGCACTGCTTTTATTCTGAAGCACATGTATTGCTGCAGCACTTCCTGAACAGAAATCCAATCTTTTCTTATCACTAAAAAGCTAGTACATGCCACCTAATTTAAGCTGAGACAGATGAACCACTTAGAGAGGTGGCTGATAACGCCTACAAAAGATAAGCAATGGAAGAGTGGGGTGTGTTTTCCCAGGGAAACATCTTTGACAAGAGGGGCTAGCCCGACTGAAAAGACTATCTAAACCAAATAACTGGAAAAAGCATGTACCTAACAAACATTCATCGCTCAAAAGGATTTAAAAAGGTTTAAACTATTTCTTTTGCAGGGTGCCATTCTATACGAATATATATTTTTAATTATCATTAGGCTCTTATCATACTATTAAAGTGACAAAAGGCTTCAAGTAAGCACTGCTGCTGACGCATTGTTTCTGAGTTTGTACCTCTGAACCTGCTGTTACTCACCTGGATGTTGAGACTACGCAGCACTGCATTGATGCTGTGCAGGTTTCTAATGGAGTTATCTATGTGACTGTGCAGTGCTGTGTTGGTGGCCGAGGACCGTAGCAAGCTGAGGGCCTGTTGTAAAAGCCATAAGCCAGCCTGCACCTCCTGGGCTTGCTCCAGTGCCTGACCAAAGAATGAAGAGAGGGCAAGAGTTGAAGGGTCTCAGTATGGGAGCGATAAGGAAACAAAGGAAGCAGGTAATCAGCTTTCTCATTACAAATTAACAAAAGTAACAGGTCCACAAAAAGTTAAAAGATCACACATTAAAGACAGCAAATTTCTATGGAGTTGCATGACACTTTATGGCTGATTTAAACATGTCACCTGTTTTAAGACTCAGTGGTTACTTACATTTTTCTTCTCCCAGACATCAAAGTCGACTCTGGTTTGAGGAACAGTGACAGAATCTGACAGGCTGCATCCATCTCTACATGACTTCTAAGAAAACAAGAGAGTAATAATACTGATAAATGTTCAGTGTGGGGGATTCCAGGGGCCGCCGTATTGCTCCAGCAGCCTTCACCTGCTCTTATGTCTTAGTGCATGCATACATTTTCCTCTCACCATAGCGACTTCTGCGTCTCGTGCTTCTTTAATGAAATGGTTCAGGACCCTCAGGTCACAGATTGGCCTCAGTGGGGACGGTAGGCCTGGCCGGGTCCACTCCAACACTATCAACAGCAAGGCAAGCAGTCCTGCCGTCACAGATACACAGACACAGTCACTCAAAGGCTGCTGGGCATTGAAACTGAATGAAAACAAGCTCATTTGTGCTAATAAGTAAACAGCAGCCGTGAGACAACATTTCAGACCCCTTTGATCTCCATGTATTTATGTGGACTCACGTTTAAGTCATGATAGTAGACTGACACAGTCTGCTAAAAGGAAGCAAGACATTTCTTATATTTTCCACACCATGCTTCATGATTGGGACATGCACCCATGGCTCTAGTCTGTTACAGTATCCTTCATACAAGTGTCACATTTAACTTTTGTCTCCTTTGTCCATAGAAAGCCGCTTGAGTGGCTTCGCATGGATTTTATTGGACAGGATCCCAAAACAGAACAGAGGTAAGGAAAAGTTTTACAGTTACAATAATACACAGACCAGCTATGGTACATCTGAACTATGCGACATTACAGCATCTGCTTTGGTCCAAGCCAGTTACTCATGTGGCAGGTGACAGCCATGATTTAAAGATGTATACCCGCATTGCTAAACCTGACCATGACCAGCTCACCCCTTCAGAAATGAATACTACCATTATATAAATGGGATTCATTTCAACTCCACCACCGTTTCAGTACAGTTTAAAACCAGAGAATATCCAGCAACCAAAAAAAAAAAAAACTACTATGCATTCATTTTCACAGGATAGTGATGAATGTGGGAACAATACAAAGCAATTCACTCATCATTTGCTCTCTTTTTATCACATTTTATATATATGAGAACCTCAAGACCTTAGGAACAACACTTTCTTTTGTAATGCATCTGACCTGTAGGAACCACCCTCATCTCCTGACGTTAGCCATTATATATATGTGTGTGTGTGTGTGTGTGTGTGTGTGTGTGTGTGTGTGTGTGTGTGTGTGAAAACACGTCTGGTGACTCTTCCATGCCTCTTTTTGCCAAGAGCTTCAGGGGTAATGACATATGATTTTTATTTTTTAAAATGTATTTATCTGAAAATACTAAATTCCCACGATTGCTGCCCTGTACCATCTTCAGAGCCAGAGTTTATCTGGTAACATAAAAGTATGAATGAGATTATTGATCCTAACAAAACTACGTTTTTTGTTCACCCACTGTAAATTCAAAGGTCAGAACAATACTCTTTGAGTAGCTAGGGATACTGCACCTTGGTAGAATTAATTACTATTATCTGGATAAATTCACTTGTCAAGACATAAGAGTGGATTTTACATTAGAAAATTAAAGGTGTCACAGACCTGCCAATATAAATATATACAAGCTGTATACCGGCTGATGATTTTTAGGGCTGTTTCATGTAAAGTCATCATGATAGCATGATTCAGCATGATTAGGCACTATCTCATTCATTTTGTTTCATTCTTACACATAAAACCTTGTGTTATCCTGGATTCTGAATAGAAACCTGCAACTATCATGACAATGCAGAAATGTCTGTGTCCGTGTTTAACCCTTATTACAATAGGGCTGTTCTATAATTGGACCATTAGTCAGCCTTATTCAGAAATCTAGACATTACTTCTAACCTTTCCTCAGGCAGCATAAAAGAAACTTTTAACTTTCGAACACAGCACATCTGAACTCCCAGGATATACTCGGCAATGAGAGATGTTCTGCTGTTGTGGGTCATGTGGGCATCCAGCCTCGTTCCCCTGTGCCACATGCTGAATGCACCCTTTCACAGCAGCCTGGATGTGTGACGCAAACGACTGATAGAAAACACAGATGATCTTCCCAGGCAGACAGGTCAGATACAGGCTAGATTAAATTCCCAGACTCCTACATAACCAGCACAAATGGAGCCAACCTGCAAGAAAAGGTTAGACTCAGTTTGCAGGTTTGCAGGGATAAGAAGAAATAATGTCTAGAATTATAATACCGTTACTAGAAGTACAGTAGTAGTGGTCCTTTAAGAGCTCAATAGTATAATCAGCTTAAACTCCATGCCCTCTTTTCTGCACAGTAGTGACTCATACCTCTCCCCGTGTTTCACACAAACATTCTGTAAATTCTGTGTGTACATAGCAGTAGTGGTGCACAGTGTTCCACAACTTCCCAAGCTACTAGCTGCTCCATGCCCATTAGTAACAGTGTTGCAGCCTCCGTGGTCCCCCGAGCAAGCACTTGTAATCCCTGCAGATTTATAGTGAATGGGGGTGCAACACACACACCCCAATATATGCACACAACCGGTATCATCAGGTGTGTAACATTCACTAGCACTTATGGACGTGTATTTTCAAACAGTCTCATTGAAAATGACTATTTGCCCATAATGAATGCGAGACGTAAGCACGGCAGGAAATGACTAGTGAATGGGACAAATTATGAAGCATTTCACTCAGAGAATCCTACGACATGGCCTTGTTTTCATCCTGTTGGCTGCTAAGTGGCCATTCCACTTAAGCAAGACACTGTAATTTATCTTCTAGTGAACAAATGTACAAAAGTCCACCAGTAAATTTACCAGACTTTAAATCTTTGGACATACGGTCCTTTTCAGACCTCCTATGATACTCAACAGTATATACAAGCTGTGGAGGTCTTTCTACATCATCGTTCCAGAGCAAAACTTCAGATCAACATTGTTCACTTCTGAACCATGAACACCTAAATAATCTTTAACATATAGAAGTTTCAAAGGCAAAGTGATGTCTGCACAGACAGAGTAATGGCCTCTTTTCCACACACTTTGCACTTTGATATTTGTCAATTTCCAAAACGCGGCCACTTTGTGAAATAAGTGTGTGACTCAGCTTAAGGATTATCGGTGACCTTTTCACCTCCGCCATTGCCTACGTGAGAATGCGTCAATCTAAACTGCGTATGCGCGTGGACACACACACACACACACACACACACACACATGCTTTCTCACACATACACACACATACACACACCCTCTTGCTCTACATTCTCACCACGGTGGTGGAATTTGCAGTCCAGGACTGTGGCCAAACTTAAAAGTTAACAGCTTTGTCTGCTAACATCAGCTGCCAAAACCATGTTGCTATTTTGAATTGGAAGCAGTGGTCCACAAGTGGCAGTGCTTTGGATAATGGCAAGCTTCTATCCAGGTATGTGACAGATGGTTTGGAAAGGTGAGCAGATGCTCACGTGAGACGATGCCTTTGACATGTGCTATTTTAACTAACTCATGTCAAGCGTGCACAGAAAGAGCTCGGCCATTTAGACCCACTTGCTCGGTTTGGTACTGATGGTTAAATGGCACAGAGGGCTGATAAGGAGATACTATTTTAAGTACATCTCAGTGAGGTGGTCGATGAATGCTCTGCGACCTCCTCTCTATTTTGAACGGGTCTTCCCCATGACAAAGTGCAGAGTTGTAAATAAGTAGCTATCAGGTGACACAGGTGTGACACAATTTCCTGTTCGGCTCCGCTGGAATTCCATATAGCTGTCAGCCTTTAATAACCTTTTGCTCTTTTCTGCTGACATAAGTATGTGATGACTGTGCCAAAAACTGCACATTCAGCTTTCGCATTCAGTACCCTCCACTCTGCTGTGTCATGCTGGAGAAGAATGACTGGAGATATACTGTATTTTCTCAGTGAACTAGACAGAAAAACAAACTGATCATCAGTTCTCTGAAACTCCTCAGGAGACCATTTTATCTTCAGGGCCTTACAGTAACAGGAAATAATGCATCTGCAGCATGTGTGGGGAATTAACCCCGCAACCCCAACAAAAATACAGTGCCTTGCTCTAGTCGGTAAGGTTCAGGACCAATATGATGCCATGCGTCAACTTCATCAGCAGCTTTAAAAAGATTGTTTTCATAAGACTCAAGTGTCTCTTCTCCCCATTATTAAGTTTGTTCAGGGTCTTCATTTAGGAGTGATTTTTTAAAAGCTCAAATGATGAATGGCTACAGAGAAGATTATAGTTTTGCAGCACAGTCTAATGTATAGCAGTTTTCTAGGAAGTGGCATTACACAATCTATTTACATGAACTGTGTTAAATATACAATCCCACAGCATGCAGAAATAAGTCTTAGAACAAGTAGGATGTGGTGTTTGGCAGAAATCAGGACAACTTAGGCCAAAGTATTCAAAGAAACCCAGACCTCCAGAGACGCCTCAAGTACTCTCAAGACTGAGTATTCACCCATACACACGTAGAATATGTGAATACTTAATAGCTGCAAGCTACATCCATACATCTATGAACGTGTCCTAAAGCACTAAGCATACAGACTGGTGCAGCACTGAGGTAATGACACAAAGTAACGCAGCAGACTGGATAATGTTACAAGCGCTCTTACCTCTACCCGTTTTCTGCAACATTCGCAAACAGGTGCCGCATCTTTTAAAAACATTGTGAAAGAATTAAAGATTTGCACAAGCTTCGCGGCTCAAGTTAAAGGCACCAGTCAAATCCAATAAGTCCAACATACAGCCAAGAGCGCGGGACTCAGCGCTAGTCCGACCAGCGTGTAGGTCCGTGTCAAAAAAGCTCTGTGCTGCTGGTGAGAGCAGTCACCTACCAGGCTTTGCATCACCGCTGTGCTTTGGCAAAACCTTTTATTTACCTCCCCTAAGGATATAGCGATAACGTGATAGCCCGCAAGGACGAGGACGCGCCTTTTACGCACCACAGTCAGCGATTAAACATCAACCCATGCATGAAGTCGCCCTTTGCGTAAAGCGTGAAAATAGACTAACGACTAAAGCCAGAGTACAGAGAAAAAAATCATGAAGGCATGTCCATAACTCACTGGGAAACTCCATAGCGGTATCCGCATAGCCCTTCACAGGGTCCTCGCGGTTTGGCCCATAGGTCCGTCTATTGCCCATTAATTGGAAACGAAGCTCTTTTGTGGATCTCTTGCACTTATCCGGTAGGTGTTTCTAAAAACTGATCCTGTTTGATTTTTTTATTGATGACTTTGAAAATAAAGTGGCATTGTTTCTATGATGACAATCTAAACTACCTCCTCCCTTAAGGCAAAATTGTTTTCTTTCATTGTTATCCAAATAATAGCCGATCCCTGTTTATAAAACATTTGGCCTAAAAAGTAAATAATGTCTCAAAAAAAGCCTTGCGGAGACTTCCCATCCATTGTTCGGATGATTTTCAGAGACGGTCATTAGAGTAGGCCCAGTATATTTAAATACACTTAAAAAACTGATAGTATAAATATTGATAATAACAAGTAATTTAGTCCTGATTGTCAAAATCATAACATTCTTACAATAAGACCATCACTGTCATCTGCCATGGCGCATTCAGTGACCACAGAGGTCTAACGATGTGACACAAAAATAATATAAATCGACCATATTATTGCACTTTTCAACGATCTGAGACATGACAATGAGATTACATTAACAAAACCTGTGCACATCCATTATCATGTGTTATTGTATTGTGTGCATACTGTAACTGCAGAGATACCACCTTGCAGGTGCAGTCAGAGGACAATACAGCACATGAGGCACAGGTATAATTTTAAACACCCCTGCCCCCTTTCCCACAGTGAAACGCATCCTCAGATGTTTACAGCGTGTGATCATCCAAAACTTCCACCTGAATATCTGCACCCTGGCACTCATGTGTCAAGGTCATTGAAACATGATTTGCTATGAGCAAGATATATTAAGTTTATTATTATACAGCAGACAGCCTAGTATTGTATGTTGTGAGCAAAGGAAAATCATGTTAAACTACAAAATAAACAAAATAAGGATGAGGGAACGGGGAATCAGAGATTGACACTGAAGTAAAAGCTGATTGATTATTTAATGTATTTCCAATTTTAACAATCAAACAGTGTAGAAAGGCTTAGCTATTAAAAAAATCTAATGTTATCTATTGGTGTGCAGCTCCAAACAACAAACCACAAGATGAAAAGAGACAGTCAGCCAGCCACATCAGTTTACCTAGTTCAGATTTTTTCTTGCCCTCTGTTAATGTTCTGTTCTTATTGTTATCATTTGTGTTGTGAACTGTAAAAGAGGAGCAGGCTAAACTTGAACTTATACACAAGTTATACTGTACATGGTCAGTGATATAATGACTTTACGTAAAGACGGGACAAATTAAAGGAAACACCTGAATGAATGATTGAAGAAACATAAATGAATGCAGGTGCGTTTATGCAGGGCATGAGGGTTCACGACCAGTCAAATGAGTATGAAAATGATGGGATTCATATGCTGTGGAGCAACATGTTAGTGCTCTCCATCTCCACCATCAACAAAACACCAAATAAGGGGATCCCATTCTTTCTTCTTTTGAAGAATGGTGTTCAGGAAGTGAACCCTAATGTAGAGAAAAGACTTAATTTTCTTATCAATCACATGCTGTATGTGAAAACTCAGGTATTTGTTTGTGACAGAACAAATACCTGAATAATTTAAATACCACTTAAAGCACTTCAAGTATTGAACACCTGAACAGAGATTTTCGAATGTGAGTTTTGCAAAGTCAGACTTTCCTAATTGAGCCTTTGGGAGTGTTTGCAGTGTTGTTTATACCATCAAAGCATTTTTACTGTCATGCCACAAAAAAATATTTTTTTGTGTTTTCCCACCACTGCAAGTCTTACACTTCATGTAAGTACAAAAGACACGACTTTAAAGAGAGAGGAACCCTGCTCTGTTAACTGACTTATGTTCACTCTGATAACTAGTCTTAACCAAGTCATTCGAGTCCACGAACCAGAACTGCATGACAGAAAAGAAGTGGAACAGCAAGAAATATGAGAGAACAGGAGTTAGACAAGAGCTAGACTGATGCAGATAATCAACAGAGAACACAGTGGGGCAGATTAGTACTGATGCTGCTGCTGAATACGATAACACATGACCTCTTGTGATCAGGAGGTCTCAGAATAAACTGTAATGTAACCTGAAGAGAAAATGGGCTGCTAAATATGCAAAAATCAAAGTGAACAATGAATGGTTTAACTGCAGTGTGTTTTCAAATCCGATTTTCACACAGATTTTTTAAAATCTCACTTTAACTTTCCAGGTTCTGCACATCATTGGAGTCATTATGGAGAGTAAACACTTCTCTGCTCCTCTCATGACCTCTTCTGAGACATCCTGATCATTATCAGTCATGCTTGATATACGGTATATTGGTCAGATGAAGCTGAATTGTCCCTCTGTCCAGTGTTAAGGAACAAATTAATCCCAGATAATGTCAGATGTCCTCTGACAACCTCTAGTGGATGCCTGGCCCGATGACCAATAGACACCGGCTCTGATAAAGCTTCTACTGTGATAAGGTGACTGAGAAACTCACCAGCTTCTCTCACAAAAGACATCTGTCAACAAGGTATTAGTGCTCTCAATATACAGTACAGCTTCTCAAGTTATGACGATGTTGATCTGAAACATCAGACTTATATCCAAAATACACTGGATATATAAATACAACTAATTACAAATTGATTGAAAGAGTCCCCACCCCCTCATGTAGAATACTACTTTCAGTAAAAACGACAGTCAGTGAACTTGATATGAGGAAATGACTGATCCTGACCCAGGTACATGGAGTAACTGATAATGACTTATCTGTGCCATCATCAAAACACACTATCTGCTACAGGAGAATGCTACAGGCAGGTTTCAAGGAATCTGTCCATGTACAGCATGAGTGTTTTTTATCATAATATGGCTTTCATGTCATACATTTAAACAAATAGGCCAAGCCAGGGTGGTATTACTGATTCAGTGCACAATACTGAATATTTGTAGACTTATGGATGTTAAATATGTAATGTAACGTAAATTATAAATATCCAATTAGGACTACTCATTAGTTCGGTGCACGAGTGTTAATAGATGTCATAAAGCAATTCTTCTCTCTGCACAGACGTGTGTTATGTCCCATGTCCTCATCCTGAACCTTGACCCAGAGTAAAGGAAATATATTGAAATTTCCTGGAAGTCTCCAGTGTGTGTCACCGGAGGAGGGGGTGTCTTCCACTGGCTACAGGAAGTGAAAGTATGTTTGCATATGCATTATCAGGGGCCAACATGCAATGTGAAGTGATACACATAGCTTCTCTCGCACAAATACTCGGAAACGCTGATAAAATTCACCAAGCTTGCACGTTAGCATGTTTACTATTTCATAAGCCTATGTAAGGTGCATGTACAGCACGCACACGTTAATGTGTACACAAGCGCAGGTGCAAATAAAAGGGCAAGAATGTCAATATAGAAAATTACTGAAAAAAACTGAATTGCAAAAAGAAATGATGAGCAGTATTATATTGTGACTAATGCCAATATCAAAAATACAGGATTATTCTAAGTGATATTTACATTAATGCATTACCTTTTAATCAAGAGCTAAGACAGAGTCTCTAACAAGGTTTCTGGATTTTTACTTTTACTTGTTCCCTTTTTCAAGTGTGACGCCAAATCCAAAAATGTTATGCACAAGTGGAGTGCTATTAAGCATTTTATATAAATTGATTACACACATACATGTCTTAAATATTCTACTCATAACTGATGGTCATTTTAAAGACAATCTTTTCTAGGTTTAAATATTTATGTCTATACTTCTTCTGATATGAGTCAGCTTTAATACTACTTAGTTACCAGAGTACTAAGCCAAAAGCCAATGTTGACAGATTGTTGCACTGTTTGCTCAGAGGGCTGTTTGCTTATGTCTGAGCCAACATGAGAGAGAGAGAGGAGAGGGAGACAAGGTACGTGCTGCGAGCCATGCTTCATGACCAGGGCAGGGGATTGGGGCGGGAGGTGAGGGATGTGTGGAGAGTGCGGGGGCAGGGGGGGTCCAGTCACAGTGACTCCTTGGTTGGAATGGGACACAGTTATTGAATTTAAGATGATTTGAAAGAGGAGGGGTGATGTAAAGTTGGGGATAAACCCAAATGCTCTTTCCCTGTACCACAGTAGTTAATAAACAAAGACGGGCATGGGTGATGCGTGGAACCTAATGAGGGGGAGGCTTTATCGCACTATATAAGAGGCAGTGAAAGTGCAGAGATGTCACGTTGGAGTATGTGTTTTTGTGTTTGTGCTTTTCGCTTTCTCATCCGGGTTTTGGGCTCGCAGCCAGCTGAGTCTACTCCTCTGGCGCGACACAAGACAGGAAGCTGACATAAAAGAATGAGGGGACCGACTGTAATGGACGCAGGAGCCAAGGCAGGAGCCAAGACAGTAGCCACTGACGAGGTCGGAAGTTATTGTTTCAGCTTACAGGCATCCACAGTGACAAGATACTTATCACTCTATTGAACTTATGGTGATCCCATGGTGATAGCCACAAGTGTGGAGAGCATTCCAGGACAGGAACCTCATAACTGGAGTTTCTCCCTGAGCAAATGCTTTCATGTGGCCCATGAGTAAAGAATTTAACCCCCTAAAAACTTTATTGAGCTACTTGCTGGCCAACAAACCAACACTGTGGTTACAAAACAAGACAATAGGCAACTGTATAGACCACTCAGAGAATTGTTTCAACTTCTCTGGATAAAATTGGATTAACAAGACTAAAGGTCTGTCCCATTACCCACACTTGCCATATTGAGCACTGAAGTGCTGATTCACGTGCCGTCAAGTAGTTGGCAAGTGTGTCAGAACCAGACTAAAAGTCTACAGCGGCGCTATCAGCTCTGTGAGGCTGTACTTTGGCACTGCTTTGCTTTGAGCTACATGCCTTTGCCAGACCGCTAAGGTGCTCATAATTAAAATGCAAACATGCTGCTGTTTAGAGCGAATAATGGTTACCGTGTTCGCAAGCTAACATTTGCTAATTGGCAATTAACACCACGTACACCAAAGGCTGATGGGAACATCATTAGTTTTGCAGTCATAAACAACTTGAAATATTGACCTGATTGTGTGGTAGAGGAAAATTTTAAGGATGACAAAAAATATTAAAAATCCTCTTGTACCAACTTTCAAGGACATGACTTGATGATGACTTGAGCTCACTCAAAACCACAACCATTAACTTCCTGGTGGCCCATGGGGGAAAGGTCAAGGGAATCACCAAAGTGTACATTGTGTAAGGACCATAAATGTCTGATTTGATCTGCTGGTGGTGCTAGATGAAAAGTTAGGGCGTCACCAAATTCATTAGTATTCATCTTGTGGGTTGTCACTAAAACAATGTCAGTCTGCTGGTGGCACTAGAGAAAACTTCAGGGGATTACCAAAATCAGTAGCTTTCATCCTTTACAAAAAAGTCCCTGGCAATCCATTCAATAGTTGAGAGTACAGTCAGTGGACCGAGTGACCGACATTGTATCTGTAGAGTCACGACAGGAGAATGGCTGAAAACTATTAAATCAGTTCCTTGCTCCGGGGTTTCCATCACTTTCTCTCAAGACGTAGAGTATTTCTGTTTGTCAGTCAAATAATTCATTAATCAAACATTTCTGGCCTCTTGTTTAAATGAGTCCCTATTTTACCTATTGTTACTGACACTCAGCATCCTTGCATTTCTAGTTCATTTACAGCTGGTGAAAAGGACTTAACTATACCTGCCTTAAATACTGTAACATCTAGCCCTCTATCACCAACAATGTCACATCCTTAACCATGCTCCCCCTTTTTCACCTTTAACACTCAAACCTGTGTCCCTTGTGTCTTTTCTTTTTGTGCATTTTTCCTCCCGTCTGGTATTCTTCCTGTTGCCAAGCTGCCTTGTGTGGTATTTTTTCTGGCCTAGCTGCCCCTAGCCTCACACCTTCTGTTATTCTGTTATCCAATGGGCCTCTCATCACTTGTCATATCCACTTCATGCCCACCCACCCCCCTTACCGCCGCCACTCTTGGCTGTCCTGTCTGCTATTTCTCTGACTTGCGAGCCCTGACTGTATGCCGTGTACTACTTGAGACTGCAGGTTTTACATTCCAACTCAACCTTTCACCTCAATTGTATTCAGAACTATGTGGGTATAAATATATATTGAGAGTCTATCCTTAGACGTGCACCCATTCATTCTGACTGTCTTAGTTTGTGTGGTTGGGTTATTTACACTTTCACATTTAAGAAAAGACAGACAACTTACTGGTAACACAAGCCTGATAGACAATAGGACAATTGTCTTACATTAAGTGATAATCTGATTACTTCAGTATGTGTGTGCTTTTGAAATTTACAGCCATAGTAAGTGGAGTAAAAACACTAGAGCATTATTCTAGGCTCAACGTCTCCCTTGTGCCTTTCTCTAATTTACCTTTCTCCATTTGCACAAGAGAAAATAAATACTGTATATTCCAATGTAACTTCACTGTTTTAAGTCAGCCCATGTCTTGTATTGCATTGAACTAAAATGCCACTTGCTTTCTTATCTAATCCAGCTTGGCTTTTTTTCTCTTGCTGTATCAGCTCCACACAACTGCCTGGCTGCGCTGCGAAGGAACATACTTGCCATTAGGTATGTTATCAACAAAATTGTTGGGACTTCTGCCCGGAATAGGGACACTGTGGTCCAGTTGCCTTTGACTTTGCACTTCTAGGTATGCCAGGATAACCTGGATGACCGAGAATTCTCACGGAGTTCAGCTCATAGTGGCAAAGTTTGGCACAATTCAAGTGTCACGTGTGACGAATGGCATACTTTTTGCAACTCTGTCTGCTAGGAATTATGTTTTTATACAACTCATTTATTTCGACAAACATGTAATTGACAAAATGTAATTGCCTGAGTGAAGGAAGAGTTACATGTATACAGTATACTGCACAGGACTAGTGGGTGGATGGTAGGGATACAAACCCAGGACTTTGACACCAGAGACAGGGACTCACATCCTGAGTGCAACATGTTTGATTTAGGCAACAAAAGTACTTGTTTTAGTTAATTGTTAATAAACACAGACCTCATTTGACTGTTTCAATATTTAACCAATACTGTGATCTTTCCCAAACCTGGACAAAGTGCTGTTAACGCCTAAACATAACCATAAAATGATTCTGTTGCAAGAGAGGATATTGTAGGGAAAACAAATGAAATACATTGTAAGTGTTATGCAGATTAATTCTGTATCAACACTGTGCTATGTAATGGGTACCTTAATTGACATTATCCCCTCATTATGCTGATAAAAAAAAAAACATGATTCAGGCAACATCCCGTTGGCTGTGGAAGGGCTGAGATATCTCACAGTCATATTCACTAGCAAGGATTATCCAACTAACTGCCAACTGGAATCACTTGTGACAAATAATAAAGAATGGACCTCAACAAGACCTTGGTTTCCCTTTCTATGCTGAGAGGCGCCAACTAAGGTAGACATCAAACAACAAACAAAACATTATCTGATGGGCCATGCCAAGACCAACACTTGCATCACATACTCCACTGTAATACATTAGTCAGGACATTTGATACAACAACACAGGAAAGCATTACGGTGGAGGAAAACGTGCCAAATGTCTAAAATATGATTAATAAACTATTAATAATAAACATTTCAACTGGCCACTCATGGAAGTCACTAAGGCCAAACCACTACTGAATCTGGATGGCTGAAACTAAAATTCGTATACGGGGTTTTATCTGCAGGAAAAAGCTCATGCCTGTCACACTGTGACTAATTATTCAAAACAGATGCACACAATCTAAAACTGTGTAAAAAATTCCATCTGAAATATGTGGGATGAACTTAGTATGCAAATAAATTCAATTTAGTGTTTAGCATAATCAAAACATGATGGCACGATAAGACATTTGCCATGAAACCTATTCAAGTTTCCCACTTACGTCTAAGTGAAACACACTGTCAGGTCTCGTGCTATATAAAATGCTGAAGCTAACACTAATTTGATAACAGTATTTAAACAGAGCCAATGCATCCTAAAGTCTTACAATGCACCGATCTGATTTTATCAGCTTCTAAACATAACTAGAGTCACATCACTGTTCAAACCACACACTTACAGTATCATGCACCAAAGCCAAACACCACAGAAGTTAATGTAACTGCTCAGTTTCAACTATTCCATCCACAAAATTCCAAGAGAAAAATGTTGTTCTTTGATGATCTGTGGCGCAATTTTAAGAAAATCATTTTGGATGAGAGAAAGGTCAGCATATTATAGGTCCTCGTCAAAATACAATAGTTAATTACATTAATACAATGGCTTGTTTTCAGGGATAAAGATCAAGAATAACTGTGGTCTTGATGTAATGGAATAAGACACTGCGCCATGAAATCAACCAGGTTTCCCATTTGGTCTGTCACATTTCCTCTCACGGGACTAGACAAGTGTTTCTACTGCAGACAGGGGACGCAAAGCACATAGAGTGCATGGCTGTGAAGCTGTCCCATTCTTACCCCAATGTCTGTTTATTCTAGTATGCTTGTTGCCTCTGAGATATTTTAAGTTCCATTGTAGTTCTTTGACCTCTTTGTGGAAATTCCTCACGGGTTTGTTTTCATGGCTATCGATTTTAATGGTGGAATGAACGACCCATTCTTCAGTCAGGATGAAACCACTACTTGTCTGCCTCAGATGAGACACACAGTTGTAAACAGGATTTCTATCAAGTCACCTCATAAGTGCTGCGCTAACTAAAGAAAAACAGGTTCAAGCCCCTACTGTACATGGATAATAGTAACTTCAACAAATCATTTAAAGTAATGTTTACAGTATAATATAAAAAAAATACATATTATCACTTTGAAAATGGGTCTTTGTTATGGGTCTGTGTTTAGTTCATATCTCCTCAAAATATGCATGATTTGGTATAGGAGCATCCTCAGTCAAAAAAGGAACAGCACTGGCATACATAGCGCTGGGATACACATGAAGTGTTATACTACACACAGACATAGTTACATGTAGTTTACATAAACACTATTAGGTAGCATTTAACTGACACTGAGATGATGAAGGCATCCTCCGCCAGCGAGAAAAATGGCTCTCCTCCTTAAATGGGTTTTCTCAGATCCATTGCTCCGTTTAGATTATGGCAGTTTTATCTCCTCTGCCAACATTTTGTCAGCAGTGGTGCATGGGGGAGCTTTTGTGATGGCTATGGTAAAACACTGCTGTAAACGGCCTCCAGGGTTCAAAGTAATCAAAAAATAAATCCCCACATGAAGGGGCTTTAAATGCATTTTGTAGGTGACTCCAAGTATAAATCAGTAGAGCCAGTGCTGTGGCGTGCTATTCATGGCTTTAAACTGAACTTATTTCTCTGAAGAATCTAAATTTCAACTTTCACAAGGAGTCACAAGAAAAGCAATGTGATGGATGCTTTATTGTTAAACTGCAGTCCACTGTACCCACTTATTTGTAAAGTTGGAAAAAGGCTCTTTAGTGACCGATTGACAGACGGCCTGTCCAATGAGAGCGTGGCAGGGTGTGAAGTGGCCCGACTGTTGTGTCAGCCTCGTGCTTCTTTTCTGTCAAACATATGTATACAAAACTGTTTTAGTTAAGTTCCTATGGTCTTCCTATCATTTGCAAACTGGAAAAAAAAAAACTCAAAAAAGTGTAAAGGCTGAGGAACCTGTATCTAGTTGAGGTGTGTGTGCATTGTGGCCACTGTTCTCCATCGTTAAGCAGTCATCGGAGTCGCAGCATTCACACAGGGCACTGTCTCCTTCTGTGGCACGCCAGCTGAATAACAGAGAAACCTGATCCTGATAATACACCTCAGCTCTGATGCCTACACTAATAAAATACAATTTACATCAGTGGACTTTAAACTTAACTGCAGCCTAACCTGAATGTAGTCCCATGGAAGAAGCAGGCTTTATAATGGTGGCTATGTGAGTTTTGTTTCAGAACTGCCCTAAGGTGGCAGCTGATGAACATCTAGAGGAAGAAAGCTAAATTAATAAAGTACATTTGATTCAGTATTCATTTCAGCAATATCATGAATATGTTGTGTTGTTACCTGTTCCTCAGACTCCTGCTTGAAGTGGAAGGCTTGGAAACTGAAGCACAGTCTGTTATCCTGCTCCCTATGGAGGAATTTAGATGAAGATCCAGGTAATACACTGTCCACAAGACATCTGTAATGGAGAAGAAACACATGCTCCATGAACTCAAATTTAGACATGATGAGATTTTGTTGTGATGTGTGTTTTATGTGTTGAACTATCCATAGATGAGCATTACTTTATTAAGCTAATTATTTTTTAGTCAAAAGGATAAACTGACCCATTCTTGGTGATAAACTTGTAGCTTGGCAAGGACAGTGGGTCTGGCTTTAGTGTAGCAACACAGTAGTCCACATATACAGTGAGAGGAGGGTGCAGCGGGGCCTCCACACTGGCCTCCAAAAACACTGCTTCCCCCTGCTGGTACACCGAGGAACTATGCAGAGAGGTGTAATCATCTGTGCAAGAACAGGCATTTTTTTCAGTTCCAATTTCATATTAATTAGAAAAAAACTTTTCACTGATGAGTCTAGATTAAGTAAATTGGTTGTTTCACCTGCCATGGTACGGAGGGAGAAGTGCAGAAGGCCAAAGACACTGATAGTGGATGTCATGGGTAGCCAGGTCGGGGTTAATGGTTCTGCATTCACTGTCTGCTTTCTGTGCTTACACAAAAATAAGGTACAGGTCATACAATTGCAAAATGTTGATTATTTCAATCCTTGACTTTGCTAAATTAAATAGGACAGAGCATAAATTTTAATCTAGAAAAGTTTACTGCACATACATGAGAGTTCATATAAAAAGGCATCAGCCTTACCTCTTATAATGGCACTCAACAGGTATGACAGTAGTTCCTCCTCTAACGATTACACTGCCGGAAGAGGTAGGAACCAGAGCAGGAAACAGTAACAGCTGGTTGGAATACACCAACCACTCACCATGAACCTGGATAGTAGCAATAATAAAAGAAATGACAAGAAGAATATCAATTCAAATATATATATGAATATATGAATTCAGTTTCCCCACACACCTGACTACTAGGTGTGCATTACACTACACTTCCTTGGATGATTGTGAGATTGCATAAAGATAAAATTAACTAGACTGAGGCTCAAGCATAATTTCAATGAAGTCAAGCCACTCCAGTATAGGCCTTTTTTATGGCAGGTATTTTGACATGTCACAGTAGGAAAAGGACAGACACAACTGTAAATGTTGCGGTTTACTGGACACTAATTACGCAGCCAAATTTGTGCTTCATTATTAGCTATGCTTTTCATGTCTGACAGTTTTTTTGAATAGAGTATGTTATTATCTGAGGTTTCCCTTGCTGACCACTCCCCCTTTTCTTACACTGGACTCTGTCCCACAGTCATGCAGCCCTGCAGAGATGACTATTGCACGGTCAGACATTTGTCCCTTTGGTCGGCACGACCACTCCTGTGTTGAGTTCGGTCCAAGTCGAACATGTTCGGGTTTGAACGGAATCCGTCTCTCCTCGAAAAACTGTCGCTTTACGGTTATTTTCAGTTGGACTTCTCCGCATTCTATTTCAGGGCCGATACTTTCCCGAGCTTCTTCAGCAAAAGAAACTCCGCACAAAGATAGTACAACCATGAAAAGGGAGACGAGTCCTGTGTATTTTACCAGGAGGGCCATGCTTCAAGGAGTAAACAAGCTATAGCGACTGATTAATTAGTTGGTGTTGTTATACCCAGGTGTGTCGAGATGTGTAGTGTTCTCCTGCACTGGACAGATCTTATGCTGCCTTCAAAGACTGAAAAAAACATTGTAAGACACAGAACAAAACAAACCAGCATAAGCTACGACTTTCACAGGAGATATGATGTACAAAACAAAAATCAGAAAATTGTTGATTAAAGGAAAACTTGGTGCTGCTCATTACTGCTACTTTGTCCCACTTTATCTCGACAATTAAATAACTAACATGTAATTGAAGTTTTTTTTCAGATAAAAAAACGTAGAAAAGATTCAATTAATGTAACAAAATGAACTTCCAAACAAATAAACCGACGATAAGTTATGTTTGCAAGAAAGAAAGGGAGCGAGCGAGCGAAACGCTCTTGAAGGCATCACTGTCAGTGCGGTATAAAGACGGAACTCAAATATTATTGCGAGTGCACCGTAGGGACAGTTATTACAGTTACACCAGGCGACTGTCGGATGAATAACTAGTGTAACGTAGAATTAGGAATGTTTGAATTTGCATTAGGTTTTATATGAGATGTGTACTCGGTAGCGACCAAATGTAAATATGAATGAACAGGTTGTAGCAGCGGGATCTGAGGATATTGACTGGGGAGTCAGTGGAGCTGAAGAGGGGAGGATTAAGAAGTACAACCCCTTATCAAAGAATGTCCACACCAGTCTTCCCAGTCCACTTCCAGATCCTGTGAAATGTACTCTGGTAAAAGGAGACTACCTCTACTTCCATTATGGCTGTGATGGACAAGATGACAGAGGCTGGGGATGTGGCTACCGCACCATCGAGACAATGGCTTCATGGATCTGCCATAACTGCTCTCCACCTAAGTACCAAACCAGACCCCCACCAAGCCTCCCAGAAATTCAGCAAGCCTTGGTTGCAATGGGGGACAAGCCAGGCTCCTTCTCGGGTTCCAGAGAGTGGATAGGAACCTTTGAAGCCTCTCTGGTGCTTGACTATTTCTATGATGTGCCCTGTAAATTGGTACATATTAGAGGTGGAGCAGCAGAGCTTGAGCATGTTGCAGTGGAAGAGCTCCATCAGCACTTTGAGAAGCATGGGTCTCCAGTCATGATGGGAGGGGACAGGGACAATTCATCTAAGGGGATATTAGGGGTGTGCACCGGGGACAAGGGGAGCAACCTGCTGGTCGTTGACCCTCACTACTATGGATGTCAGCTGGAGAAGACAGAGTTGCAGAGGCGAGGCTGGGTGGCGTGGAAAAGAGTATCGTCTCTGGATCAGACTTCTTTTTATAATCTGGTATGCCTCAGACTGCCAAAAAAGTGATATAAACTAAGTGGCAGACTTATACCTGTTTAAGACTGACAAATTATGGACTATAGTAAAGATGACCTTTGTTTTGTACTGTCAGTATGTATTTTTAAAAGGAGCTATACTGCCATCCTGTGGATGAAATTAATAATTACAAATTACTTGAAGAACAAACCAATAAAACAACCTGATGATCAGTCTCTTCACTATTGTTCAATTAAAATTCTGTTGAATCTAAAATCTTCTTTGACATCCCCTTAATTGTTTCTTTTGTTGCTTCAAAACTAAATGCTTCAGTTTATATTCATTTGTATTACATCACATTCTTTGTGTGAAGATGCAAATGAAGCCAAATAACAAAAATTGTGGATTAGGATTTTAAGAGATTGGTAGTGAGAGTGATTGTAGCATTATATGCTCTATATATCGTGAATATTATTTATAAGCAATGTAATGTAAAAATGCAAAAGATTCTCTGGTTCCAGCTTCTCAAATGTGAAGATTTAAAGTATTTATTTTCCTTATGTAATGGTAAACTGAATATCGTTCTCATTTTTCAATTATTATTTTCATATGCATGCATCACCTTTGGTTTCTGGGACATTGTGATGGACATTTGTTTTACTCCCTGACTTTTACAGACCAATTTATGATGAAAATAATCTGCAGATTTATCAATAATGAAATAAATCATTATATGGACATTTGGACTTAATGAGACGCAGACTCCGCAATTCTTAATTTATTGCTCACAATATATAATTTGACAACCCATCTCAGTTCTATGTATATTTTTTAGCTGCGATAATCCCAAACCTCTCTACAGTCAAGTGCTACATTTCTAATACACTCAAATCTTTGATTATAAGAGAGATCACACCCATTTTATTTTAGTTATCTGGCACACAGTCATTATAGAAAATCTGGAAGTTCTTATCCACATCCATCCTCCCCTTGAGGAACTTCTCCAGGTTCTTGAGAGGAACTTCGACCATATGGTTGTTGATGCGATCATTCAGCCCATAAGCTCCGAACACAGGGAACTTGTAGCGTATAAAGTATGGTGCATTTTGGTCAAACTCAGTGCAGCAGTAGGCCGACCACATGTATTCCGGTACAGCCACCCGGTCCAGGTTGTTGCGACGGATCGTATGCCCAGAGGTGGTGACCCCAGTGATCACAAAGGCTTTGCCTCGGCAGTAGTTGTTGAGGCGCTTGCGGATGAGGTCCTGGTGTTCTGCCCAGGGACCCAAGTTGAACTCTCTGATCTGAGGTACCACATTCGTCAAGCTGTAGGTGGAGGCTTTATCTAGAGGGTCAGCCTGATGCTCATCAGGATTAAGTTGGCCACGTTCGTATTGAACCACATCAGCGTAGTCCTCTAGAACTGCTTGGGTGTCCTCAAAGTTCATATGCATGCCTGAAGATTGTGGGAAGGGCTCCATGTTACTGCTGCCTTTATCTGAGGCCAACTGTAGAGAGACAAAGAAGAAATATTTTTATTTAGTTGACAGTTTTATCTGTTTTGAAAAGTTGAAGCAGAAACTCATTGTTTATTCATCATTCAGATTATTTTTCACATTCAGACAATTTGCCATATTCACAAGAAACATCCAATTCCATAGCGACACACAAGAACATAAATGGTAAAAACACTATCTCATTCAAATACCATTCATAGCCAATAAAGCAGCTTATCTCAAGCTTACTTTGTTGCCTGTAGCAACAGTAGTATTATTGCCCCAGCTCTTTAAACTGCTTGTTAGATATGAATATAAGTATTTAGTATACTGTAGATCTACATGCACAGGCAAAGCACAGTATACAATTGATTTGGATTATAATGGAGACTGAAAACCAAAATAATAAATCTAAACTAACATTTCGACTTTGATTCATTTAGAAAGAACACTCACCTGGGGCTCAAACATCCAAGGGAAGTCCACCCTCTTCTCCCCATCTGACTTCTTGAATGTATAGGCAGAATAGATGGGGATGTGTCTATGGGGGTCGTACAGGGTGACATAGTGGGGCTGATCCCCATACCTCTGGCAGATCTTCTTAAAGGAGGTGCCAAGGTAGCCTCGAGGTGGAGTACCCATGTACAGAGAGTCCTTACAGCGTTCCTCATGGTTAAAGTCCCCCACCACTCCTGCCTGGGCCCCCTGTAGCAACACACAGATCAGCATAGAAATGGCAGCTGCCTGGAGTAAGACACAGTTTGCAGATGTAGGTGTCATCATGGCAGCTCTTTTTTCCCCTCAATCTTTGAAATTCTCTGTCCTTTCAGACGTGTCTACTCCTCTACTCTCACACCACTGTGAATCCACTATTGTCTAACAAGTACAGCCTCTGCCCCAGCTCTATCAGACTAAGCATTTCCCTTCTTGCCTCATCTGTACCTCAAGCAAACTGGTCTCCCATTGTAAAGTATTTTCCATATATTCAAAGTGCTACGAGTGTCGTAGCAGTAATTCAAAAGCGCTGAATGTTATCAATCATTAAGAGCATTTTATTACTGTGAACTGCAGAGGAAAAAAATGACTGACTTGATACTCTCTCATGAAAGATGAGACCTGAGACCTTCAAGTTGTGTACATGTAGCTTAAGTAATGATGTTTTTTAGTTTTTAATTTTGTGTTGAGGCAGACGGCTATAAGAGTGAGAATAAAATAAAGTTAAAAAATCCAGGTCAGGAAGAACCTGAATGTACTGTGATATCAATTTACGTGTCACAGAGGAGAGGGAGATCACATCCCCTGGATTAACACTACAGTTTTTTCACACAAATGCACAGCAGCCATCTGTTTTAGCTGTGGCTTTGAAGAGAAAAAACAAGCAAATGTATAGAATTTCTACAGACCACTCTCTCCACCCAGTCTGAATACCAATGGTCTATAGTTTATATGTCATAAGGACTACAACAGCAGTAACTTCAAAAGCTTTACCCCATGAAATGTTGCGAATGTTGGTGGGAGCAGTTATACTGCTGGTGCTGTAATACTTTGAGACTGTTTCATGTAGGCCAGTATGAAAAAGATCAAAATATAAGGTGAGAAGTATGAAATTGATCCTAAGAGTGGATTTACATCCCTCATTTTAAAGCAGTTTTCAGCAGTTTTCATTTAAATGTGTTACTTTCATGACTAATGAGCAATGGGTAGAATATCACAAACATGTTTGTGTCAAAATGAAACCTCAAAGACAGTTTAATGATACTTTGCAAATGTTTATTTCTGCAAATTAGATAAAGCATGTAATTGTTCTTACATTTTCAGTGAGCCTAATGTTCAGTTATTTCTAAATCAACAGTGAACAGTGTTAACAGTTGTGTATTGTTTCTTGTGATACACACTTAGAGACTGAATTGTTACTACTGATACAAAGTCCATGGTTTCTGTGATTTATGCTATAGACCTTTGTCACAGAAGATATTTTGATCTTTCACAGGAAGAAAAGCACAGGAATAAATGATAAAATGAATCATGGTTGAATTCTTCAGTTTCAGGGTCCTGGTGTTGTGCATGCTGGCTCTCTGTCATGGCTTACTGGGACACTTGAACATAGCCGTAGGTAATGCTTTTAGTAAAACCCATGCTTTTCATACTTGACATGTCAAACTCTACTGTGATAAAGGTCTATTGAACAAGAAGAAACAGAACGTGATCAGGATTATTAAGGTACAATGGCTCATAGCTTCCTTATCACTAAATATTTGCTTATTTGATTTTAATTGATGCAGGTGGGACACAGTCACTGACAAAGATCTGAAAGTTCTGGTCTACAAAGGTGGTCTTCTTGAGGAACTCCTTCAGCTTCTGGACAGAGATTTCCACCACCTCGTTGTTGTCCTCCTCATTGAGGCCATAGTGAGCAAAAGAGGGGAACTTATAGCGCTCGTCGTAAGGGGCGTTGTGGTCGAAGTCAACGCAGCAATAAGCTGACCACAAGTACATGGGCACTGCAATGCGATTGATGTTTTGCCGGCGGATCATCTTCCCTGAGGTGGTGATACCTGTGACAATGTAAGCTGTTCCATGGCAGTAGTTGTTAAGCCGTTTGCGGATGATGTGTTCCTGTTTGTTCCAGACCCTGTTGTTGAAGTCGGGCACAATGGGCACGACATTAGTGAGGGTGTAGGTGGAGGCCTTGTCTTCAGGCTCGTCCTGATGCTCATCTGGGTTGAGGGTACCCCGTTCGTAGATGATGGCATTTGTATAGTCATCCAGAACAGCTTGGGTGTCTTCAAAGTTCATGTGCATGTAACCACGTGGGAAGGGCTGCATCTCATCTGTATCAGACAATGTGGATAGCTGTGTGGGCAGACAGACAGAGCCAGTGCACATGAGAGGATAGAACAGTAGAATAGAAATGCAAGTTTTTGCACAGGAATACTTACATAATCTCAGTACAGAAACAAAATAGCATGCTTTTCATGTCATCATTTTTTTTTTTTACCACCTCATGTCCAACCTTTTAGTTTTCTTTACCTGAGGTTCATACATCCAAGGCACATCCACGCATTTCTCCCCATCTGAGCGTTTGAAGGTGTAGGCAGAGTAGACAGGTATACGGTCCACAGTGTTGTACAGTGTCACATATCGTGGCTTCTTGTTGTAACGTTGACAAATGAACTGGAGGGAGTGGTGCTGCAGCCCTGTCGGTGGTGTTCCCATGTAGAGGAATTCTCTGCACTCTGGAGACAGCTCTTTTTCCACTCTCCCTCTTACTGCTGATGCTATTATGTTGATAAGCAGGAAAGCCGTCTGCACCCAAAACGCCATGGTTAGGACGTCTCTGTCTCTGTCTGTCGGTCACTTTGACGAGATGATATGTCGGATATCCTTCTGTGAGCTGCTACAAATGATTGAATAAGTCTTTGTAACTGCCCGTGGAGCTCAGTAAAAGGCTAACACAGGTTTCCCACTCTGCTCTCTGTAATCAGGACTCAGTATGCAAAACAATGCACTTCTTACACCACAGCAGATCCACCCACAGTTTTAAGAACAGCTACTGTGTATAGCAATGTAGTCTAGCAGTCCTCGGATATGCAGCATTTTATGTACAATTCTAGTCAATTTTCAAGAGATTACCTGTATGTCATGTTGAACTAATACCAGCATCTTGGATTTAAATGTGATATACAGTAGCTTCAATGAATTGGTGGAATAAGCAGATACAGGATATACTGATATCAGTGAGCAATGTGGTTAATGTTAAATCCATGTTTGAATTAACTTGGGAAGAATTTAAAGGAGAATACAGGGGCATTTTCTGTTCAAGTGTTACAAGGGCAGTATGCATAAAAAGTCGTCAGTTTTTATTTATATACAGTAGCGCCACAACAGAAGTTATCTCAAGGCACTTTTCAAATACCCTACTCTTTATAATATTGGTTACAGAGAGCCAACAACTCACACCATGAGCAAGCACTTTGCAAGAGTGGCAAGGAAAAACTTCTTTTCAAGAGACAGAAACCTGGAGCAGTACCGGACTCAGGGTGGGCGACCGTCTGCCTCGCCCAATTGGATTGAGAAAGAGAGAGAGAGAAAGAGAGAGAGAGAGAGAGAGAGCGACAACAACCATCAACTACAAACAGACTGACTGCCTTTATTGAATTTGAGACAGTGGGGACAGACAGAAGAAAAAGATGGAGGATATTCAACATGGCCATATTCAAAATGGAGATTGCAGTTTTATGGTATTTGTCCTTGAAGTCTAGATGCCACCACTCTGCCCCATAAAGCTCCAAAGTGTGAGCAAATATATAAGGCAATTAAAAAGGTATAGAGAAATCAAAAATGGGTCATCAGTTGGGTGAACAAAGGTTTTTAGGTGTAGCCAATCAGCTTGACTCATTGTATTTAAACCAGTGACTACACATGTGCTGCCTTGGCAGTAGTTATTGAGCTGTAACCAAATGTTTTGCAAATTTGGCATCTTGTGATTTACTGAAACTTAGTATTGATGGATACACTGGTCCGCATGCAGATGGAGGCCTTATCCCTTAAGCTGCACTGGTGCTGGTCACAGTTTAGCTGGTCCCACAAAGCATTTGACTAAACTACAACAGTGTTTTATTATTCAAACAGTGAAGCCATTATATGGCTGTTAATTTACCCACAGAGGGATATGAAATTCTCCTCACCAGTGTCTGAAGACTCTCATGTGTTTGAGCTGTTGTTGTAAATGAACTCTTCCCCATAAAGTGTAATACAACTACAGGGAACTCTGGAGAAACTAAATGAATTACAGAGACATAATTTTACGGATTACTTATGAACACAAAGACAGGTTTAAAAGTGCAGGAGACACCATAACAAGAAATTTACATGAGACTCCATAGACTACATTTTGAACCACAAATTCATACTGTGCATGTAACACAACAGTCATTCATGTTTGCTTACAGACATGTTATTGATCTGACATTGTCCATAATCAGTCATCTTTATTTACAGTATGAGTAAAGTTAGAAAACCCACAGCAAAAGTTCTAAGTAATAGGCTTCATGAAGTTAGAAGCACTCAAACTGTTTTCACTATATTTCAACTCTCTCCAGTATGTGAAGGGTCAGAATATGGTGACAAAGAAAAGATAGTTTGTTATGTGGTGTCAATGCCACTATATGAGCCAAGTCAGTGTAAACAAAGTGTAAGTGTAATGAGCCAAGTAAATGTTTTCACTGCTTCTCTGGACACCTTCTTCCAGCCTGTTTGTGCTGCATGGTTTTGTAAATTTTAGAATCTCTTTCACACACAGTATTGTGTTAGAAATATCTGATAGATTACTATTTTCTTTTTAAAATTCAAAAAATTAAAATTTAAAAATTTAATTTGTTCAGCATTGTCATATACAGTAGACCGTGATGGGAATATTTCTTTGACGTAGTAAGCCAGAGCCAAAATGAGGTAGAGTACTTCAGGAACATGGTTTAAATTCGGTTTGAACACCTGGACCATGAAATCCAGATAACCAGGTTCTATCTGATTTACATGGTACAAGTTTCTGCTCTTTGTAAAACATGTGACATGAATGTATGAATTACTGTAGCTTAACTCAACAGTACGAGGTGGGACAAAACAAATTCGTCTCGTACTTAGATGCTGGATTTAACGGGCGCTGTTTTGACTGGAGATCCCAAATTTTAAACAGAAAGTTTGCATAACAAATCAGGGTGAATCACTCCTTATGTAACACATTAAAGTTTATTTAATTTAGGCCTGTTATTTGGAATACAGTTAAGTCTTGTCCATGCTGTTAATGTAGTTGTTCATTCAGACTGAAACACTGCTCAGGTCTCTCCTCTTCTTCTTGAAGAGGTTTTCAGACACACAGCCCTTATAGAAAATAGTCATGTCACTATCTGTGTATGTCTGGCTCTTCAGGAAGCTCTCCAGAGTCTTCAGAGGGACCTCCACCACACTGTGGCCAGTCTGTTCATTCAGTGCATAGCCCCCATAACTAGGGAACATAAACCTCACCTCATACGGTGAGTTGCGGTCAAACCGTGGGCAGCAGTACGCCAGCCATAAGTGTTTTGGGATTGCTAGGCGGTCCCTGTTATCTCGCTGGATGTTCGCCCCTGAAAGAGTCACCCCTGTCACCATGAAAGATTTGCCATGGCAGAAGTTATTGAGGCGCTGGCGAATGGTGTCCAAGTATGGGTTCCAGGAGGTATCCAGGAAGTCTGTGATTAATGGGACTACATTGGTCAGGGTATAGGTGGAGGATTTGTCATCTGGCTCAGCTTGGTGCAAGTCAGGATTCAGAGGGCCACGTCTGTAGTCTACAGCATCTGTGTAGTCTCCCAACACAGCCTGGCTGTCCTCAATCAGAGGGGGCGTGTCTTCAGCAAGGGGAAGTGTTCTCATGTTTCCACCCTCGTCATCAGAGAGCAACTGTAGGGAAAAGCAGAGAAAAGAAGGAAGTATTATTCAGTTTGAAAGTGATTGTAAACTCAAACGTCATGACTGAACACGGAGCCAATACAGAAAAACTCGAAGATGCAGGACCATTGATGGTTGAGTCCAACTGTATAAGCTTCAATTTAAAAAGGACCCAGTTCTCTCTCATAACATAACGTCAGTAATGTTTTTCCAGAAAAGTTATGATCTACAGCTAATTTTACTTCCTCTTGCTCGGCAGTGGTGTTGATGGCTGTGATTTTAGAAATAGTTGTCCAGTTAATGTTTTTAAAGCTGTTTGGGTGATTGACATGTGACTCAGCCTATCAGGTGGTCCTGTGTGAGCTCTATACAGGCTTTGTCTTCTGTACTAAACTCCATGTCCAATAACTATAAAAAGAACCCAAGCTTCAAAACATCCCCTAACAACCTACTGGCAGAGGTGGGAGGAAGTCACACATGTGCAAGTCACGAGCAAGTCTCAAGTCTTAACCTTCAAGTCTCAAGCAAGTCCCAAGTTACTGTGGTGAGATTCAAGCAAGTGGAGTCCCTGCTTTAAGTCAAGCAAGACAAGTCAGGTTATTGTTCAGATGAAGCAAATCACAAGTCAAGTTATATGATATAATATGATATTTAATAAAAAAAATGTTTAAGTCCTATCGAGTCATCTGTTTCAAGTCCACATCAAGTCTCAAGTCATGAATACCAAATCAAAGTCAAGTCTTTTATCAGCGTTGATCAAGCAAGACTGAAGTCTTCAAATTTGTGACTAAAGTCGGACTTAAGTCAAGTCATGTGACTATTTCTATTTCTTTCTTTTTTTTTTCTTTTTTTTGCGTTTGTCCTCAGACAGTGAGACACTTAAGTAGAAAAAACAAGGAAAACAAACAAAGCAGTGTTACTCTCTGTACCTGAGGCTCATACATCCAGGGGGTGTCCATCCTCCTCTTCCCATCAGACTTCTTAAAGATGTAGGCTGAGTACAGAGGGAGGCGGCGACTGCTGTCATACAGTGTGGCGTAGCACAGTTTGTCTGCGTACTTCTGGCAGATCCTCCTCAGGCCGGTTCCTCTGATCCCTGCAGGTGGTGTCTGCATGTAGAAAAAATGGCTGCAGTCTCTGAAGCTGTTTGACACAGTGGCGCTCACCAGGGGGGACGCAATCATCAGGGAGAAGGATAGGATGCAGGTGCAGAACAGATGCATCCTCGCTCGGCTGGAGTAGAGGGAAAAGTAATGGTAAACCAGGTTATTTTGTCCTAATAGGGATTTGACATGTCCCACCGGGCACCATTATGAAATTCCACATGGTGGTGGTGAGGAATTTTCTGTCATCCTGTATTGGTGTTGCTCTTGTAATCTAATAAAGTATAAGGACTGTTGGACAGAGACTCAGTATGCAAAGCAGCAGCAGCTCAGAGTGAATCCATTGGCTGGATAGTTGACTTATCTGGTTCTACACTACCTGTGCAGCCATGCATCTCTGCACAGGCTTCTGGCAGGCTCTGTTCACGTTCTAACGTATGCCATGAATTCACTCTTTTCATTATCTTTTCCTTATTTTATGATCTATATGAAACCACAAACAGCAAAAATCCCTTTGCTATCTGTGTCACCCTGGATGAACAACATGTTTATCATTATTGTTATAGTGTTATTTTCAGTGTTGATGAAAGCAATGAAACTTGCAAAATGAGCAGTTATGTTGAATTTAAAAGCTTCCCACAGCTTTAATGTGCCAACTTAATTTAAGAATGAGATTTCCATGAGCCTACATTTGTTGTAAGTGTTGCATGACACATTTGAGCTGATCATGCCTTTTGCAGCCTCACTCATGTAGTGTGAACTGTGTGTCTGACCAGATAGTTCCTCCTCCAAACACACCCATATGCATTGATTGAGCAACCCAGATACAGAGATGGTTCTTCATGCAGTGATGTGGTTGGAGGTCAAACTGAAAATACCAAAACAAACCAAACTACTGTATTCTTGTACCTTTTGTTAACAGCATCTCAGGCAGTGGTGTCTGCAGTATGGCTGCTGCTGGCTGTGTGCCCCTCTCCTGCACTACAGGTCACACAGAAGAGTGCAAAAATGCAAGGATGGCATCTGGACCGTTCTAAGTAGTAGCATAAGTAGGCACATGTAATCGATGTGCACACCTGGCAACAGAAAAAAAACTCCTGCACCCTTTTCAAGAACATCTTGATGGAGGGGGCGACGCTCCAGAGGCTGCCTGTGGTAGTGGTGTTCTACAAATTAGATCCATCATTTAAATAGATTGAGAGTGCATACCTTTCCCATACCAAGCAATTAGTACAGTTAAGAAAATAGCAACGTAAGCTGTTGATGATTTGGATTTAGATAAATGACATTAAAGGCCCTGAAAACACATTTTCTCAATCAGCTTCATACTGTAAGTGATTATACATAAAAACACAATAGTCATAATATGCAATGATTAGTCATGAATATTTAATGTTATAGAGAAGTACTAAAGATTTAAAGCCAAGTTTTCGCAGGCTTTTAACTGTAAACTTCCAGCCTAGATTTAATTCCTTATGAGACTGTCCAATAATGAAATCATGCAGAAATTATGCTAATATCATAATATTTATTTCCTTTGGCTGTAATGTGCGTAATACTTTCTCTGTGAGACTGTTTTCTTTCCGCTTCAGTTACAGTGTAAAAAAAAAAAACACCCCTCGACCCCGAGTTTGTTCAGTCTATTATGAACCTACCACCGCAGTACAACAACCAGACCAAGCCAGACTACATTCAATTCCTGGTCACGTTTAGTGCACAAAGTTGAAGGGACTAAAAAAGGCTACTGAAGACTGTATTCTGCAAAATGCAGTGCTCCAACAAATGCACTCAGGGTTCCACTCCCAGCTCCCATGATCCATGCACATGTGTGTGTTGACCCACCAGAAACATCACCGGTGGCTTGGCCCACCTCACTGTCACTGTCAAAAGTGCAAGTGGCACCCCACAGGGCTTTCCTGATAGGCAACAAGACCTTCCAGACCAAGGTCATCTACAACAACAACAAACCTCAAAAGAACAAAGACTTTTACCTGTCTGCAGTCGAGCTGTCCCTGAAGACAGAACTGAAGCTTGAGGTGTGGGATGAAGATAATCACTGGTTTGGACTGAACTAATCACCTCTTGGGGTCTTGCACTAGCTCAGTCAGAGCTGGTTCTTTTCGCACGAATCATAGCAACTTGTACTTCTCCTACAACGCTGAGTGCACCCCAGGGCTGAGAGGTACCACTTGTTCAGAGTACAACCTGTTCAGGATGAAGGCTGGTCTCCTTGACCTCTTTTCATCCTGCAACAGGCTGAATGTCAACCAGGACCTGCTGGATCACTTGAGCATGGCCCCACTGAGGATGATGCCCCGATCTTTATCATGAAACACAGGATAGAAAGAAAATCGATTCAACCTGCCTCTTCTCAGTCACTTGCTTAAACAACTACAAACTGTTTTGACCATAATTAGTTGCATTAATTCTACAATATTTCTTAACAGTTTCCTTTAGTGCGCAGTGAGCTATAGTAACATTAAATTTAGTATTTCACAGTTTGATAGACCTGGAGTGACCTGTGGCTAACCTCACAGATATTGTGAAGATATAACTGATACTAAATTGAAAATGAAATTAAGAATCATTAGGATTTTAAAACTTCTCAAATGTGGAAAGCTACCAAACATCTAACTTATGGTTTTTGCTCAGCTTTTTTTGTAAATACTGCAGCAAGCTTTCTTTTTTTATAAGTAATTAATTTTTAAAAATGCTGATTAACACTTTATTGTTACATTAACAATATGAGGTGACTTTAAATTGTTGATATATCATCCTCTACTTTGGTTTTTCTTGTCTTTTCTCTTTGTTGTCTCAACATAACTAGGAAATAATGGTTATTCATACATATATATTCAACTTCAACCCTTTTGTGCATGGGATATAAATGCTTTGATGATGCTTTATGACAAAACTGTTTTAGGCACATACAAACATTTCAGTGGTAGTTTCCAGTAGTTATTCATCAATCTAAGATACAGCTGTTGATTAGATACACAAATAAAGTGATTATGAGTATTGTAAGTAACTACCACTCCAGATCCATGTATACTGAAGAAATGGAGATATTATTATTATTACAATTTTTACAGATATCATCACTGATATTATTGGTCTGTTTAGTTCTACTGTTTATAATATCTGTATTTATAATATGCATTTACCTTTGGAACAATACCTGTATCATGATATACAATCCAAAATAACTGCCCTGCAACAAATGCAACATTTGTGAATGTTTTGTCCACCACAATAACATTCATGTGGGTGGACAAAACATCAGAAACCCCTCCATAGCTGGATTAAACTCTATTTGGACACAGGACCCTTCTGCAACACAGGACCTCTGGTTGACATGTCCCTCAAGGGCATGCACTATATCATTAAACAGGGTTCTAATTTGTTCGTCTTATCTACTAATTTTAATTGGAAATCTACTTTAAATGTATTTTAAATGCCATGCTAGTTATGATCCATTTGCCTCATTCATGTTTAAATATATAATGTACGCAACGTTAGTTTCTTCAGTTTTGCCTCTTGTATTCAGCTAGTTGAGCACATGCACGTTCAAACATGTATTTGTGCCTCTTCAAACGAAATGAAAAACTATAATTATTAATGATGTTACATTTTCAGCTTTAATTTCCACTTAGTTGAATAGCAGCACATAGTAAACACCCGCAACAATGAAATGTTTTTTTAATATATATCCATAGTATATATAGTATTGATTAGTATATCAATACTAATTTAGTCTTCACGCATGTTTACAATATGTGAGGGCCCCATTTCAAAGGAGTATGTTAAGTGGTAATCACACATCCTATTTGCTCATGCCAGTTATTCAACAGTGCCCTCTACTGACTAAACCCTGCTAGTGGCTTCCACAAACGTATTGCACATGCTCTGCAAGTCATTCAGTTCACTTTCAAGGGTATAGATGGCGAAAAACTCATAATTTCTGAAGCATCTGAAGCTTGAACCTACAGACTGCAAAGTTTATGAAAACAGCTTTGAGGGAAATAAGTTTCTACGTAATGTGACAACACGTTGCTGCCCCGCGAGTTTGTATTAAGCCATCTGTTTTCCGTGTGCGCTTTTAACACCATTGCACGCTGGAGTTGCCTTAACGCTACAGCTTACTGGATAATTAAACCCATCCAGCTAAGACGACGTGTGTTTGAAAATACCGTTGCAAAGTGTAAAGTGGACACCATTAGTGTCCAGGCTGGTAAATAGGGGTGTGTTTGCCCTGCTACAACATTGGTTAGCCGCTTGTCAATGTCCAGTCACGTGGTGTCACACGGACGGCCATGTTTCCGAAACACAAACAACAAGAAGAGCAGCGACTGGGAGCCAGCAGACACATACTGATACGCAGCAGCGACCGTTGGAGGAGAGGGAAAAATAATAAATAGAATACAGAGCACGACTTTCTGAAAGTACGATTCTGTCGAATGAATACGTTTACAGTGTTTAAAGAGACCAATGCAAACGATATATTGGCTGTAGACACGCCGTGCAGACAACCAGTCTGGTAGCTATAAACAGTGAAGGTAAGCCATGGTTCCTCTTTGCAGCTTGTCTTTTAGCTAGCTGGCTAACGTGAGCTAACGAGCTAACCTCGGCTCGTGCAGCTCGGATGTTTGGTTTTACTTGCCGCGAGAAACGCATTTTCACTTAGTTGTTTTACAGCTAAAGCGCGATTGTTTCTGTCATTGTGTTAGTCTTGTTTACATCGCAATAGCCATAGCTTAACACCGACAGCGAAGTGGAGGTGGTCGTCCGCACATTGGCGGAGCAGGCCGGGGAGTCTGATCCCAACACTCCGCCCCCTCCGCCATCATATCTGGTGTCATTTGAACCTACAAGCCAAGGCCTTTACGATCAACGCATACCTTGTGCTAGGTTAGGTAGCACGCTAGCTAACCCATCTCTGTTATGCAACAGAAATTTGATATTGTGGGTCAAATACTCTTGTAACAGTTGATTTATCTTTCTTTTTCAACAAATCGATTTGCGCTAATTAGCTTGAAATTTGGACAATGTATGCGTTAATGTAGTTCGCAACCACTGGCGGTAGCTAACGTCAACTGTAGCTATTTGTCTATATGTTAGCTTCCTTCACGACCAAACAATTAGCATTGCTTAGTTTGTGAAAGTTGCTAACTGGTTTGTGTGTAAAGTCAAATTAAACGTAGCTTTACAGTCTGCTATCCCGCAGCCTGAAATCCCGTTGTCCCGCCACGTTTTGAAATGCACTACATTTGCAAATATTCAGGTGTACTATACATATCAGTTTTTGCAAGCAGCGTTATTCCTTGTGACCTTGCTTCAGTTTTCTCAGTGCAAAGTTGGCAGACATTAAATATGTTAATTCTTTGCCTGTTGTTGCCTGAAATTAAGTAGCTAAATACTTTAAAGCCAAGATAAATGTAAGCGAGCTAAAGATGTTTAGTATATCCTTTATATTCTTAATTATTGTAGTTTGTTAAATTGTTTTATTCCATTGCTGGGATTTTTCTCACTGTTATTTGCATGATTTGCAATCATGTGTGCTATAATTTGATCCCAGTGTTCTCTTACTTTGCGCCATTTAAACTGATAAATAATTGCAAGAAGCACATGTTTAAAGTCACAATGCTCAGTAATTTACCATTACTTTCAATATGATTACCAGCAGAAGATAATTCACAGATTTGTATGAGACATTCTCATCTGTAGCTTTAAGGAGTGTATCAAACTGGTTGCAATGTGATAATCTCTTCTTCAACCATGGCCTTATTTTCCCAGTTTACCATCACAACCACTGTATTGTGTCATTTAAGTTACCATAGAGGTTAAAATACTTTCAGGTCACACACAAACACACAAACAACTTCATCTACAGCTGATTAACCCAGAAGGAAAGTTAAAAATGTATACTTACACTGCAGTTTGATGTAAATTGGACCTGTCAGCATCCAGTTTTAAATATGTGTATGTTGCAGTATTGTTAGTTGTGCTATTGAATGTCCTTTGAGCTGCTTAGAAGGTAGACTGTTTAAGTACAGTATTGCAATCATATCATACTTGATGTTCTGTAATTACTTAGTGTTCACTAATCACACTGAGGCATAATGAGTTGCAGAAGTTTTAAGTATTTGCAGATAACGGCACAAAATCCACATTATCAATAAAAGGTATTTAAAGCAAACACAAAACAGTTTTGTCATAAAGCATCATCAAAGCATTTATATCCCATGCACAAAAGGGTTGAAGTTGCATATAAATGTATGAATAACCATTATTTCTTAGTTATGTTGAGACAACAAAGAGAAAAGACAAGGAAAACCCAAGTAGAGGATGATATATCAACATTCACAATTTTGAAAAACGAGAATGTTTTTGTTTTTATTCATTTCTGATCTCGATTTAAAAATGTTAAATGCAAACAATGACCCTACAACACTGCAAATATAGCAGAGGGCTTTCCATTTTAGTACACAGGGTTGTGTGAGCAATGCAAAAAAAAAAAAAAAAGTATTAAAAAAAATTTGATAGAGTAAAACAGTCTATTTGCATCATAAGAGACCGCTAACTGTAGTGTGGTACTGTGTTGTAAGCTTGGGCAATGTGGACAAAATATGTCTTCGTATTTTTTTGGCATTTTGACATTGTTGACATTAGATGCCATTTTTAACAGCTCACATCTGAGTGACGTGAGTTATTGGAAATTATGTATTTGTTGTTGGTTTGATCAGTGTAGTTTGAGTCATCGCTAGTCAGATACAGGAGTTGAATGCCATTTCTTTTAGTTATAGTAATGAGCTTTACTAAGGCCAATAAATAAGTTGTAGCTTGTTTTTGCCACTGCCTTCAATCATCAGATGCATAAACATGACATAAGTCTGCATAATTAAAAAGCTGAATCAAATTAAAAATGCTGTTGAGCTGACACGGAAGCACTAGGGCCTTCCATGACACAGCGGCAGGGAGGATCAGAATCAGCACATTTGTAGTCAGGAAAGTTATGTAATCCTTGAAAATAGAAACGTGGATAAAATTAACTATACACTGATATTTGCATTTCTTAAAATTGAAATAGTGTGTAATAAGTGCGTCAATAGAAATTCATATTATGCAGTTTGATTCGGTGCCACACGGTGGTGCCAAAGCATTAGTTACGATAACCTAAAGTCCCGCCCTTCTCATGTAACTAGCCTCTGTTCGGTTAGAATTTCATTCATTCAAAATTATTTTGTAAGCATTCAAAAAGTACAACTCTGAACAGGCTTTGACTTTATGCCTATGTCTAACACTCGTGGTAGAGATATACGATATGAATAAAATCTTCTATTTCTACTTGAATCGAGGTATGTCAACCCACTGATGCAAAAAATCCTGCAAGTCTAATTTATCCCTAAGGAATTCTGCTAATTTACAAAGCTGCACACAGTGGGTTAAAACAGCCAGAGAAAGCTATGACAGAATCACTATAAACAATTTTCTATCATCTCATATTGTGTATCACCGTGTCTAAGTAATGGGATATTTAATTAACTCACAGTGATTGTAATTGGGTACAGCTCATAAAATCTGCTGGCAATGTGTTATTTAAGTCTCCAGAATTTATGGTCCCTTGATATCTTTACATTAATCCTAAGGACAAAGACAGTTCAGTTCATATACATCTGAGCATATGCTTAGTTTGCTAGTTTTATGGTTCACTTATAATTTAGACTATCTTGTGTTGAATTTATAGTGTCAGATTGCTGTTGAAGGTTATTTCATGCAAAATAACTTGCTTAAGAACAAAGAAAAAAAACAATCTTAAGATTTTGTTTGATAAAGGGTATTTTTAATTAAGATTTTACACCCTTTTCCTGCTATTTTTTTTCCTTTGATTAGAATACTATCCACATAAGTCCAGATTGTAACATAAAAAGGCTGAAAACTGAAAAACCCCTGAGCAGACTATTGGTGATAGTCTGAAAAACAGCATAAGGAACATAGTGTCTGAGAAACACAGTGTCAGCGTCGATGATGGCATATCCCCTGCCCTGACAGCATTAAATCACTTCTAGCATTCAGCTAGTCGAGAAGGTGTTGGCCTGGTGCTTGTGCCTTGGAAAGCAGTGCTCAGTTCAAGAGGAAAGTAAAAAGTTTGAAAATAAGGTTTAGGTTAAACATGACCACAATTATCCATCAAAGACATTGGTGTGACACTTACTATTAACTGTACTTGAAGTGATGTGTTGTCATGTGTCATGACAATAGCAAAAAAAGTTATTCAAAATGTATGAACAGAAGGATGTGATATTCATATCATAGGGCCACTGTATGCATGTATTGGCATTAACTGTTGAAAATTAGTTCCCTCGTTATTGGTTTAGTTTCCATGGCATTTTCAGGAACTATCCCCATCCAGCTGCATGCATTTAGAAGCAGCTGGTTCCCAACATCACTGAAATAGACTCCCTACATTTCTGGATGGAAAATCTCCTGTGAGCAGTAGAAACATTGGCCCATGATGGAGCACTAAACTAGAAATAGTTTGCCGTTTCATTTGTTCACCGAAGGAATACCACAGTCGTTTTCTCCCAGCTCAGTGTGCTGTAACAGATTGATCAAATTGGTCCAGTACCTTTCAGTGAGTCCAAGGCACGCTGCCTCGAAAATAGTATGTCAAGGCTACACATCACAAAATCAAATTACATTTCCTTTCCTATAACAGCAGAGGCAGACTGCCAAGCTGTGAAAATGCATCTTACCAGCAGCTAATTTATTAGGTGTCCACTTCTAACATTATTCTTTCCATCTCTCTTTGATTTGTCTGATTTCTCTGGTCCCATCTCTCAAACTCTTTGTTTGTTTTTTTCCCTGTGTTTTTTTTTTTTTTTTTTTTTTTTCCAGTGGTGCAAAGGGAGGAGGACAGGAAATAAAGGAGTTACCTGGAGGGTGTCCGTCAATCCACATTTCAGTTGGAGCGAAAGAAAAAGGCACGGAGGGAGAGAGAGAAAGGAGAAGAGGAGTGCGAGTCGCGTCTGCTCTTGGCAGCTGTTCCAGCAGCCTGATTCATTGTTTTGGCTGTTATTTCGTTCCTGCGTTACCTTTTTTGATGAATCAGTTCATATTTTTAACTTTAATGTGAGATATAACTGCTGTAAAAACAAAAAAAGAAAAAAAGACAAAAAAAGAAAGAAAACATTATTACTAGCAAGAGTGTTTTTATTTTGTTCCATCATTAATTTCCAAGGTTCTTTTTGTTTCTTTTTTTATGTTTAACAACCTTTTTCGGCTGTGAGTAGCAGGAGCTTCCATTCTCCAAACTATTGTCAAACCCCCTTCCTTACCTAGTTTGGACCTGATAACCTGGTATTCCTCAAGCACCTGAAACTGGCAGCTATTCTCTTTGTGTCTGTGTGTTTGGGGAGCTCTGTGACCACAGCTTAAACACCACTCAGCCTTCTAGTCACCTAAGCCTAACTAAACCCAGCCAGCTCTAGCCTGGTCCAGCCCAGTCCAGCCTGCTCCGATCATCTGGACAGGGTAAGGCTTTTGTGGGCATATTTATTCCTCTGCATATACATTTCTACAAGTATTTACAAGTTTGTTTGTTTTTTGTTTTTTTGTTTGTTTGTTTGTTTTTTTAAACTAATAACTATTTTGTTTTTCTCCTCAGATACTCAGTTCTGTGTGGACGTGAGGAATATGACTGCTGAGACTCTTAACTTCGGCCCAGAATGGTAACTTATATTATTTTTTTGTACGTTCAATATGGTTTTGAAATACTACTGAATACATAGAGAAGCAATTCCTGAAGAAAACACTTGTGATTGCTCTCATAACGTCATGTATGGTCTACATACATGCTTTGTTTTAGTGATTTTGGCTTAAACCTAGACATTTTTGGCCTGGTGGTGCCACTGAAGGAGAAGTCAGAGGATAAATCCTGGCTTTTCATTGAGCCCCTGACACCTACAGTATTCACTATGAATTATATGGAACTTTGAAATGAATTTTTGAGTTACCTTTTTGTACCAAATACCATGGAAAAATTGCCCATATTTGTGGAGATTAGAGCTGAAAAGATTAGTTAATCAGTCATTTGACAGAGAATTAGTTTGCAACTATTTTCATGGGCAATAAAATCTGAAATCTTTGCTTTTCAAATGTGAGGACTTGCTGGGTCTCTTTGTGTTATGATAGTGAATTGAATATCTTTGGTTTTTCACTGTTGGTTTGACAATAAGTTATTTGAAGACTAGACTCAAGGAAACATTTTTCTGTTTTTTCTCCCACATCTTGTAAACACAACCATTAACTGACATAAATCATGAGCAGATTAATTAGTTATGGTTATAATCTTTGCATATTTTGTTCTGGACTAAGAGACCAACCAGCATTGCTGCCTTTTAAAAGGGCCCAACAAAAGGGATGAAATGTGTATCAGCAAATTACTATAACTATCTGAATGAAAGTTACAGTAATATTCTTGAGTTCAGTTGGTTGGTATATGTAATTTATTGTTTTCAGTTGTAGTTTTTAGACTTTTGTAATCACCAACTATAACAAAACTGTCAGAATGTAGATTTTGTCATAGTGGTATCCTGTCCATCTCTCTCTGTGCTGTTTCACCTCCTCCTCAGTGAATGTTTGTGTAGCGATTAATGGGGGGGGCTCTCCATCTCTAACAGCCTGTGACTGCTGTGTGCATTCTTGGTGCAGTGCCAGCCTCGCAGAATATTTCTCTCTTTACACATCTGCAGCTGCTTTCCTCTCAATGGCCCTACCAGGCCACTTTTATCCTTGTGCCCTTTTAATATAGCTATAGAGCGGCCAGTGCATGTGCTCACCACAAACAGCTGTCTGGCCAGCATGTTTACAAGTCCTTTAAAGCCTGTTAGCATTACAAAATTATTTAGACCATTTGAGGTTTTGTTGGCAGTAGAGTATGTTAGTCATCATGATGGAACTCAGTGAAAACAATCTGCCACTCATTTAGATTTATGTAACATTTATTAGATCAATCTTTGATCTTCAAGACTCTGACACAGGATCATGAATGTATAGATTTCAGTGTGTTGACGATCCTTTAGATTTTGTGCTTTGTCCTATGAGGGAAGGAAGCTAAATTTGGCTACAAGTGAAGTGGATACAAATATGCAAAAATATTTCTTCGTACCCCACCCACTGGCATGTTTCTTCAGCTCTCCTCTTATTATGCATATTAGTCGCTGCTCCACTTATTTCTATCCTATTTGTTATGCCACATGCTAGCAGCTGGGCTTTCATGATGCTTTCCTTTACCTTTTACACCCTACACCCCACCTCCACATCTCTGAGTTACATATGGTTTTGATGTGGAGCTGAGAGTCAATGACACACTTTGTAGAGGCATGTGAATGGAGCCATTGTTAAACAACAGGCCTTGGAAGCTGGCCTGCTAGTAATAGCTTTTTAAAATGAAATCTTGAGATTGGAAAAGCTAATATATCATCTGTGTTGAGCCAAGTGTATTCAGGAGGACCTGCGTAGGAGGATGGGTGATTTGTTACAGAACATTTAGTAAATTCTTTTTTCCCTGCTGCAAGATGGATGCTATTAGATATTTTTTCTCCAATTCAGATTAAAAGGAATTCTATCATGGTTACACAATCGCGCTCTCGCTTTTTCTGTGCTATGTGCCAGCAGGGGAATTTACAGTTATTTATAAGTGGTATTTCTACAATATATGTCAGCTTAAGTCAGTAGTCAGGAAAAAGTTCTGCAAACATGTGGCTATTTTTCATGTGTTGATACTGTTAAATATTCATACGAATTAGCTGTCTCTAAACATTTCACCCAAGTCCTACTTTTCAAATCCAGCACTGAGATGTCCTGTGGTCTGTCTAAGATTCATGCAAGAAATATTATCCTAATTCTTAAAGACTGCATTCTTTCTCACACAGGCTCCGTGCACTGTCCAGTGGGGGGAGTGTGACGTCCCCCCCTCCTTCCCCCGCCATGCCAAAGTACAAGCTGGCCGAGTACCGCTACGGCCGAGAGGAGATGTTAGCACTTTATATCAAAGACAACAAGGTTAGTGGGAAAACTACTGAATTTCTCTCAGGATTAAAGAGTCACAGAAAGTGAACAAGCATTTTCTAAAAGCTAGCATGAATATTACTTTAAACCTGCATTTACTTTCCTGTCCTCAAAACTGAGAACCTGTTTGTAGGTCAGTCATGGTAAAAGTTTAAAGGTGTTCTTGTCTTCTTAAGTGCCTATTATTGCTGTTTTTAGGTCCCAGAGGACATGCAGGATAAGGAGTTTGCTGCTATTCTGCAAGATGAGCCCATGCAGCCACTGGCACTGGTGCCTCTCACTGAGGAGGAGCAGGTATGCCATAAACACACACTCACAAATACAGCTGTACCTGCTAATATAGAACTGTTTCAGCCCGTCATGTGGTATTTCACTGTGATACAACCTCAACTCGAGAGCGAGCTGTTCTGTTGGTTGACAAATGTGGCTGTGAGCTCACATGCCTCACATTCCTCCCTTTTGCTCTTTCCATTCTCTCTCCGCAGAGGAACTTCTCCATGTCTGTGAACAGTGTGGCGGTGCTGAGGCTCATGGGAAAAGGGGCGGGTGGGGCTGCCCCGGCTGGAGTGGTCCGAGGACGAGGGGCCACACGAGGCGGTCGAGGTAAAAACTAAAGAAAAAAAGTCTCATAAAACCATTAAGAGAAACCGTAACATATAAAGAACAGCACTTATTCAGCCCAAGTGCACTTATGATAAATCCGAAACCTCTTGAGCTGAAACTAACATGAATCCAACAGCAACAGAAATGGTGCCCTAACCCTTGGCTGAAACTACAATGGCTGTTATCCAGGGAAAGTAAAACAGTTTATTCAAGCCAACCACTCAAGTGTTTATTTCCCCCTTTACTTCCACCATCTTGATGCAACACACTTCCTCTTGGCCTGTCTAAATAGTCCTCCTTTTGTGCAGCCACACCTGGCTAAAACCACTGAGCTTATGAACTCACCTTGTGCACACACACATTGCCTCATGCATATGAATAGCCAATGTAAACATGAGCTGTCCGGTTCAAGACAGCCAAGGGAAACAACTGAGAATAATGATACTGTGTGGGTTTCATAATTTGTGTACATGTGTTGGTGTGAGTGCCTGTCTGCAGCTTGAAGGGGATATAAGGTCATTAAAGTGTTAAATTATTTAAAAAAGATGATGATGAAATATAAGCACCCTCTTCTCTCCGTGTAAATAACCAGGACGAGGTCGTGGTGAAGGTGGATTCTACCAAAGAAGTATTGAAGATGTGGAGGTGGGTTTCGGCCGCAGCGTCCGAGAGATACACCGCAGCCAGAGCTGGGATGACAGGTAAGAAAAACCCTTATAACCAAATCTCAACAAGTGTCCTTACAAGGGTGGGCAAGGTCAAATAAATCATGGCTCCAGGTGCGCTATGGTGTAGTAAAAGGGTGTATCATCACTGCTGAGAGGAGCTGTCATCCAGTGCAATAAACTTCATAATCTGCTCTGGTATTTTTGTAGGTTTTTGCTCTCATGCTGTAATTCTCAGTTTGCAGGCGTCCTCTCTTATCTGAACTTAAGTATCTGTCGTATTTCTCTCTTAAGTTTTTTTTTTTTTTTTTTTTTCATGGACCTGGATAAAATGCATGAATTGCTATCTGCCATGGCAAGATGCAAATTTTAGCTGGACATATTTCTCAAGTATAAAAACTAGTTAATGTTTGGGGCTTGTTTTCCTCTGTTTATCACTTAACTGATGTAATTTCTGTCCATTTCCCTCCTTTCCTCAGGGGTGAGCGTCGATTTGAGAAGCCGCTGCGGCGGGAGGTGGTGCGTCCTGGCTTTGAAGAGGCTGGAGGTCCCGGGGGTCCAGGGAGGAAGGAGTACACAAGGGCTGACAGTGATAACTGGCGCACCCTCCGGGAGGAGCAGGAGGAGGACGAGGGGGAGCCGGGCAGCAACTGGAGACTCGCTGGACCCCGCAGGGATGGTATGATAGTACTGCCTCAAACTCTTGTTTGTGTTGAAAATGAAAGCTGTACAAAAAGAGCAAAGGCCTCATGATTTAAGTTCACTTTTAAAATGGGTGATGGGCACTCTGCACACCTTTTTTTTTATATATGATTTTATTCACCAGTGTGAAGGGACTGTAGCTGTTACCTTAGTTTAGCTACAGCTTAGAATCGGTTCATTACACTGGAGGCTTCAATCTGCAGCTAATTTTAGAGTGTTTGTGCTTTCAGAAGAGAGTACATTTAAGCTGAACTTCTGCTAAACTGGAAATTCCTGTAGCATGTTACTCAACACAGATGATTCAATCAGCATTGAATGCTACATAATAATGGTCCATCCTGTACATTCTTTGTGATGTTCTAATGCTATGATTTTATTTTATTTCACTTAACAATTGGATAAAATGTAAAAAAGAAAAAAAGTATTTGAATTTAGGATTCAGAAGTCAGAAAATTGCAGTAATATGAAAGAACACAACGTTTTAACTTTTATAGACTTTTTACTTATTGATTAAAATGTCTTACATTAAATATTATTATATCTACTATAATGTATTTTCAAACAGCTTGCCCATACTATAACAATGGAAAAAGAACTTGGAATTGAAATTCTCTTCTCTTGCATTGTACAGCTTCAGGTGACTGATATGATTCATATGTATAATAATACAATATAATGTCTTTTTAGTATAAGCATACATTACTACATTAGACGTGGAGTGCACCAGCTAATACACAATCCCTGTAAACTGTCCTGTTTTGTATTCAGCTAGGTTTTAAAGAAGTATAAAGGCAGTGACAACTGAAATGAGTATAATTACATTTGGTTCATACTTAGGTTAGAGTGGTCCTTGTAACACCATACATGGTGAAAGCTGATAATGGTTTTAAATATTAAAGTGGCCTGAGTAGCAGTGATTTGTATTACTACATTACACTGTTTACACTCTGTTCCATTAAACTTCTGTTAAACAATGTGTGAGCAGGTCTGATTTAAACAGTGGATATACTGACATCTAGTGGCAGTGAAGTGATTTCTCAGCAGGGTTTTGGCTGAAACATATTTTTGATGACTCCTCTGATTATTGCTTTTCATAGTATCTTCACTGACGGTAGTCAATGTCTTCTCTTTGTCAGATGGTGGTCCTCGCTCAGCAGGCTGGCGGGACCACGGCGCTCCAGGCGAGAGTCGCCGGAGGAAGTTTGATTTTGACTTCCGGGACTCGGAAGGTCACGGTGGTGGCCGCCGGCGTGCAGGCAGTGAAGGACTAGAGGACGATAGGGACGGCCTGCCTGAGTGGTGTACAGATGAGGAAGACGGGGAGATGGGCACGTTTGACTCCTCTGGAGCTTTCATGCCTATGAAGGTGTGTACTGTTTATTTATTTATTTATTTATAGAAACTCTGTTAGAAGGAGAAGAGGAAGTTATATATTCAGCCTCTCGATATGATTTAACATGCTCTCGTTAAGTCCCCTGTTCTCAAGTTCCCCATGTCTTCCTGTTTTAGAAGAGTGGCAAGGAGACAATCCTGGAGGAGGAGTTGGAGTTTAAGGGGATAGAGGAGGAGGAAGAGGAGGAGAGCTTCGCTGACATCGAGAGGAACAGTGCTGATGGAGACAAAGAGAAAGGTGAGGAAATATTTTTCTTTATTTGATTTAGAATGTGTTTGCAGCTTGTTCCATACAATTATACTTAGTTTGTCACCAGCCCAGGAGTGATTAAAAACAACTTTTGCCATTTATTTAAATTTTTTTCTTTCCTGTCACCTCACAGAGAGTAAAGACACCAGCTCTGCTGTGGTTGATGGTGAGGCAAAGCCAGCATCACCTTCCTCTTCTCCTCCGACACACTGTACCCCTCCATCCCTGGAGCCCCAGCCCAGCAATGCAGGCCCGGTGGTGGATAGCGCTCAGCTGAGCAACAGTCTCCCTGTGAAGGCCAACAGCACGCCAAGTGAAGGTATGTCTAGTTCCAAATCTCCCTCTACTTTCCTGTGCTGAATGTAGTTTTAAGTGCTACTGACACAAAGATTTGGTCCGCAGCAGTACCATGTATCGCCTATGTATGTTTTTCATAAATGTAGGCAATTTCAGTTTTATCTGGGCTATATTTATTGTACATATACTTGAGTCTGACTGGACGGATTCTGTTACTTTAGAGTTTGTATGCTCTTATCTTCAGCCTTTTTCGTCTCAGTACTGTGTGTGTGCCTGTGTGTGCGTGTGTGTGTGTCAGAGAGAGGAAATTCAGCCACATGGATATTTTAGTTTGATATACAATATGTTTAGCCCCAGTCATTTAATATCTTGTTTACTGAACCCGCTGTTCCTGCTGTATCAGATACAGAGCCAGTAGGTGGCTTTACCCCCACCCCCCCACCCCACATCCAACATCACCATACCATTAATAGAAATACTAAAAATAGGACCCATTGTTTTACTAATGTTTGTTCTTGGTGTTGTTTTTGTGTCAGACATGGCTCCGACAGGGGGCTCCAAGTCCCAGCTGAGCCCCAGTGCCGCCACTTCTTCCAGTCTGCCTCCCCCACCCCCTTCCTCTACTGCTTCTCTCCTCCCTCCATCTGGAGGAGACATCGAGGACGATGAAGGCATGAAGCACCTGCAGCAGGTAGGAACAACAGGAGGCACATTTCAAGCAACTGTCTCAGAAATATTATTTAATCATAATGAAAACTGCATTAAACACAGCTGAACAATCTCTTCTACTGATTTATTTTATTTTTTTTTTACATGATATTCTTGGGTCATTACGTTGAATATACATTGAGTCTGTGTATGTGTGTGTTTGTGTAGGAGGCAGAGAAGATGGTGGCATCACTGCAGGACACCTCTTTGGAGGAGGAGTGTTTCACTCAGGCTCTGCAGCAGCAGCAGGAGAGCAGGAACACAGCAGCCGCTCTGCCGCTGTCTCATGAGGCCGCCATGAAGTGGTTCTACAAGGACCCACAGGGAGAGATCCAGGGTACATTCACACACTTGGGAATTTACAGCCACTTGAACACATATGAATATTGCTTCACTGGATCACAGCACTAAATTGTCTGGAAACATTTAAATGAGGTACACAAAGTCAGGCACATTACCACAGGGTTTGCATTGTAAACTCATCTCTGTCTCTCCCACCCACTACCAGGGCCCTTCACCACAGTGGAGATGTGCGAGTGGTTCCAGGCTGGCTACTTCACCATGACCCTGCTGGTGAAGCGGGGCTGTGACGAGGGCTTTCAGCCCCTGGGGGACGTCATCAAGATGTGGGGCCGCGTGCCCTTCGCCCCAGGGCCCTCCCCGCCGCCCCTGCTGGTGAGACAGCCACCACCAACGCAGCGCCCGCAGCCCAACCGGGGGCCCGCCGGGACTGTGAGTCAGAGCTCAGCCAACGTAGAGGATGGGGAGGGGAGGATGCAGAGGAGAGGGAAGATTGATAGACAGGTTATGGTAATAGAAAATTAATTAATACAAATTAATTCAAATAAAGTTTAAGTCACATTAGGGGTTTTTTATTTCAGAGTTTCTGAAATTAACCCCACAAAACAAAACATGCTTCTGTCATTTTAATTGTGTTACACTTCATTTCTGGATTACTTTCTTATAGTCTGTGCAGTGGGGAAGATTCAATAATCTGACCTCAGTCAAACAAATGACATTTTACAATGCCCTCCAGTTATAATCACTGGCTGCATGTAAGCTTCAAATTGTTGGAGAAGAACAGGGCAGGCTCCATACCATACATAACACTACAAGTATGGTCAGGTACCCCTGTTTCCCTGGTACTCTTTTTCCTAATGTGGAAACCCAGACTAGTCTGACAAGTCTGGTTAAAAAGAAAGGATAATCCCCTGTTAAATGGTGGTATCAGTGGGGTCCAAAAGTCCCACTGTATAAATGCCATTGTAAAAACCTCAAGCAGTGCTTTCTGTGACTTGGCCGACTATTTATGTGATAACTGTCTTTGGTGTCCTGAGTTTGAAGATGCATTGTACTGACTGGTGATCTCTCTCTCCCTCTCTCTCCTTTTTCAGGGAAACCTGGACCAGGAGCGCCTGAAAAAGCAACAGGAGCTGGCAACAGCAGCTCTTTATCAGCAGCTCCAACAGCAGCAGCTATTCCAGCTCATTAACAGGTGGGCCTATGGGGCTTGTGATGGTTTGTCCTGACATGTCTGGACTGGTTTACATTAATTTGTTTGTGTCCTAGTTTCTGATTTATTATAACTTTTTGACTTAAATTTTCATGTCGGAATTTTGTGTTTGTGTTTTTGTGTGTGTGTGTGTGTGTGTGTGTGTGTGTGTGTGTGTGTGTGTGTGTGTGTGTGTGTGTTTTCCAGGTGCAGTGAGCAGGGTATGATGCCTTCGATGAACAGATCGATGTCAGTGCCAGATACAGGGTCCATGTGGGACATGCATACCTCAGCTTCACAGCCGTCAGGTACTTTTCTAGCCTCAAGCTGCTTACACATATACTGTATACACACATTTACACATGCATTAAAAACACATGAATAGACAGTATATCATGTGTGGCTAAAAAAATCCAATTCAATTTCCCTGTAGGCGGTGAAGCCAGTCTTTGGGACATAACAATGAATCCTTCTACTCAGGGTCCAACTCTCGAACAGCTTCAAAAGGTGAGTAAAGTCGAGAGCATTTCAAGCGATGAACACAATGCATTTGTAGCATGTATAGCATTTTACATTGTTGGTCATGTCAGTTTCATTGTATTTCACTGTCAACAGAAACATTTCAACTGAAACGAGTAAAAGCAACTGTTTTTGCTGCATATAAAAAAAATTGAGATTATAAGTGCTGCTAGCTGCTCACTGTAATCTCAGTTTGTGCCTGTTATCCTGTGTGACTGTTGCTCTTTGTTTGTTTCCCCTTTAGCTCCAGCAGGAGAGGCGAGACGCTGAACTCAGGGCGAAGCGTGAGGAGGAGGAGCAGCGTAAGAGGAGGGAAGAGAAGAGGAGGCAACAGGAGGAGCAGAAGAGGAGGGAGGAGGAGGAGCTCTTCAGACGCAAGCAGGTGAGATGAAGGAAGGAGATTTTTCCATCCTCCCCTTTACTTTAGATTTAATCATAACAGCCAATAATACCCTCAAATCCCTGAAAAAAAAACCCTCAGCCCTCTGTTTTGAAACAATAGTGTGTTGACGTATTGCTTTAACTAAATCAGCGAGGTTAACTTGAAAACGGTGGCTTTCAATGCAGTTTACCAAGTAATAAAAGGACTGTAGCTATTAACTGTTGACATCTCTCATATCCTCCTATAGTGTCGTCAGCAGCAGGAATTGATCATGAAGTTGCTGCAGCAGGCCCCCCAGCAGCAGGGTCCTGGGGCAGGCGGCTCAGGCTGGAGTGGGGGTCCCTCCTCGGGGCTCACCAAAGCAGGAAAGTCCCCAGCTCTGGCTCTGATGGAAATGCAGCAGGAGGCAGAGAGGCTCCTGAAGCAGCAACAGCAACAGAGAGCCCAGCAACAGAGGGACCGCGTGAGTTTCATACTGGGATAATGTTAGCATGTTGTTGGGAATGCTGATCGAAAATCCGATATTTTTGGTCATAATAATCAGTCTGATTTATCTCTGTGTTTCCAGCACCCAGGCATGTCGATGGGGAGCTCCTCCATGGGAGGGCAGTGGGTGGAGGGTGTTGGCATGTGGGGTGGACCTGGAGGAATGGAGGGTAAAAGCGGCAGTGGAGGCTCTTCAGGCAGCATGGGCATGTGGGACGAGGCTGTGAAGAACCAGGCCAGCCTGCGTGGCAACAGCAACAACATGGGACTGAAAAACAGCCGCAGCAGCCCGTCACTCAGGTACATATAGGATTGAATAAACTAAAATGCACTGTTGAATGACTCAATAAAACTCAGTGAAGCTCAAAATAGTGTAGATACCTTTTTTTTTTTTTTACAGTGGCATATAACATTGCAGAATTAATGTATGTTTTTCAGTTGGTCTGTAATAAATATGCTTTCATTCCTGTATGTCCTCTGCAGTGATCAGTACATGATGCGTCGTAAGCGGACAGAAGAGGAGGAGAAGCTGCTGAAGCTGCTGCAGGGCATGAAGCCTCAGGATGGCTTCACCACCTGGTGTGAACAGATGCTGCACGCTCTGAACACCTCTGCCAACAACTCCTCCTCCTCTCTGGATGGTAGGCTGCTCAGCTTTTATGTATTTAGCAGTGTCAAGGGTGAGGGAAGTTCAACCTAGATAGTGAATTGCTATGTGTTAAATAAAGCACGTTTAGTATTTATGTGTGTATATATAAATGAATTAACCTCAACCTTTGTCCCCACAGCAGCATTGCTAAAGATTTAAACTGTGTCTGTCTTTATTTAGTTGCCACAATTGTGGCATACCTGAAGGAGGTGGAGTCTCCCTATGCAGTGCTGGACTTCATCCGGTCCTACCTTGGGGACACAGTGGAAGCCAAAGAGTTCGCCAAACAGTTTCTGGAGCGACGTGCCAAACAGAAAGCCAACCAACAGAGACAGCAGCAGCAGGTAGGCCTGAGCTCAAAAGGTTTTAAGTCAAGAACAGCAAATGTCAGAAACAACCTGTTGAGGCACTGCCATCAGTTCAGAATCCAAAACTAAAAAAGAGAAAAACTTTGACTTTTCTCTGTGTTAGGCTACATCCACACTAATACGCTTTCATTTTAAATTAAAAATGATTTCTGTCCATATTAAAATGCATGAAAACACATATCACATGAACATTCACATTCGCTGGGCATGTGCTTGCTGGTGTAAACAACAAGCTGATTGTCTGTTCTGCAGTTGATTAGTAGCAGAAAATACATATTAACAGCAAAGGCAGCTGTAACATTATAAAATTCAAGAGTAAACTGCACAGCAGCTGCTAGCAAAGACAACTAGGTCAGCATCACTTAATTTGTTATCCATGTTGCATTCACCACTAGTAGTCGTGACAGTCATTTCCAAAACGCTCAGTTTTTGCCTGTTCAAACTAAAACACAACCCCAGAGTTTTCAAACTAAAATGGGTCCAGCAACGTTTCCAAAAGTCTGTTTTATGGGCTCAGACAGTTAACATGTCTTCTGATGGCTGGTGTAAGAGCATAGTGACTAAATATCTGACCTTCATTGGACCTGACCTTCATGGTTTCATTGGAAACTAAAAATTACGCCATTTACTGAGTGCACAGTATCAAATGTTACTTTTTTCTTTTTTTAAGTTTTTAATGTCAGTTATTTTAATTTGTGCTACAGACTTTTTTTAGTTTTATTGAATGAAGGTTTATGGTGGCAGCTATTAAACTGGTGCGAAAGTTACAAATGAATGAATGAATGCAGAAGCAAGATTACTGTCCGTGTTTAGTAGATTTTGATTTACAGATTTAGAGAATGTCCCTGTTATATTTTGTGTTGAATGAAGTGATATGTATGGATGTTGATTTGACATGAGAGACAGTTGTGTAATACTCTGCTGTAATGACACATGATTGTAAATACTACTTAGCTTACAGTTACAACAATAGAAACCGTTGAGTGTGACCTGTATGAATTCACCCCCCTCCTCTTCTTTATTGCCCTAGTTATCAAAGGAAGTGGCTGGATTGAACATGAACTTCCCTCTGCAGGTAATCGCAAATATGTCTGTATACTGTACATAAACACAGATGGCATTAGAGTTGTGGGGAGAAGAAAGTGGTTGTTGTTGTTGATGTTGTGTTTGTTGTTTCCTGCTGTTATACAACAAACCTGACATGTTTTTTAACAGTAATACCTAATGAATGTTGCATAGTATGTGACCTAAAGGCTGCTACAGACTAGCAAACAGTTGTTGCTGCCAGGTGCTGCTCTTTGTTCAGTAGACAAACAAGGCTGAGTTGATTTTACTTTTAACTCTCAGGCGCATTGTCACAGTTTGTAATTTACTTCAAGCCTAGTCTAATCTCTATAGCATGGAATATGAAATCTTATGAGGCAAGAAAATTAAGTTAGTTTTCATTTCAGCAATTATCTTTGGCTTTGTAGTGTTGATTAATCTGTTTAATTCTAATTCTGGCTAATTCCCCTCCTCTCCTCTCCTCTCCTCTCCTCTCCTCTCTTCTCTTCTCTTAGGACTCAATGCGAGGTATGAATCCAAGCACCCTGCAGTCCATGTTTCAAGCCAACCACATGGGCAAGGCTGGTCTCTATGACAACCAGGGGGGGAAGATGAAAAAGAAACAGCCCATGATGCTGCACTCTGACCCCAGCATCTTAGGTAAGTGACCTCACTATAAATTAAATGAATCTTCTTCTTGATTTGATTCATCTGTAAATGCTCAGAATCTATAAATAGCTTGTTTTAAATATCTTGACCAGAGATTATATAAAACACAACCTGTCAACAAAAACACCAGCTACACAATCCCACATCAAAGTTAGACTTTATACAAAACAAGATAAAACGGAAAATGTAATTATCAGCAGGAATCAAATGGAATCGATCAAAGGCGAAAAAGGACGAAGTGCAGGCTTCTGAAGCAGCAGCAGAAAGTATTACACCACCCTGATGACTTATTTACACACGCTCGGCTTGACGCTCACTTTTTTTTCCCAAGGAGCACATGTGATCCTTAGTTGAAAAATTTTTCAGGGGCGCAATGAAAATATATCAAATAATGTGTTTTTCCTTAATGAAGGGATAGAAGGAGACATCCACAAACAAAATTATTTAATTTATTCAAATAAAAAAATGACATAAGTTTTTAACCTCTTCGCCCAATGGACCCAGTACCGGGTCCAGCAGAGCGGTGCAATATATAATTGCTTATAAAAAGTTGATAGAACGCTGTGGTGGTCTCTTTTTTTTTAATGCTTCTATAAGACAAGACTTTAATGCTACCATAAACAGTCCAAGTGTATTTAGTCCAAAGAATGTTTGTTTGGCAATAATTTCAATATCTCTGTTTCAAAATAAGACCCCTATCAATGTAAACAGACAGTTGAAATGAAATGCAACAGTACATGTAATCCGCTTGCTCCATCCCACCATGCTGGGTGGCGTATGAAACTAAAGAAGCTACTCTTTCCATTGATAGCAAGATTAGCGTAGCCTGAGCTAACCAGCTCATGTCAGCCCCGAAGCAGACACGTGACCAAACTTCTCATTTTACAGTCCACATGTCAAAGTTTGGGTTTATGGCTAAATATTCCATCATATCCCAAAGCGGTTCTAATCAAAAGCAACAGATATTGTTTCCTTACCCTTTCCTGATCATTTTGAGTCTATCCTTACGATTTTCCGGTCAAGTTGGCCGAGATGGGAGCCTGAATAGCAGAGACTGAGCCACAAGCCTGAATTTCGTCTTTTGTTGCCATCAATACTTTTATTGTATTTTGAACTTTGTATATAGTATGTTATATGTTTATATTTCACTTTTAAAATGTCTATGAAGTAGAATCAACCTAATATAGCAATTTAGATACCCTGGAAGAGATTCAGAGGCAATATGGAGACAAAATTATACAATTTAGTTTTACACACGTTAATGAAGTGGCTCAGGGTTGTATTGTGTGCACATAGCCTCCTGTAGTGGAAATCATTAGTAGTTTGTAGCCAGATGTCATGTCAAGAGGTAAAAAAATGGAGAGTCCACCTGGCATGTGCTTGGTGGTATTCTACCTATATTGTTACAGTTGTAGTTAAGAAGTTGCTGAATGGAATCAGTGGCATCCCAGTGCATGGGACCAATGTTATCATGGTGTTATCCACTGTTTAATTAAAATAAATTCTAGATGAGGGAAGAAAAAAAAATCTTTATCACAATTTACTCAGCTATAGTAACAGTCACAATGTTACTTACACGTGGAATAAATTCTCTGAGCTCATTCCTATCCATAGTGACCAGAGCTCTTGCAAATGGACCTGATAGTTGTGAAGCTATTCTTGATCTATTTTGGGTACGTCTGTCTAGGCGAGGCATACCAGCCAGCATCCCTAGGGCTTAACAGGTTAAATTGTTTCTTATTATTTAATAGTTATGTAATTTATGCTTTAAACTGCATAAAGAGTGAAAATGGTATGCACACTTGCTCACACATTGGTTTGGAGCAGTGACATGACATTGTTTTGTTATCAACCTTTTGTTGACAAAAAAGAAAGAGGCTACTAGGTCTGAATTTTGTAATATTTTTTTATTTGCACACATGCTCCTAAATATATTTTACAGTTTGCGTCTATTTTTAGTCCCAAATGTGAGTGGAACGTCACATTGTCTGTCGAGCCCTGCCACTCCAGGTGGCGAGTAGGATGTGCTCATTGGGTTGGCTTATGTCTGAAGTTTATTTATGTACCCATGAGCTATGTGGAGCATAAACACCGAGATGGGATCTGGCTCATCCCTGAGGTAGATGGAAGCAGGTGGCCAAGCAAATGTGATAGAGGTAAAAAAAAAAAAAAAAAAAATGGCTATTAGAATCACAGGTATAGATGCAGCCATATTATTCAGATTTAAAAATGAGGGGAAAAGTGTCTGCAGACTGAGTTTTACAAGCTCCTCAGTTATTTACACTTAAAAAAGCCTGGGGACAGTCGTTCTGGCAGGAATGTATTGGAATTGCATAATCTGATAATCGGTACATACACGGAGCTTGTAATATTCAATGTGCACATTACCCCTCATTCTTCATTGTAAAACACTGATCTTGTCCAGTACATTTTCTTTACTTAGCTTAAATTTGTGTACTAATTGTGTACTTTCTGCTTTTTTGTGATGGTTTCTGTCTCATAGAGCTTCTCCAAACATTTAGAAATACTGTTTAACTTTTCCAGAACTGAAGGGCTCCTCCTAAATTGAGACCATCAGATAGTTTCTGGATTGCAGATTTGTCTCCTGCCTGCACTGTCTAAGCCAGCCCTTTAAACTCCCCCATGTCCCATCCTCCTCTGATCTCACTTTGCTCTCTCTGTCTCCTCTCTCTGCCCTCCCCTCCTCCCTGCAGGGTACTCATTCCACAACACGGGCGAGTGTCTGAGCCTGAATGAGATGGAGATGGTGGAGGATTACTGATGTGACGCAGCGCAGCAGCAATAGCTACCTGAGGCCTTCTGTCTTTTAATCAGACAAACCTGATGACGAATGTGCACTGCTGGGGGAACCGGGGGTGGGGGTAGGAAGGGAGCGCGCATGAGGGGAGGTGCAGGGTGGAGGCGCCTGGATCTGCGCCTGCCACTCGTTCCTTCCCTCTGGAGAGAAAAAAAGGGCTCCCTGCTGCACCAGTTGATCACTTGAGCAGGGGAGAAGGGGGTGAGGAGGGGTGAGGTTAAAAGGAAGATGGGTATCCTCTGGCACTCAAAAGATTAAGCACCTTATACTGAACTAATGCACTTTATTGAGAGGGGATTTGAATAGTTTTTTTTTTTTTTTCGTGTATGTATGTATGTGTGAGTGTTTGGAATCAGTGTGCACACAGTGTGTGTACATACACATCATCTGTGTGCATTTGCATCGGAACTGGAAGGGGGCGGTGAAAAAGTCGGTGGGGTGAATGGTCGGGCTGTTAGGTTTTCAAAGTCAGGGGGACCTTTAGTTGAAACCTTATCAGAGAGCAAATCCTTTCTCGAAAGACAAACACTGTTGATATTTCTCTTGTTTAGCATTTTTTTACCTTTATATAAAAAGTAAAGCTATTGAAAAATGGATTATAAAAAAACTTGAAGATTTGCACTTGCCTAAAAAAGAAATAACAAAAACAACAAAAAAATCAAACAAATGGGGTTAGTTATAGAAGTGAATATTTTTTTGTGAATGTGTACGAATGACTGTGAGAGTGACTGATGTGAGATGGTTGGTTTGTGTCAGTAATATACCAGTCTGCACAATGTTTTTTTTTTTTTTTTCTTTTTCATTTGTTGCTTACCAAGATGTATGAAACATAAGAGGCCATTTTTGTCTTTTTTGTTCAAATGGTAATTTTGTATTCTCATGTTTAGAGAGCTTATGTGTGTATGTGTCCCTTCTCCAAACAGGGACTTGATCTCCATGTTTTGAGAGTGAATGAATGAGAGAGAAAGAGAGAGAGAGGGCAATTGCACAACACATCCTTTCTCTCACCAGCTCTTCATCCCCAGATAGACGAAATAGAAATGCATACATTTGTAAATGTCAGCTTTTGCGCTCATCACATGATGACCACCACTAGTTCATTTCCCTTTGCTTCTCCCCACAGGGAGCTGTCTCTAGACCAGTGAGGACTAGTAGACAGGGCAAATCATGAGGGACATTACTGTGTGTGCATCTGAATGAGACTTTGTGTGTGTATGTGTGTGTGTATGTGTGTGTGTGTATATGTATGTATGTGTGTGTGTGTGTGTATGTGTTTTCAGAGTGCATGTTCATTTACTGTTCATAGAAATGAGTTAAGACTACAGGTACTCATTTTGAATACATGTGCTTTTTTGTATGTGTATGAATGCACATTTGTGCCTAAGAACTTGGATAGGGTGCGTGGCCATTGAGACATTAACTCTTTTTTGAGAGCAAGTGTGACGTGTGTCAGTGCTCAGCACAGTGTATGTAAAGTATGTAAGTTTATATCGTAAATATTTCTAGTTCAGTCTAGGGGTGATCCATCGGAAGGTTAGTCCAGTCTGTTTTCCTGGGGTGTGATCACGTTGCCTTTTGTCAGCTCTCGAACTTGTGAATGAAAGGTGTCGAGTTTCTGACTCTGAAAAAAAAAAAATACAGCATCTTAATGTGCAAGTGCACAGAACGGTGCATGAAATGTTAGCATATTGTGTTACTTATTCGTTGTTGCAATTTGATAATGACGAGTTTTCTTTTTTTAATGAAAAATATATATGAATATATACATTATATACAAAGTTTAAAAAGTATTTGGACTAAGATAATGAGCACTTGGGGCTGCTATTTTTGTTGTGTTTTTAATTTTTTTTTCCTTAATTTGTTTTTCATTTTGTTTCATTATCGCCATGTGAAGTGTGTGTATTATTTCTTAAGAAAATATTGAATGTATTCCAAAAAAATGACAAGAAACCCGTGCTGATACCAGATATTATTTTTTCCTCAGAAGATTTCAAAAATGGAAACAAAATACAAAAAAGCTTCAGTTTAGCGAGGTCTTTTTATTTTTTTTTTTATTTTCACAGTGGAGAAGAAAAAAAAAAAAACTCGGGATGGATACAGTTGAACACACTGCCTCTACAATCCTGGTCGTACAAATAGTGACTAAGAATTCAAAGAAAGGACTCTTTCTATTCCATACTGGAGCTTTGGTTGTTTACAAACCACATGGATATCTGTGGGTGCAGTTTTGTTTTTTCTTTTTTGTTTGTTTGAATAATTTTTTTTTTTTTTTTTTTGTTCTAAGATAAGACGGGTGGGGTTTGCAAGTGCGCTTCTGCCATATGGACATTGAGTGGTGTTGTTTTTTTTGTTTTTTGTTTTGTTTTGAGGAAGAGTGGCAGGCATCACAATAACATGGACAAGATCCTCTAACTGGACCCTTTGTGTGCGGTTGTGGATCCTGAGACTCGATGATCAACCATGGAGCGAAGGCGGGAAAATCAAGGATTGGCTCTGTTTTGTGGAGAACGGAGTGCAGGGCTGCATAACCCTGGAGGGAACTGAGAGGGCGATATGAGTACACCTGGTTCGTGCACTTGTTTTCACCTCAACCCTCATAAGCACTCACACCCTGCCCTCACCAACTCACCTATGCACTTTTGTTCATTCAAGCTGTGAGGTACCATTTTGGGGATGGGAGCACAATTACAACAGGAGGATTGCTACGACTTTGACAAAGTCACTGAAAAGATATTCCCAAACTGAAAAAAGAGACTCGAGAAGCACGTCTTCTCCCACCTCCTGTATATAACCATATTTTTGTATTACCTTTCAGAGTAGAAAGAAAAGTTGCAAATGGATGAAGGAAAATTCATGAGACATTGATTATATGGAGTGAATGTTCTTCAAGAAAACCAATCTTTTTTGAAAATAGTTTGAGATAGAACTGCTGTGAGTTTCCCGTAGTTTGCCAGTAACCCTGAAATAATCGGGGATGGAAGGGAAAACCACATTGAACATGAACTGAGGTGCTCGACATGCTACAGTGTCTACAAGACTGACTGATAGTTAATTATCAAAGTGGATGTTGCAGTGGCTACAAAGCCCCGCCCAAGAGTGTTTGATCAACATACACAGTAAAGAGGCAGACGGGTTAGAAGAAGCTGTCGGCAAGGGTGCTTCCACTTCGTCTCCAAACCTGATGACTGCCTCGAGAGCTGTAGCATGACTGCAGGAGCAAAAATCCTTGGATTTGGTAAGAGATGTTTGCCTGATTTCTTCTTTGCTTGTTGTTGCTGTATATTCAGGACTTGATCATTTTGATGTACTTCCAGATAACCTTGTGGTACTTTTTAAGAAAAAAAGGAAGATTGTTTGATGATGACGGTCTTGTGCTCTTTTTTTTTTTTTTAATCTTCTCACAGGTGTCTGGCTGTGCTTTATTTGCTGCCCTCTACAATGAGGATCTAACCTACAGTCAACCCATGAACCAGTTAACCCTAAACCTGTCCTTTTGAACTTGAACCCTAAGAAACTTTTCTGTCTTGACCTCAGACTGGGCAGGCCGGTGGCATTATCAGTTGGACAGTTACAAGATGAAGTTACAGGTTTTTCAACCATGGATCCCATCTGTGTTTGAAGTGTTAAGCTGGGCATTTGATCAGGCACTCTCCGGCGAGGAAGAGGATACATAGACACGAATTGCCCAGATGTCATCATCCACCTCGGCCTGAAACTCTTGGGTGGTGCGTGGAGGTCTTCTAACCAGCGGGACTCCTGCTAGGACGTCAGAGACAGAGCTGGGTCGGGTTTCGGTGGATGTGGCTGGATTACATCTAAGCCAATAGAAATCCCTGCAGCTGTGGAACTGGATGAACTGAAAGAATTGTACAGAAAAATAGACTTTGAAACATGACAAAATACAAACACGTAGCGACATGTCACATAGATTCTAGAGTCCAAAGGAGTGGCAGACACTACATGCACACTTACAACAAAAAAGCAACGTACACTCAGTTACATTGGCTCTCCTCTGGAACCGCATCTGTACACATAACAGGGCTACATCAATATCAAATCACATAAGACATGTACAGACACACACAAGCATCAATGCTCTTCACTATAAATGCTGAGCTCTGTAAATAATGTAAAAGATGGGTGTTTTGATTTTTTTCTTTTTTTTTTTTTTCTCATAGTGGGTTTTTGCTTTATTTCTCTGTTCAACATGCCTTAAATTGTATAGTTCAGTTCTGAACAGCTAACTGAAAATGTTCTCTGAATGATGAATTTACATTGGAAACCACCTTGTTACCTGTCCTCTAAAGTTAAAGAAAGGAAGGAACTTTCAACAAGACTGTTTTCTGTTGGCTAACAGAACTGTCTGTTCTGTTTTAACTTCATAAATGTACATCTGATCACCATGAAAGTTACTAATTAGCTACAGAATAGAGCAGCAAAGCGGTCTTTGATTAATCTGATTTTTGCTGGTGGTTGGCTTATGTTGCCCTTTTGGTTTCCTTAAAATGAAGAGTGGATTTGTTTAGATTTTTCTTTGTAGATTATTGCTAACAGTGCAGGCTGAAGTCTGTACTGTCTGGAGCTGAGCTGACAGGGTGAGATGCACAGAACTGGCACAGACTTGTTGTGTGATGACTGTTGTTGGATACACTGCTCTAGGCAAAACTGAACCAGGGTGACAGGTCATCTGCAAATTGAGATACAAACTGGGGCTGTTTCGTTCATTTTTTTTTTTTTTTTTTTTTTACACTCCGGGGACTTAAATGTTTTGGAAGCTACTAGGTTCTTTTTACAGTTTTGAGATGACGACTCGGGCTTGTGTAAGAAACGTGACTGTTAGAGCAAGCTTGCATGATTTGTAATATTTGTGAGTTTTGACACTAAACCTTGAGGTGGGTCACGGGGGGCTTTTGCTCTCTCTGTGCACCTGGTAGTGTTGCTGACCATCTCGGGTGGCCCTGAATAGAGAAGGACTCGACCATACAGTTGTGTTACCTGAAACGAAATTCCTCAAAATTGGGTAGTGTCTTGTTCAGTGTATGTATACCTAACTGGATATGAGAGATTAATGCTTTTAGTCGACCAGTAGTTTCTTCTTTTTTTTGTATCCTTGATAAGTAAACAATATGCAGTTTTTAATTGAAATGACAACTGATATTCATTGAAAACCATCAGCTTGGACTTGTAATACACTTGTACATTTTGATTAGCTGAGGTTTTGGTGGACAGTTACCTGCCATAGCTAACTGTGTAAAATGTGGTAGCCACAGCAGGCTCCAGCATGTCATAACTGTTGAATTGATACTGACGTAATACTAAATGGTTTCTATATTAAAGTAGTTGTAATCAGTTGCCAAAACGGAGAAATTGACTTTAAACATACAAGTATGCTATCAAGTCTCTGTGGATGACTTTAAATATACCAGTGTTTGACATTTTTAAAAGCTGATCTTGTGTGGCATTAGTTGTTGGTAAGTCAGTCTGTCTTAAAAGAGTGAACAGTAGTTGTTTTCAGTTTATTTTACTGAACTACAAAAGCTTTTATAATTAGTTAAAATGGATGTTTGGTTGTAAGCCTTTGAAAATTTCATGTCACAGCCTGTCCTCTGACAGTATGAAGTTGATCATCCGGTTAATTGTACCTCTGGTAACTGTAGTTCCAACAATATTAGCTGTTATACCCCAGTCAGCTCAGCTCCTTTGCTTAAAAAGTCTTTGAATGTTGTTAAAAATAACAGCATACATGTAATGAAACTGTTTTGGAAAAGAACAACTGAAAGATGTGTAAATAGTTTGGCTTTTGTTTGTTTGAAGAACAAAATAAATACTAAATAAATAGCATTTAGCAGTGACTGACTCAGTATTTATTTCCTACCTACATTCAGAATCTATGACATAAACCCGTTACTGGGCCGAATGAGTGTCTCAACGTTATTACCGCCATTCTCGCGATAGCTCGACACATGGCCGCCTACTATTTACAACTCGTAATGAGCTGGTGAATGGAAACAAAGTCCTGAAGTAGAGGGACTTCAGATAGTCTTCTACGTTACTTGTACTCTCCGGCTTTAGGTGAAACTTTGATACCGTCGAGGAAAAGCGTGTGGACAGCCGAACTGCGAGCAGAACCAAAGGACAAGCAAGCCACAATACAGGTATGTAGCATCAGACGGCTAGCTTAGGCTAATGCTAATATGAGCTAACGTGAGGTGGTTACTGTCTCTGTTGTGGACGGACGGTTAAAGGAAATTGAAACATTTTGCCTTCGTTTTCAGAGTCATTTTTGTTATATAACGTGCATAGAGTAAACCGTGTACGTTTTGGTGATGTATGTTCTACCTCGCAAGCGTTAACTTCAAAATCAACATGCACGTTATGACTAGCTACAGGTGTCTGTTAGGTGTCTGTTATTTATTCCTCTAAAGATTAAACGTCCCGTTTACTTTTAATTGATAGGTGTGTTTAAATATTATTTAAGCGGTCTTATACTTTTACATTGTTTTGATGTGTGTTTTGTATCGTCTAGTGCCGTTGGTCTCACTTGCCCTGTTACCCTTTCACCCTTACCGGCCTCATTCTCTTTCTAGGCTAGTGGGTGCTGTGATGTCCTCGACTCCCAGCAGACTCAAACACCCACACTGCAGGAAGAAGCACTATCCTAGTAGCACTTACCTCACCCACGTCTGACAGCCAACCGCCTGACACAAGGCACTTGGACCCCAGGTAGAGGACTTCACAGAAGATATTGATAAACACAGAGAGATGTCCGACTCGGCTGGAGGTGGTGAAAGCGGAGGTGTGGCAGCCACAGGTCAGGACACAGAAGCTGACAATGAGCCCCCCCATCGGGCCCCACTTTTATTTGAAGGTGACCACTTACAGTTGGGGGAGCTCCGGGAGGAAGGGGCAGCCCCGGCTGCCAAGCGGCTCAGGATGAGCGGAGAGGAACACGGGCAGGGACGGGTTGCAGAGCCCGTCATGATGCATGGAGAAACACCAGCACAGGCTGGCTTGCTGCCAGAAGACTCAGCGTCACCAGCACAACGTAAAGTACCTGGTTTCCAAAATCTGTTCATTTGAGTTATGATTTTGGATGTCTGTTAGAGATTATGATTCAGGATTAATTTGAAGATTAATTAATTAATCTGTACGAAATTACTCTTTGATTTCAGGCACAGGAGAACCAACAAAATGTGAGGAGAAAGATCAAGGAGGGGAAGAGGTACCTGTCAGTGACAGAGGTGAAGATGAATGCCATGAGAATGGAAATGGGGGGCATGATGCACCCTTAGACGAAGGAGAGACAAAATCAGAGGAGGAGCTCAACGCTAACGGATCTGCAGACAGCCCCAGTGATGGGCAGCAGTAAGTGGAGGAAGAAGTCAGGTTTATTTTTAACCTGAGGGTCCACATAACTTGGAGTAAAGATACAGCAGGCAGACCATCAAGGGAGCTATTTGTAGCAGGATTTTCTGAGGTGGTGGTGATGTTATACAATAATTATGAAGATGAGTAAAACTCAAATGTTTGCGAAATGGTGGAAAAAGCTCTTGTGACTACTGCAGAGCAAGAGGTTTTGGTAAATGCAAGAATGCAAATGATGACGCTTGATAAAATGCTGACCAAAATGCTGTACTCATGCCACTGTTACTTGATCATATCCTTTGATGGCCTGCGTGCACGGTCACTACACTAAACACTCATGGTTTATTTTTTCCTCTGGTTTGTGATTTTAAATTTAATCTGTGCATCTAGGGAATCATCTTAAAAGATAATTCTTGTTATTTTTAGACATTATTTTCCTTATATGTACCACTTACTGCTTGTTGTAGCTTCTGGCTAATAGCATACTATGCCCCAGAACATGCTCAGAGCAAACTATGACAGCACTACCGATGAAACTTAATAATTGCAGTATCATAGATGCTATTTTAATATTAATAAGAAATACAGCTCATGCACCATAAACTAATATGCATGAAAATGGTTAAAATCTCTGGCATCACTATGTATGTCAACAAAGCAGTTAACTTAGCAGGCTTTCCACTGATGGCAAGTTCAGTTATAAAAAAAAAAAAAGATTGTTATAATCAACCACACTTACAAAAATGAGACAAATTATGCTGTTGTAGATCTTCAAACAAGTAAAACATGTAAAGAATAAAATCAGTCTAAAGCGACTAGAAACCCCAGCAGGACATTATATGGATGTGTGAGAATCTGATTGTGATCCAAACATTGTGATAATTGAGCGGTCGCAGCTATTTGAACATGTATGATTGCCTTGTGAGTGTTAGTTGTTGTGTGAGACGTTGCTCTGATTCCTCTGGATGTTTTGTAATAGCACTTGTGTTGAAGTGGGCTGGCAACAACATTGACTGATTAAATATTTAACACCATCAATCATTATAATGGCAAAATTTGGAGAAGATGACATTGGGGAAAAACGATAGACTTAACCTGCAGAGCTATGAAATATAATTAGCAATCCACTCTACTTTGGAGTGACACTGTCTAAACAGAGCAGTTCAGAATGTGCCAGTGAAAAGATCAAAAGATAAAATTCACCATATATGTTCCTCTTTGGTTTTGTGTTGACACTTTGTTTTATATGCAAACAGCATTGTCACAGGCTGTGAAATTCTGAAGATATCTACCTTAATTAAACCAAGACAAAGTGTTTGTTGCATTTATCCAGAAGCCTTTATATCCTCCAGACTGATGAGATGGGAAATTCATTTTTTCAGTGGAATGGATGAGTTTGTTGTGCAATTTATTTGTTCTCTGTTTACAATTCTTTGACCAAGGACCTGTCCTGTTCTCTATCCCGCCCCCAGCCTTGGCTTAGATTTTACCCAGAACCCCCAAATGCTGACTGGTTCTTGGGCTGAGTACTCAAGCCTTCCAGAGAATTACCTGAAGGGCTGCAAATGGTAATCTTTTCTAATCTTAACACAACACAAAGTACATCAAGGATGAGGGTTTGAAGTTGTTAAATATAAAACTTTATTGTGAGGCATTTTTCTGATTACCATAAATAAAACTACTACAAGGACACCTACACTGCATTTTACATTTCTGTGTCCTGTGGCAGAAACCAAGGACAGTTATTGATCTGATGGATTACAGTGAAAAAATAACTTCCTGTCCAAATGAAGTTAAAGGATCAATTCCACTATGTTTATCTTTCTTAGTAGGGTTGAACACTAGCACTAACACTACCTTAGATATAAGAAAGGCTACCAGTTACCATGATCTCTCAAGATAAATCAAAATCTCAGTTTTGTAGACAATGTTGTTTATGCTTACTGCTATAAATACCAGCTTTATTACAAGCATTACTTACTGTACAATATCTGCAAATACTTGTTCTCTTATTGCAACTTCTACATGAAACAAACCTCAGTGCAAATTATTCTCAGTTCAAAGTGGTTAATGCACCATCATCTTTTTCTCCTCTTCCCACCTCTCCTAACCTAGGGCCCCTGATGGTTCCTGTATCCTGACTAACAGTGCAGACAATGTGCTCCGTGTATACAACCTCCCTCCAGAGATTTACAGCTACAACTGGGACTTGCTTCCAGAGATGGTGAGCACACAGATAGCCTGTCATCAGTGCCTCTCCTAATGATTGAGTAGGGGATAGCAAAATTAGTTTAAACATTTATAAAGCCCTCAATGCACTTCTGCAAATTTCAAACAGTTCCTCTAGTGCCCCCATCAGGCCCAAGGTCTGTAGGGCAGGAGTGCAACAAATGCATTCTGTTCAATTTCAGTAAATGAAGTAAATCTCCATCAAACTAGAAGGGCACTTAGAGAGTGCAGATCTCCACCAAGGCTAGTGTCAAACAACATACACTACACTTCAGAGAAAAAAATTCAAATTCATAGTAAATGATTAGGATCTGCCCCAGAATTGAATAGGTCCTTCCCTGGCCCTGGTTCCATCCCTCCACCAAGTTTGGTGCAAATTGGTTCAGTACTGAATAATTCACCTCACAAATAAATAGACCCATGTGAAAGCATAACCTCCTTGGCGGAGGTAAAAATCCTCTTTTGCTTCTACAAAGTAGCTCCAATAATTAGATCTAGAACATCTTTGAAATGTCTTCATTATGGCTTTTCAGGAGGAGTCTCATTCTCCAAACCCTGGTCTAACTAATAAAGTTGAATTCATTTAATGATATTGAATCAGTCAGACTTTGGCCTTTGGGTTTGAGGATTCAGACTCATATTTGTTTCCACATCAATCTGTTCTTCAAAGTTTAGTTACAATTTTTAAAAAATTAAAAACATACACATCATGGAGAACACAGTTTATATTTAATTCAGTCCTAATCATACATTGTTTACTGACTGTATTACACTATTCAAAAATCACACCTCTTTTGTGTCTGATGTGTGGGACTAAATTTAGAGCTAACGAGTAGCATGTTAGAGTTAGAAGTCATCTAGGTGGGGACTGAAAATAAGACAGATTTCTTTTAGTTTTAATGCCTTAATCATGTTTGAGATATTTGATATTTCTTTCAGACACTGTCTCGTGTTTGTGAAACTGAAATCATTCCAGTTAAGGTCATCAATCAGTTGTGTGTTATCTGACCTTTTATACTAAGACAGACAGTTGTTGAACATTTTAACATTTATGCTGTGTTGCAACATCAACTAAGAATACAACAAAACAAGCAAAACAATTAGCCAATTATGGCAACTGCTAGAGAAAAAATATTACAATTAGAATAAAATAAGTATTCTGTCTTTTAGCTTTTGGGAAATATCAAGAGGCGAGCCAATCTCTTAATTGTATTACAGGCTGGTAGATTGGGATCACTGAACAAACCCAATTGAAATTTAATCCAATTTCCTCCATTACAGAGATCTCACAGTCTTTGCAAAAAGAGTAGAAAATTGAGCTTTGATTGTTCTATTTCTCACATTGTGCCACAGGCTTTTGATATCAAATTTTACCACAAGGAAAAGAGTGATGGTGTCTTTTAGCCAGCAGTAACAACTTCAACAGTAATAGATCCCATCGGTCAGTTGATCTACTGTGCTTGACTGTCTTTTTTTCTGCCTCTCCTTCTGTGGCAGAGTCCAGTGCTGAGGATGGCAGAGGGAGATACCATCTACGACTACTGCTGGTACCCCAAGATGAACTCTCTGGATCCCGACACATGCTTGTGAGTTGAACTTGATCTTTGCCAGACTATTCCTTAAGCCTCTGCTCTTAACAAGTGGATAGATGAGACATTTAAAGTTCACTTTGAAGGTCAACTTGCCAGATGGTGAAGAATGTATACACAGGAAAGACACTATATTGTCTAAAGAGGCTAATGTCAGTCAGTGATTGATGTCTTTAATCTAGATCTTGGATGGTTAGACAGGGACACTGTGTGTTAGTGTGTGTGAGTAAGGTCCTCTCTTATGCTTGAGTCTGTCTAATAGACTATCTGAATATAGAAGATATTGTTGTATGCTTGTGAGTCATTCTTTGATCCCTGTGGTATTTGCGCTCGTTGTGGGAGCTGGCTGCCAGCGTGGAGAGAAGCTGTAAAAGCTTTCTGATGTCTCTCATTATGAGTGAAGAGTTGGCCTTCGTCTTGTCTGCCTCTGCCTCCGTCGCAATCCGCTCGTCTGTTTGAGACCCACAGTGCTTTTCAGCATGATTCAGCCCACTAACAGCACTCCGGAGCCCAGACAACACCTAAAGGGCCTTATAATTCCCTGATTTAGGGCTTCTCTTTTCATCTTGTTCTCCTTTTTTGCCGTGTGTGAGTGCAGGCGCGCGCTCCAGCAGCGTGGTGATCATGACATCACTGCGTGCTTGTGCACGTGCTGTAAAGCAAAGCCAACATTAGTAACACGCAGCCATCACCGCGGAGAACGCAGATTGTCTGTGGCGAGAGAGGTAGGGCCGTGCTAATGAGCTGAGGTCAAGTTGCCAACAGTTTTCGCTATGTATACCACTCCTCCCCCAGCTCCCATCATCCTCCAGTTGTAGCCTCCACCCTCCGACAGATCCCTCTGATCAAGACCCAGCATTGGCACCATTTCACCCCAACACCAGCCAGCGTTCACTGAGAAAGAAGAGGGGGTAGGGGTCAGGATCTGGACATCTAGAGATGAGAGTTTTGTAAACTGCAAAACGATCAACAATCGACTTGTGAGGACAATGAACCACTTCAGAGGCCTGTGTGTATCTGCCAAAGGTGTGCAAAAACCTGCCTGTCATGAGGATGATGATGCCAGCAGGAGCTGACAGCAGATACTCTTCATCTTTTTTAGATCACTGCCACATATCAGAGAGGAGCTCCTGCAGAGCACAGCCAGGTGGTCGGACAAGCTCGGAGTAGATTGTTAAAGGCTGAGGCAGCCAGATGAAAGGTTGTGGTGGTTATTAAACACATCTACAGCAAGCCTCCTCTGCTGGTACCTTTTCTGCCTCCCTCTTTTCACTTCCCCCATTTTGTTTCTCGTTTCTCCCCCAGCACTCCTTGAACTCTCCGTCTGCCAAAAGCCATTTGTTGTTGATGCCCCTCCTGTAGAGAGGGAATAAGGGCCCCTGTTATGGCTCGGTTAAGTTGCGCTGAGTTCTAGGCATTGCTCCAAGCTAGCAGCAGTCTAGCATTATAATTGGGCATTTCCCTGCTCTGGAATAAAGCTGCGGCTCAGAGGGGCCATAACAGAACACGGCAGCAGCGGTAGGGGCTAATTTCCTTTGTCTAATTGAGCCGCAGTGATGTTTCGGCATTTGTTCAGTGTCCAATAATTAGAGTTAAAAAGGCATGGCTCAGTCTTTGGCCCTGATTTGAATCAATAAGAATGTGCTGTCGTCTTATCTCCATAATGAGGCATAGCACAATGCTGTGTATTTGTTTTGATGTATTGATACATCCAAGTGGATGTGGTGCAGTAGGTTAGAAAAAAAGAAAAAGAATCAAACATGTTTTTCATACATAATGCATGTATCAAAAGAATCTCAGCAGCATATTTCATTCGAATCTCTTTTTTATCCTCCAAGATGCAGGTATAATTCTGTTTTATTCCACTAGTTACTTTGCTTTTAACCTCTAAACTGAGTCATCTGTCAGTCACTAGCTTTAAAGAAAAAAAAGCCCTCAGGGACAATAAAGATCGACTCAATTAAGGATTCGCAGCATTTTCCTCCATGTTTTATCATTTGCATCATTCATTCTCTATTCCCTGTTGTCAGTTCTTTTCCCGTAGCTCACTCTCTTTGCCACTCTCTTTGTCTGGCCTCTCACTCCTCTTCCGCAGTCTAGCCAGCAGTAGCCGTGACAACCCAGTCCATGTATGGGATGCATTTTACGGGGAAGTGCGAGCCAGTTTCCGACCCTACAATCACCTGGACGAGCTAACAGCGGCTCACTCGCTCTGCTTCTCACCTGACGGCACGCAGCTCTACTGCGGCTTTGACAAAACGGTCAGAGTCTTCTACACCGAGCGTCCTGGCAGAGACTGTGAGGAGCGGCCCACAGTAGGTCAGTCATCAAATGCTCTTGCAACAGTTTGTTTCATAATGCTCTTGCACAGTTTACAGGTTACAGTACAAGGAGGTAATTTTAAGACATGTAATTGTGGTTTGTTTACATTAAAACAAATTTGATCTATTCTTTGATCTTACATTGTTATGAATTATTATATTATGTTTCCTGAAAGTGGTTGGAAAGATGGACTTTATCTTAATTATAATTATTTGTTACAAATAGATAAAAAATTATAACAAACAGAATTAGGAATGATGTAAAATGTACATTACTATTCAAGAGCAGGGATTGTCTTGTAAACTCGCACTCTTGTTCAAGGATCCTCCGAACTCTTTGAGTCAAAAATCATTTACAGGAAGAATTGCATTCACAGGCTATGTTCTTGGATAATCCAGCCCACAAGAGAAACAATAAGTAAACAGGGGCATTGTGAAAAGGATAATGTGAAGTCTGTTGTTGCTTGTGTTCTATAAGTTGCTGTTTGACAGCTGGCTGTCACATCTCACAGGCTGAAGTCTCCTTGAACAAACCAGCAAGGAGAGTTTTTATTATGTACTTCAGACAAAAAATAAAGGCAACTAAAAGTTTACTGCAATGAATTCCTTATCTCTGTCGCACACCTCAAACAAGTTTCAATGTGATGGAAGGTTTTTGTAATGCACTGAAATGAACTGAACCGGTTTTTATAACTTTCTTATAGTTAATGGACTGAAGCACCAAAATAATCTTTGCATATATCAACAAATAGGTTTTATTTTTCAGTGAAAGCAGTTTTCATATCCCTCCATGATTTTTTTTTTTATTTTTCATTATTTACTGTGTTAAGTGGCAATGTATTCACTTTTCAGCAGACAACAAACAAACATGTATCACATGCAAATGCATGGAATTTTTTTAGGTCACGAGTAACTTTCAGCCCTGCTGCGCTGGCAGCTCAACATGCTGCTCTGCTAGATCACTGCTGTGTACGATTTCTTGTGTATTTGGCTCCATCAGCTCTGCTTGACAACTAATAACAGCAAATTATGCGGAAATGTATGGTCAGTCTCAAAAACAGGTTATGTGATCCATGTGAAGACAGTGCCAAACCCTCGCTTCTGCATTTATGTGCCAAAAACGTGCTAAAGGTCTTTTCTAAAAAGTGAGAAAGAAGATGATTTGGAAAGGAGTAAACTGTAAAAAGGAAACAGATGATCCAAATGTGACTCTATTGTGTGTATTGTTGAGAAATATTTTCCTCTTTGAGATGTAATCAGTGAAGTAGAAGCTGCCAAAAAGTCATCTTTGAGTAGAAGTGATTGTGATTTGTGTCTTATGAACCTTTTTAAAGTTCTGAAAGCTTTGCCAAATGTCACTCCTGTCTTCACTGCAGTGAAGAAGCAAGGCCAAAGTGGCATCATCTCCTGCTTTGGCTTCAGCCCGTGCCAGTCTGTTTATGCCTGTGGCTCTTACTCCCGCTGCGCTGGCCTCTACTCCTGCCAAGACGGCACCCTGCTGGCTCTGCTGCCGACCCGTCACCACGGAGGGCTCACCCATCTGCTCTTCTCCCCCGACGGCAACTACCTGTACACCGGCGGGCGCAAGGTGAACACACGAACACAGGCAGAAAATGGCAGCATAAGGAGAAGACGTGCTGCTTCGTTTGAATGATCACATGCATGCACACGCACACACACACACACACACACACACACACACACACACACAAACACACCATCAGCGGGTTTTGTGTGTAAAGCAGGTGACAAATCACTTTGTTGCATTGAAGCATTGTCAAAGCTTTTGGATAAGAGCTTTATATGCTAAGTTCCTGTGTTGATGGCATGAGTCAGCATGTAATGAATCTGATTAGGCATTAAGGCGTTCCCCCAGAAGTTAATGCCTGAAGGATTCACTGTATTTCACGAAGGTTCTGCAGAGGTTTGCTGTCAGCGGAGTTTGAACCTGCACCTGTCTGATTATCGGATTTTTTTTTGCCTCCATGCCGACGACAGCCGTAGCCTGAGGCATTATCTTTTTGGGTTGTTCGTCCATCCATCAGTCCTGTTGTTGTGAATACGATAACTCAGGAACGCCCTGAGGGAATTTCCTCAAATCTGGCACAAATGTCCACTTGGACTCAGGAATGAACTGATTCGAATTTGGTGGTCAAAGGTGAAGATAACTGTGACTTCATAAAACATATTTGTGGCCATAACTCAAGAATTCAAATGCTGATTATGACAAAAAACACTGTTCATTACATTCCTTCAAAGTCTTCACTCCACATATAACATGAGTCTGGACAGACATGGATGTAAACTGCTACTTGACTGGTTGGTGGAGGCATACAACCACAAGACAGTTATCCTATATATATTATATTAGTTTTAATGTTTTTGCAGTTCTAGATAGTTTTCATAAGTGTGAGACAGATTGTCAGTTAACTGACAAGCATTTTTGCAAATAAGTCATTAGTCAGTCATTAACAGTAATGAGCACTTTACTGAAGCTCCACCATAAATTCACCATGAATGTCAATGAAAAAAGCAGTCAGTGTCTTTGACAGTTCTCTAGTTACACATCACACAAATTGTCTAGAATGTTTTACTGACAACTTTCAATGTAGAGACTTTATAACCGTCAACTCCTGTGGGATGCAGTGCCTCATTCATTCCTGTTACATTATATCACCCTGGTCAGATTAAATATAAACTGGCATTCCAGCGTCTGTGAAGTTCGTCTTACACTTTAGCATGAAGGTCACACTGTCAGTTATCACATCTACAGTTGAATGTACAGGGTTGAATGTACAGAGCTACACAGCAGGTTTATGTAATTACTTATACTGGCAAACAAGTTATTAATGTATAGGAATTCCTGATTGTTTGCACAAATGATCAAACAGGAATCTCTGATACCTGCTGGCCTCTATAGCTCTGCTGAATTGTGTGTGTATGTGTCTGTGTGGGTGTGTGTAGGATCCAGAGATTCTGTGCTGGGATTTAAGAGAGCCGGGAAAGGTTGTGTTTTCACTTAAGAGGAACGTTACCACTAACCAGCGCATCTACTTTGACCTGGACGTGTAAGTTTACTTCACCAATTACAACTTTACTCAGGGACACCTAGTGACACTGCTCTAGAATCCACATAATACAGTTTACACAGTATCAGCTTACTGTCATTCATCCTGTCTGTTGACTTGGGCGTACCATTTTAATGTGGTTTTATAAATGCAGATCATTTACCTGTGACCTCTGTTAGCACTTCATTGTATTGTCCACTGTTTGTGTGTGTGTGTGTGTGTGTGTGTGTGTGTGTGTGTGTGTGTGTGTGTGTGTGTGTGTGTGTGTTTCTACAAGGTCAGGCAGGTACTTGCTGAGCGGCGACACAGAGGGAGTGGTGTCAGTGTGGGACACCCAGACAGCTCCTCCTGAGGGTAATGAGGAGCTACTGCAACCTCAGCTGAGGTACCAGGCTCACTGGGACTGCACCAATGGCATCAGGTATGATTGCTTAAAGAATCTAACCCATCCTGTTGGCTGGTGACACAACATCAGTGAGTAATGTAGCACATTACTGTGTCCTATTAGTGTTAATTGAACAAAATAAATCTTATGAATGAAGAAACCGAAGCCTCTCAGTTATTCGGGTTCTTGTTGTCAGAAGTCAAATACAACAGCACAGAAAGTCCATTAGCCCTCAACTCACTACTATTAAAAATGGTAGAGTCACAAACATTAAGCATCCTAATGGATAAAGATCATACTGAACAACTCGGAGTAGGAGAGAGAGTGAGTGCGCAATCATAAAATTCAGGTACTTCAATCATGTTCAGTGACTGTGTTACTGTTTTTCTGCTTGACTGTCCTGTTGTGTTGTGCTGTTTGTCTCCCCCAGTCGTTTCACACAAATCATCCAAAATATTTTAGATAGGAGGAAAAGCAACTTCCAATTTCAAAACAGTAATATTGCACAGCAAAGACTATTAATGCTTTGTGAAAACGGATAGCTACAGCTTCTGTATGTATTTATGAAATATCCAGTAAATGGCTCTCTTGCTAAGTAGCAATTCACATAATCTCATGTTATTGGATTCTCTACAGAAGAGACGAAGGTAGCTGATGAAGTGAAAATTGAACTGTTACTGAGATAAATGTTGATACCATGGCTGTAAATGAGCTGCAGTTTTGCATAGAATATGGGCTTATGGGCTCAGTCAATTAATTCAGTTGTTAAAGGACTGAAATTAACCAATTTCCTCTTATTGTTTAGTCTGACTATCTTTCAAACGCATATCCAAGTGTAATGCTGCAGAGCAAAATATCAGAACTGTCAGTTATATTCAATCCCTACTATAACTAACATTTATTTTTGCATTACTCTCATTTTCATTTTCTTCCTGCCCCCTTCTGCAGTATTCATCCCTTCATGCCGTTGATAGCGACCTCCAGCGGCCAGCGCCAGTTCCTGTGGCCCGACGACAGCGAGGGTGACTCGGCCTCTGACAGTGAGGGAGGTGAAGCTGTGATGTCACCGCAGGAGATCAAACAAGACAACGCCCTGAGCCTATGGTGGGCCGGACCACTCGGCCCCGCCACAGATGGGAACCAGGAGCCGAACACATTGGCAGTGGAGGCCTGAAGTTCTGTTAGTTCAACCAGAAGACACAAATTGAGTTACACCTCCCACATGATGTTTATTTTGGGAATGTTGGGTGTGGGTAAAATGAATTATCGATCAGTCAAATTCTTTTTTTCCATTGGTAACATGAAGTCCTGAGGTGGAAAAGCATTACTGGATCATTTTTAAACATCCAGTGTACTTAAACATGACACGTTCACACACACGGTCCAAATAAATTACTGAAATTGAATCTTAACATATCAGCAGCAGGTTTACAAGTAGTGCAGTTGTCAGCAGAGTTAAAATGAAAGGATTATGAAACATTGCACATCAGGCCAGGACAGATTTTCAGGGCCCTGTTTTTGAAGACTTTATAAATTTAATGCCAGTTCAGTAAATATGAATTGGACCTAAAGGGTAAGACTGGTCAACACTAAAAGCAAGGTTTTCTTCAAAACCTTACTTAGGTTGAGACAAGAAGTGGGTTGCATAAGAAGTGGATTGGGCCTTGATATTTCCTTTTCCAATTTTGTTATTAAATTTGTGAGAGAACTTTTTTTTTTTTTTTGAAAAGATGAAATGTAATGAATCTTTTATGAAACTCTTGTTTACCTGTTTTCTTTTTTTAAAGTGGAATCTTTCCTAAATTGGACGGATTTGGTTGAATTGAAATTTTCGACTGTGGTGTGAAGCGGCCCAGTGTCTGTCTACTGATTGCACCTCCGATCTGAGTTGTATTTGTGGGAGTACTAGTTTACGTGTGTGTGTGTGTGTGTGTGTGTGTGTGTGTGTGTGTGTGTGTGCGTGTGTGCGTGTGTGGCTGTAACGCTGCCCCGGAGATTCTTAACTGCTATTGTTACAGTAAGTGCCATTTGTTCTTGAGCTTTGCTTTTGTAAACTGATGGAATCTCCGGTTTTTACCTTCTTTTTTAAACTATTGGACGCACCAAGTCGTTGTGTCGCTCTGTGCATGCCCACAAAACGTATATTTTTGTAAAGCCATGATGTTGATTCTCATTTTCGAATGTACACTCTGTAAGCAGCTAGCTTGATTACTGTAACCTCATAACAATCTGTGAAAGTCTTTAATTGGTGGGTGCACCTGTGAAATGAGCAATGTCTTATTTTTTTCTACCGGGTGTGCTCAGATTACATTTGTAACTGTGTGAATGGTAAACGTGGCAGCACAAAACACATTGTATTTGAATAATCGCATTAATAATGTACTGCGGTGGTTTGCTCAGTGCTTATGTTGCCATCAGTGGGGTGTGCTTTGCTGTAGGGTTTCTTTGCAGGTTGGTCAGAGGCTCAGCCCGCTCCAACCAAAGCCTTGTATCTTTAGAAACTGATAAATCTATTAATTTGCCTCTGCTGATTCAGGTTTCACTTCTTTGAACTCAAATGTGTTGCCAAGCAATAGTAGCTACGATCAGGAAGCTATTATTGAACAGTACTATACAAAATGCTCTACCGGGAAGCATTAGGAACCATGTAGGCCTTGATGATGTCACACAAGTCTCATGATTGATAGCTGTATCTGCAACAGGTGGTTTTCTGATGGTTTTATTCAAGCAGGAGTGAATTAAAAGCATATCTCTTTACAGATTTGCGCTCTTACTCATTTTTGTCCTCTCTGTTAAAGGCAGTTCAGAGTTGGATGCCCTGTAATAAATCCCCGATGAATGCAAGATGATGTTACACTCATGTCAAGAGGCAGCTCTTAAAAGCTGAAGGGACTATTGGCTTTCACTCATGAGATGGAAACTATTCATAGCTTTCACCTTTCCCACACACATTCTGTATGAATGCACACACACTCATGTATTTGATTGTCTGAAACCACAGGGGTACACTGAGCAGAGAGCCAAGTTGGAGAGCTGCACTGTTGTGTTGTGCAGGTTGCTTAGCAACCGCCTCCGCCTTGGGAGAGGAAAGTAGGTAGAGAGACGACAAGAAGGAAAATTGGGGGCAGAGAGAGGAAAAAAGAAATGCCAAACAAGTGTAATAAATAATCCAGTGGTGTAGTGATTGCTACTTGTTTGTCTGATGGTCTGGACTTAATATCAGCTCTACCAGAGACTGAAGTGTCTGTGTGGTGATGAGCGATATGTAGGTTCTTATCATCTCTGTGTCTGCTGTTGGCCATTAGGGACAGAAAGTAGTAATGACACAAGTTGAGATATGGGCAGTCTTGCGCTTGATGTTTATGGTCTGTCATGTAATCTGAACTGCGAGACCTTTTGCAGACAGATGTGTCACTTTCTTCATCATGTCTTGTCAGTAGAGTTTGCCAGAAGGAAACTTGTCCACTCACTTGATTCAGAAATGATCAAAAGAAATGTGATGCACCTTAGAGCAAAGGGTCTGAATACATAAAAAATATGCTAGTACTGCATTTGGATTTTAAAGATGCTCTAATAAAATGTTTTGATATTAACCAGATAAAATTACAATATGTTATGTGAAAGGGGATGACTGGTTGTGACAAACTTAAAATTATCACCCAACTCTGCCATTCCCCTCAGCTCCACAGAGCGCGTTAGCATCTTTTGTTTTGAATTTACAGCCCACAACTTTACTGTTTTGGTTCCCTCTTAGTTCACCTCAAACTCGGTTCACGAAGGGGAGCATTTAATAGCTAAAAAGCCAGATGATGTGTTTCCCTCAGGAATTAATGGAGAGCAAACTAAATCTAAAGGGAGGATTATTTGTTTTTATTTATGTATTTATTTTTTATTTGTTTACATGTTTGTCATACCATCTTTGTGAGGTAACGTCAGTGCCATTCTTAGTGTTCGTTGCTATGCCCCAAACAACACAGATTATCTACTGGACCTATTGGGCCAGTGCTCGGGCCTCCGACCACTAGGGGGCCTCAAAGTCCGCACCTACTGTAACCTCAGCCTAACTTTGCTTTTTTTTCTTTTCTTTTTTTTAATCAACTGGAATAAATTATTTGAGTGTATGTCTTGATCTACACAAATTTTAAATTTGAATGCAGATTTACTTAATTTTCAAATTAGAAAAATATACTTGGTTTACTGGATGTGTCTGTATCATGATGATGATGAGTCAGGTCAGCTGGTGACCGAGGGAATTTAGCGGCAAAACAGGTGCACTAGGTGGAGAAGACTTTTCATAATGGATCATCATTATCATGGAAAACAAACGCTGGAGCAGTGGGACAGCAAAATAAAAAGGCGGAGAAAGAAAAGGATGTCAGAGAAACTGAGATTTAAAAAAAAAAAAAAAAAAAAAACATACCATCTATCTGGACTGTTTTCAACAGTTGGATTGCTGGCATTAACCAAGAGCCTGGAGTGGACGATGGAGGACAGGGACACCCACTCCTTCAGCTGCCCCCCACCTTCATCTCCACCTGAGCCCTGACACTGATGCGGATGTGGCAAGTAGGTTACCAGTTTACCAGCCTCTCAGTCTATCCATTACGTTTTACTTGTTTCATCTGTAAGTTACTTGTAGCTAACTATTTCAACCATAAGTTAGCCTTATCTAACTATTTCAACCATATTGCTAACTATTTTAACTGTAAGTTACTTGTATCTATCTATTTGAACCACAAGTTACTTGTAGGTAACTATTTCAACCATTAGTTAGCCTTATCTAACTATTTCAACCATCATAGCCAACTATGTTATCCATAAGTCACTTGCAGCTAACTATTTCAACCATACCTTACTAGCTACTATTTTAACTATAAGCTAACTATCTCAACCACTCAGGCCGGGTTGAAATGACTGACTATTGTAATTTATCTGTTTCTGCTGTTTATTGGTGCGGTGTCTGCCTGCATGTTTCAGAGGAGGGCTGTGGTCAGTATTGCTGGCCGTGTTTCGTTGCTTTCCCTGGCATGGGTATAGAGTATGTGCTAACATGGTTTATTGTTGCTGTATCACTGTACTGATGTTTCTCCGTTTCCTGCTGCTCTGCATGGCTTGTGCTCTGTCTGGAGACCAATGCATGTAAGAAAATAAAAATTATGAACATGTGATAGAATAGATTTAAAAGCAATAAAAACAGCAATACAAGTGAGTTAAAACAAAACTTAGAAAGAAAAGACAAAACAAACGAAATCGATTAGAGGGATAAAAAATTCTGATAATATTATGCCATTCAGCTACACACTTTAAGCTAGTGCAGTGCATTGTTGCTGCTGGCCCAGGAAAGTGTTGTTGTCATGTGTTGTAAATCCTGTATGATAGGATATATCTACAGGTGTTGACACTGTCCTTCAGGTTGTGATCATAGTCTGTCGCCTGTCAGTGTAAAATCCTGTATAAGCTACAGGTGTTTCCAACAGGTTTGAGCTTGCATTCTTACTCCAGGCCTGGCCAAAATAAACTAACTATACAATTAATGCACTTTTAATAGTTCACTGAAAACGTTTTTTTTCTTTTTTTTCTTTTTTTATACTTTAGTGAAAATATTTTTGCTTGTCACTTTGGGGATATGGGTGTAGATTGATACCAGAATGTCTCAACTTTAAAATGTCCACTGCGCAAGAATGATAATGTCCTCTTGGCATTCAGTGTGTCAGTGCTGGCCAGCTGTAATATGATGGTACAAGTTTTTTTTCCTATCAGATTCTTTGCCTCAAGGCTAACCGCTCTTTTACAGTCCACTATTTTTTTTTTTTTTTTTAAATTTTGTTCTCTCCTTTTGCTTTATTTAATTAATTTTTTTTGGCCACACTGGGTCAAATCTCATGACAAATGTGACAAAACCGCATATGTTTGATTCACTTGAGACAAAACTTTCTAAATCCATTACTGTACACCTCTGAAATGTACAACTACGGTTTTCCTAAATGTTAAATTGAGCTTGGATTTCCATTGTCACAGCATTTCCTCCCTGGGCTGCAACCACAAATTGCATAAGATAGATATTGATTTAAATATTAAAAGTTTTCAGCGTTCAAGTCTAAAGATTTTTAAGAAGCTTATCCACCCTGCCAATAATGAGATTCTAGAGGAAACCCTTAACTATTGTCGTCCTTAATTAACTTCAGAATACATTGTATGTATAGAAAATGGAGTCTGTGCCATGTCAGCCAAACTTTGGTGCTGTCACACAGACGACAGCGAAGCCATTATCTTCATCCCAAGGTGGCTGCAGTGTAGTCTTTCCACTTATGCAGTTAATGAGCCAATCCACATCAAGTGTTCTGTGTTTCTGTGTTCTGTGCTTCCATTTATGTCGCATCCTGAGTGAGTCTCCATGGCCTTGCATAAGTGCCTTCCATTAGACTGGCACACACACACAAACTTAACAGTCCCAGCACTCATCACCAGAAAGTGTGCAGAATAGTAAGTAATGGGATCTTGATATTAAGAAAGACATTTGAAAACAATTATTCAAATGGCCGTCTGCCTGTTGAATCTCCTAATCCCACAGTGAAGCACTCAAGCAAACACTCAGCGGTGTGACCCCAGCTGAATTAGCATGGAGGAAGAAGGGGAGCACACGCAGCTCTGAAGCCGGAGATGCTAAAACGTCTAGACTGCTCTCTGGTTTGTCACTCTCATGCTGACTTTGAAACGAAAAGGCTTTTTAGAACATGAGGCAGAGGGAACAGATTTCCTGTAGCTTTTAGAGGTTGTCATACATGGCATTTCTCAAAATGTCAAAGGGACAGCTCCTTTATCTCCGAGAGACTTTGAATGTATTTGGCAGGCGCTTAGCGCAGGGCTTCACTCTGACCTGGCTCCGACACCTTAGGGAAGTAGAGGTGTTGCATCCAGTTTTCCTCAGACTTAATACATTTTGTGATGCATACACACAACTGCCACTTCATTTGGTACACCTCTCCGTTTACAGCTCGGGCTTTTAGGAAACGTGTCACTTAAATTAAGTGCGAGGCATTCAGACGGATCTCAACCGGATCATATCTGGGCACTGGAACAAGATTTGCAGCCAGCTTGTAGCACCAAAAAAGACGCATGACTTTCTGTGTGATGTGACCCTGTCGAATCTGTGCTTCCCAGATTTGGTTGTATCAGTGACAGATACGTGCTACCAGTAATGAACTGGCCACTGACCGTATACATTTAAATCAGTCATCATCCTGCTCATCAGCCTATTTCACTCACCCGAAGGAGGAAGGGAAATTTTGCAGTGGTAGCTCGTGAAATCCCAGACAGGTTTGACAGCAGTCAGAGCAGCATGAGGTTGGGGAAACACAGCAAAGCTGTAAAGAGTACTCCAGCAATTGAATATTACACTCTCATAAAGTTGAGGAACTAAGTGGAAAGGTCAAAGCTTTAGTCCCTGATAGTGGTGGAAAGTAAGAAAGTACATCTACTCGTACAGTTTTGAGTATTTCCAGAGGGAAATGGTGAACTTTTTCCCATTTAATTACTACATCTAATTGACTAATTAACTCTGTAAAGATTCAGATTTTATATTGAAAACATGGTTAGCTGAAGATATGACCCTGATGACTTGATCAAACTGCCCAACTGTTCAACCAAGTTAAAATTAGCTTCACCAGTAAATTAAAATGCTCTTTGTTGAATGATAATAATCTTGCACTATCTATGACACTGACTGGGGCTCATGAAGACTGACTGCTTAATACTTAATACTTACTTCTATACAAGTAAAATCATTTTTCCTTGTAGCATTATATTTTAGTCATGCTAGCAGCATGGCTGTGTGTTGGCCTGGTGATGTTTGTGGTTTTGAGAGAAATGTCTTAACAGCTCTTGAATTGATTGGCCTCAGTATGAATTGTAATAACTTGGTGACCCCCTCAACTTTTCATCAAGCGCCATGATCAAGGTCGAAATTTCAGTTTGTCCAACCATCTGCAAGATGAGTGACGTATATGGCGCCAGTTAATAATGAGTAGCGTGCTAACATGCTAAACTGTGGTGGTGAACGTGGTAAATATTACCTGCTTAACATCAGCATGTTAGCATTCTGACGCTAGTATTTAGCTCAAAGCACCACTGTGCCCATGTACAGCCTCACAGAGGTGCTAGCGTGGCTTGTTTTAGCAGTGTATTGTTGTCATTGTCAGACTACATGCATTTCCTATCTGCAGATGAATCAGTGGCTTCTTCTGTTAACACTAGTTACGATGGGAACTAAATCCCAAAATAATGAGCATGTATCAGAACCTTTGTTCGCAGTCTGTAGTGGAATGTAATTTTCACGTTGCCACATTTTCTACTCATTATAGATGGACCAGTCTGAAGTTCAGATGACTTGAGGTTTTCCTTACAAAGCCTGAATCTGCAGGGATATTTTTATAAGTCCCAGCCAGCCCATTTCATCAGCTGCCAAAATAGCCGCGTTCCTATGAATACATCCCATTTCCATTCCAAAAGGCTGCGGCGGTGATTGACGCGTCCTTGTTCTCTGGTTTACATTAGATGTGAAAATAATTGGCACCTGTATTCCTGCACATGCTCTGAAGCCAGGGAAAAGCACAGCACCAGAGGTTTAATTTCACTCCGGAGTCTGATCCCCTCCTATTCACTCCAGATGTGGAGGCACACACATGGATATCTATCTAAAGTAGCTGGGAAGATTAACACGGAGTAAAGATCTGTCATATCATCATACTCTTCTGTTGCTGACACGTAGTTCTGCATTGATATTTTTCTCATTGATGTATAAGCCCTCACACAGAATATCAGCTTAAGATATGTACTCACATGTGTGCCTCTACCGTCCTTCTACCCTTCACGTCATCCTCTTCTCATCATCTCATCCGCTCCCAATCTCCTCTTCCTGCTCTCCACACATTCCCTCTGGCGATCTCCATAGCTAGTTATCATGAGGGTGAGCCTATTGAAGTACTTTAAGCATCCAGTATCCCAGCCGGCCCCGACAGATTGGATGTGATTTTTGGAGGTTTAGCAGGATGTGCGATGCCCAAGGAGAGTAATTGCTTGTGTAATTGCACTCTGGGGAAAGGTAGAGCAGCAGGGCCTAAACTCATCCTTCTACCTGCCCTCGGGCTGCATGGGCAACTCTTGTCCCAGCATCTGACCATTCTTTACACCTTTTCCATAACCGCCCTCCCTCCCTCTTTCCCCTCTCCACAGTGGCTGGAGGGGAGGTTTATGGAGGATTCAGCGGTTGAGAAGGCTGGAAGCAGAGTGGTGTCAGGGGGAGCAGGTGGAGCAGTGGGCCAGGTCAGAAGAGCTCTGCAAGGGGCTGAGGAGACAGATGGAGGAGGAGATTAGGGGGAGCAAGGAGGCGCCCTGTTGTTAAAATGAAAAGGGAGGCAGAGAAGGGGAGAAGAAGACACGCAGAGGATCTAAAAGCCAAAAGTCCAAGTACTGGAGGATGTGTGTTTGTGTGTAAGAGTGCTTCTCGTAATGAAAGAAGGATTAGGAAAATCCTCTCAAGTGGTAACATTGTGTGTGTGGACTTATAATGAAACGATAAGGCTATGTAGTTCCATTTTTTTAAAAGTCTAAACAATTTCCTAGAACAGCTTGGAAACTGTTTTTTAACAAACATTACTCAGAGAGGGGGAAATAGTGGAGGTGTTTGAGGCTATTTTCGGTGGCAAATTAATGAACATTTGGTGCAGACGTGAGTATTTAAAGCAGCAAGAAAGTAATGTGGGAATGATTTTAAATTAAACTAGATTGGCCATGATCGTATTAACGAAGGAGCGTGTTACCCAGTGCAACAGTGTGGCTCATGTATATGTGTCGAATAGTTTTAGGACAATAAAAAACTATTAATCTGACTGCGGGACTACAGAGTATATCAGACTGTGGATACGCAGACAATACTTATCAATAGGATCAGCTCATTTTTTTTGGTTTTGAACCCTCTGTGGGATTTGTTGATTGTAATAAAATATAGAATATCTCCAGCCTTGTGATTTAAAGTTAGTATAAGGTTTAGTTCAGGACTGGGATTTTAGTCCTGCTTCACAACCTGATTCAAAGATTTACACCTGGGATGCAAGGAGAATACATCCGAGTACAACCATCACTACTGTCTGGTAGGACTGTAAATCAGTGCAGTGTCCTGATGTCATACTGTGTTCTAGTAGTATACTGCAGCGGTTATCAGCCAGGGGGTTGGGACCCTTCCAGGGCGATAAATCTGAGGGGTTGCAAGATGATCAGTTGGACAGGAAATTATCGTCTGGTACTCGAAGCTCTAGGTTTTCTCTGCAATCATTGTTTGTTTTGCTGTGAAATGCTAGCCTCTAACACAAACCAAGAGGTTCAGAGGAGATAAATCACAATTTGGATTAAGTGCTCACAGCTCGTACATACTCTGTATTCAACCTGTAAGAGGCTGCAAGCAGACTTTTGAGGTTCACCAGCCAAAAAGGTTGGACACCACAGTTATATATTAGCTTATATAGTATGTAGTAGTTTCCAAAGCTTTCAGCTACATTTTTTACCTTCCCCATTGGATGGAGTTGCTCAATTGTCAAAGACATGGGTTTGTGTGTTTGTTTGTTTGTCCGGTGAGAACATGTGAACAAAGAAGGTCTCTGGCATCTGATGTAAATAGCCTATTCTATTTTTCTCGAGTCATCCAGTGACTCCTGGTTGATGTCTTTGATCAATTCTCAGACAAAAAAAACAAAACAATAGGTGTCTAAAAGTACAAGACTTGTACTGATGGATGTCAATCAGACTGAGATTTTGAAATGTCATTTTTGATAGATCTTAACAAAGACAAAGCCTGAGGACTGAAAATGAAAACCTGTGATTTCGGCTAAGCTACAACTTAGTCTATGTCTCATGATGTCACTAAACTAAGATGGATGTGTCTAACTAGAATATATTTTTCTTAGTAACTGGTGCAGAGTTGATCATAAGATTTTCTAGCCAATCACCATAGAAACAACCAGATGATACAGATGAGTCTGTGTAATTTTGCATAGTGCAGCTTAAAGGTTAAGGGCTTGATTTGAGTTTCGGGGTTAAAATTAGAGGTAGATCTGGGTAAATTCAGAGAGGGGCTGGCATCAGAGGTTGGAGAAGGACTGTAGTCAATGGAAGATCCTCATAAGTATAGCTAAAGTAGCAGAAACACAGACACTGATTAAGTATGCAACTCTAAGTAGGTGTGTGAGAGGGATCAACTGTCAGGTACAAATTGTTTACTGATGCAGAATCAGCGAGTCAGTGTGAACGATCCATATGTGTAATCTGCACATCACATGTTGCACAGCCCCTCACCTCTCCTCATTTAATCCCCCCCCCCCCCGCGTGTCTCTGTTGTAGGAAGATACAAGCAAGTGTGTGTGTGTGAGTGTGAGTGTGAGTGTGTGAGAGGAGGAGGAAGCTCACAGGGACAGACAGATGCTGAAGGATAAAGATGTGCAGCTGAGATCTATCAACTGCAAGGCAGGCGAGGGTGCATGCTCTGACACCAACCCACATCCTCATGCACACACACACACACACACACACACACACGCACGCACGCACATTTCTGTACCACCCTCGATGTGAATTTCATTCCCATCAGGGAGCATGTTTTCCTGTCTGAGGTCTTTGTATTGCCTCCACTGTGGGCGTCTGTGCTGGTTTGTGAGTTTGTGCGTGTCTATTGTTAACCTTAACCCTTATGCTACATGCATAATGTTAACCATGCACTTACTGTAATTGCTTATGCTTGCATATATACATGTAGTGTGAAAGTGATGCATGCATGCTTAATTTTGTGTAAATGTGTGTATGCATGTGTGTGTGGTGAAGTCTGGCAGCTGGAGCAGACTGTAGTTAGATTCACCAGGGAGAGGATGCGGTTATGAAGAAGAGTTGAAGGTCGGTGCAGTAAATGAGGTCAGCGTGAATAAATGAGCACTAATAAACAGGCACACCAGCAGCGATACATCTTCAAATTCCTTCCTTTCCACTCATGCATCATTCCAGAAAGTGTATTCATTTGTTCAGGTCTATGGCAGATCTGATGTAGGTGGTATCTTAAAGCTCTGCAGTTTTTAAAAACTGAGTCATCGTCAACGCACACACAAACGCAGCGAGAGCCACAAACCAGCCAGTTTTCCCACACAGATAGATTCCCAGACAGAGCAGAAGGTTTGTTTTTCATGCCAGCTCCACCTCTGAACTGCTGTTGTCTCTAAACCAGTCTGCCTTCCTCCACTACATTTAGCTCTGTCATCTGCCCTGCCAAGGTTTCCAGAGGTCAGTGCAACAGAACCAGCTCCATCTCTGCTGTCTTTTTCTTTTTTTCCTTCTCTCTCTCTCTCTCTCTCTCTCTCTCTCTCTCTCTGCCCAGCTCTATAAAATCTCCCTGCTCTATTTGTTTCTTGTTTGGATCTTATAACCTGCAATTACAATTCGTGTTGAAAGCATGCTGTAATTTTGCAACGCAGAGGAAATGTCTGAGTTTTTCTCTTACTTGCAGACTATCTTTCAGCCTGCACACCCTGGTTTTAACCCCTGTAAGATCACTCATCTGCTCTGCTGAGGTGCTCTTCTTGAGCAAGACACTGAATCCTTGCCAGCTTCAGGTCTGCTCTTCCTGTAGACATGACTCTCCTATAATTTTTTATCCTCCCTCCCTGAGCTCCCCTCTATCTCTGTCTCACTTTCATTTATTTCTTTTCTCTCCCTGGCTGTGCAGGAACAGCGGGAGGTGTTTCTGGTGCATCAGGTTTTTCCTCCCTCTGTTGTTTTTAAGTGAAATATTTTCAGTGAAAAGTATTAGAGCTCTCTTCCCCTTTGTTTGTTTCTCTCTGTATATATCCGTAGCTGTGTACAGTTTGGAGAGCTGATTGATTGCTTTACTAAAGTTTTGCAGGCAGTTGTGGAAGTCATGGAAGAACCAAGGTCTTTGCACAGAATGGATTTCTTTGATGGAAATGTCACGCAAGCACTATTTGGACAGTGAAATCACAAAAGTATCAGTTTATGTAAGTAAAAGCATTTTGTAGTCAATTGGACTTTTTTGAAAGGAAATGAAATCCCGGACTCTCTCTTATGTTGGGTATACACTACGATTTTGGGCTGTCCCAGGTATACTATATATATAGTATAGCATCACAGATGGATGAAGCACGCTGATGACGTTTTGATTCTTGTATAATGACTTGCGTTGTACCCTATGATTCAGCAGGTGTTATCATCGTACAGTCTACATACTTGACGTACTTGACCAACTTCATATCGTATCCAAGTTTTTTGGATCCATGACGCATAGTGTGGCTTGTAATAACCTTCTAGGACTGCTGACGTCTCTTGTCATCATGAAGAAAGTTTCAGTCCAAGATAACCCTGATGACATCACTGTGACATCATCAGGGTTTTGTTATTTTGAAAGCTTCCTCAAGAGCTACAAAAGACATTACATAACTGTTTCTACAGGCTGAGTATAGTACTCAGTGAGTGAACTGATCTTCATGTGTAGTGGAGTGCTCCTCTGTGACTAGGTTTGAGTTCCAGTCCTTTTTTGAAGGTTGGATTTTCTTCAGCACAGTAAAGCAGGAAAACACACGTGTTGTTTCTCAGATGCAGCTTTGGAAATCTGTACGATTACATGATGTGTAGGTTGTTAACACTGAAGGATATCACCGTTCTTTTTGGTCTATAGTTGTGGTCTACACCATCAGACAGAGCAGTCTGGATCATGCTCTCTATCTGCCACATGGGGGCAGTACAGCCACAGTTTAGATAGTCTTCCATTCTCCATCTCATACATGTTTCTGTGTGTGTATGGGTGATTCAGTGACAGTGTTCCTGGTGACCGGGGCCCCAGCGTAAACATCGGTGTGTGTGTGTGTGTGTGTGTGGCCCTCAGCAGGGCCTGTCTGTCACCCAGCTTGTCCTGCACCTCATCAAGCTGAACGGCCACTTTGAAGTGTTGTTGCTGGATGCTGGGACTCTTCCCCTGCTCTGTCAACAGGAGGACAGAGAGAGAGGAGAGAGCCACATCCACACACACACACACACACACACACACACAGAGAGGGGATTCTTTTTGTTTAGACTGGGCTGCAGACATATGAGGTGACTCCAGTCCAGTGATCACAAGTGACGCCATGATTCTTTTCCCGGAAGTTTTTCCCTCATCACCGTGGTTTTCAATATTTTTCCTGAAATGTGCAAGTTACTCGCTGTGTGACTGTGTAATTCTACTTTATCCTTTTAAAATATAGCTATAATATCCCTCTAATATCTAATCAGGACTTATGATATGAGCTCATGCTGTACCTCGTTGCACATTTCATCTATAATAAATCTTAAACACTCCTTCAGGGACTTAGCGTGGCTGTGACATTTGTATAATAGCCTTCTAAAATTCCAGCTGGACTTTTTTTCAATACAATCCACTTCCAGTGGCCCATGTGATGCCCAGTGGGGGCGCTCTTGCTCTTCCGTCATGGCGCTGAGCAGAGGAGTGCGTACGTCGGTGAGCGTCTAGAGAGGTGGTGGTGGTGAGGAGGGGGGAGGGGGGGGGGGGGGGCTCTTCTTCACCGTTTGAAAGGAGGCAGAATAGAGCGCCAGGGAGTCCAGAGGTCCGAGTCGGGGGGCCCCTGAAACCCAGAGAGGAGGAGGAGAGAGGAGGTGCTGAAAGGGACTCGATACCGCCCCCCCCCGAAAAAGCCTGGAAGAATTGCGCTCCGTCAGTGCGCCCTGCCTGCCAGTCGGAGGATGGGGATTTTTTTTCCCCATTCATCCACGTCCCCTTTTTCCCTCCTCCTTCTCTCAAACAAGCCAGTCGGTCTGTCAATGTGCTGCGAGCATTAGGGCAAGTCAAACCAGTGGGATTTTGAGGCAGAGAGACGGATGAGATAACGAATGAAGCGCTTTCCTCTGGCGGAGCAGCGACACATCCAGCTCTCCAAATGATGCGCTACATCAGATAGGCGTCAATTTCCAACAGGGACTGATGCTCATAACTCGCATCTTCTTTTTTTTATATTTCTTCACAAGTTTCACGTTGGCCTTTGTGCGACGTTAGAGTGGAGGTGCTTTTCTAGCTCTTTGGTTTGTTTCTCCCTCAGTTTTCTTGTGTTGCGGCGTGAATTGATTCCTGGATTTATCATCGATTTGGATCCTGATTTTGTTTTTTTTGTCTTTTTGTTTTTTTTGTTTTTTTTTTGTTTTTTAATTTTCAACGAGTCCATTGCTGCAAGGATTTACAAGCCGTGTGTATTTTACAAAGAGGAGAATAAGGATTGTAATGCGCACTGACTAAGCCCACCGAGCATCAACATGTCTTTATGAGGATGGAGCCGTGGACACGAGTGACATCTTTTCCGTTTTAAACGCTTTACCTTCACAGTTTTTGGCCTGATCGCGACTGTTTCCCTCTCACAGACTGACAATATCTCTTTTCAGTCCAGCCTGATATGTTGGGAGGTAGATCTTCTAACGAGAAAACAAGGTAATGGGAGAGAAATCACACAGAGTCGGCACAGAGAACAAGGGAACATTGTTCGGAAAAAGACAATTAGGGCGCACCGAAAGGCAGCAGAAATAGCTTTTGGGTGGCGAAAAATTTCAGAAAATTCGATTCAGTGGAGTTATATTTGTGCCGAGGAGCAGTGATTTGCAAAAAAAAAAAAAAAGGAGGACTTATGACAAATTAACGGGAAAGTCATGGGATTGGCACCGAAATAGTACCGATCGTGGACGCGCAGAAAAGAAGAAGAAGAAAAAAAAACCCCGTCATTTTGGAGATCCAGACGCACGGATTGAACAAGTTTCTCCTGCACATTTGAGAGTGTGTTTTTGGGTCGATCCAGTATAATCTGATGCATTTGGGATCCATGAGGTTGTATACGGCAGGCTTTCACTCCACACTCTGACTGTCTCTACCTATAGCCTGATCGGCTGTAGTCGCACATCCATTGTTTTAAGAGTGTCCTTGCAACAGCATCGAAAGCAGAAAATATTGCCCATTTCAGTTAGATGGGGCTGCATATGCTGGGTGTCAGGGTTGAAATGGCGTGTCGAGGACATGGGAATGGATTGGGAATCCTGCTGGTATTCTTACTGGATTTACTGGGGACGACTGCCAGCAATATGGAGCCCATCTACTGGAATTCCCTGAACGAAAGGTAAGAGCAGTTCTCACTTGCAGACCTTTTTCAAATTTCACTGGCTGTCTAATTGCAGGTTTGAACTTGAAGCTTTCGAGTCCAGACCTGACAGAATAATTAGTTCAGCTGCGTGTCCGAAGTGTAAAATGCAACTTCTGCCGACAGGAGGGGATTATAGGAAACATTAAATGAATGCAAGTAGCTCTAAATGCACCACTAAGTGCCTTGTAGTAATGCAACATGAAATGCAAAACACCATAAAGTTGGATAATGGCAGTAATTCAGTGTGCAGGCCTACCGCAGGCACAATCCCTCCGAGGGCATTAACGATTTTTTTTTTTTAAATATTTTTTTATTAACGTTTCTATTTGGCCAATTCGTCGCACTCTCCTCACTCCGTGGTTATTGTTTGTGATCCAGCGGAAGGTGAAAACAGCGTCGCTCGATGAACGTACACACCGTGAGTTGGAGCGAACCGCTCTGCTCCACAGCTGCTCTGAATTTGCCACACTCACATTAATTATCGTGGATAATCCAGCTGTAGCTCTTCTTATTGGTAAAGTCGCTGTAAGCTGCAGGCGCAGAGATGGAGGCTGTGTGTAGGATAATAAAGACGTGTGTGATGCTCTAATTGCTGCTGCTGAATGACCTTGATTAAAGTCCAGGCCCTGGCCCGCGGGCCTCTCAAACACCCGAGTCTGCCCACTCGGCTACACTCATTTGCATTTTCTCTTGCCTCTGGAAAAGGTGTCAGGCATTAGCTGAGGAAATGTCATTTTAAACACCTCTAGGCCGTCCGGCCTTAACAACTGACACTACTTTTCTCACACCTCTGCCAATTTCCCTGTGTCTGAATAGGCTGCCTGGTTGTTGGGGGGGGGGGGGGGGGGGCTGAGAATAACAAGGCGTCTTGTATGGTGGTGAGGGGTGGCTCCTGACTACATTTGTGGGGACGAAGTGGAACAGTGATATTTTTCAGGCCATCAAATCCACTTGGAGGGAACACTGATCCCGAATAGCCCCTTTCTTATAGCTTTACCTACATTACTGACTTTATAATAAAAAAAATTTAAAAAAAAATCTAGAAAAGCAAATTGAAAGTCACTCAGGCGGACTCATGGCAGCCTACCAAACCTTCCCATCCCCAGGTCACACCCATGCCAGGAGCTTTTTCAGAGACTACCAGGTTTTCTATGCGTCCATGTGCTGTAGGCTATGGCCTGCGCGGTTTCTCCCCTCTCCACAGATGTGACTGTGCGTGGGCCCCCGCTGTGGAGCCAGGCATGAAGCCCTTAATGAGGGCTTTTTGTCAGCAGTGGGTGGATTCGCCCAACAGGGAGTAGAGTTGGACACGGGAGGGTAATTTTCAGTGAGAAGCTAACAGCCTGGGCTTTTGAGGCCTTACAGGTGATTCCACGCCATTGTCTCCTAATGGAGTTTAGAGTTAGGTGGGTGTCGGGGTTTAGTGAATGGGCCTGGCTGGCAATTAGAGGGGTGGTGGCTTTGACGCTAGACTCCACAGTCATTTTCACAGATTTGCTCACTCATATATTCAAAATACAAAGCCTATTGTATACTATGAAGCTTATTCATGAAGCTTACTATTCATAGTTAATCAGCTTAGTCATTCCTCCAGTTTATTTTCTTGGCCCCTTTACACACTTCCATGTACTTGTTTCTCCTCGCTCTCTACACAACAAGAGTGCCACTTTAGCTTCAGCTGCCTCAGGGCAAAATAGGTTTTGGCCCTGGGCTGAAATATGTTGAGAGCCCATGCATGTCCAAGCAGCGCACATCTTCCAAGGACGAGGTCCTGAGCCCACCCACATCTGGTTTGTTCTTCTAAAACGAGGCGAAGAGTAAGCAGAAGCAGTCGTCTGTATCAATCAGGCGCAGGGGCGCATGTATGGTTCACATCTTGTCTGTGTAGCAAATGGACTGTCACGTTGTTAACCTCTAGACCTCTGCTGGATGTACTGCTTTGAAGTTTAGACTGTCCACCTGCAGCTCCCCTCCACCTCTCCTCCCATCTTTCTTTCCGCCTCTGTGAGCAATCTCCCGCTCCTTCTCTTCCCCGCTCTCACCTCGCCTCTCTCTTTCACCGGTTTCACCCTCGGTCTTGTATTTTTTCCTTCTCTCATGCTGCCTCTATTTCTGCTCTCCTGTCCGTCCCCGCTTCCTCCTCCGTCCTCGTCCTTCTCTCCCGTCTTTTTCCTCCCTGTCACATTCTGTCTGTCTCTATCTCTGCCCCCCCACCCCACCCCACCCCCCCTTTCAGTGCGGTGAACAGACGTAGCAAATTGGAAACATGTGTCACATCCAGCCACTAATTATGGCGCTACAGCAGCCACTGACGCACCCAAAGATGTGTTAGGAGTGACAGAGGTGAGGGGGGGGGGAGAAGGCACCCATGGGTGTAGGGGTGGATACAGATGCCTCAGATTCTTACGCCTGTTTAATTCCTGGAATACATAACAAATAAAATGAGCGAGCCGACTTAAGTTACAGTAAATATAGTAGAAAAACGCTTACGGTCATCAAATGCTGCATCCACCCTTTTTATTGATTGCTCCATCAGTTGAAATTACTCCGGCCCGACAGAAAGAAAAGAGACAGAGGTGTTCAGGGAGGAATATAAACAGAGACAGGTGCCAGGAGGTGAAAGAGAAACAGAGGGAGCGGTAGAGAGAGCAGAGTGGGGGTAGAGATACTCCTAACCCTAAGTAAATCAATACCAGTTAAGACTCAAGTGCCAATACAGGTTCTGCTTGAGGAAGAGAGAACTGAACCAGAACGATCACCTTGGGAATAGCCCCCCCACCCTCCCCCCACCCCACACACAAATACATTATCCTTATCTCAGCATCTGCTATTATCGGCCTTACACAGCCGCCCTAATGAAAGATCGAATCTTACATTACTGCTCAGGGGTTTAGTGGGGGGTGAAGTAGAGTGGATGCTGGGGTGGCAGGTGACCCACACACTTGGGACCACACTGTAGGTCACACTGATGGGCACACACACCGAGAGAGAGAGAGAAGAGAGAGAAAAAGAATTCATGTGGAGAGGCTGTTGGCTTTGGTCACTCATCTGATCGCAGCATATGGAGTTTTGTAGTTTTTGGCCCTTTTGCAAGTTTGATTTCAGTGTCTGTTCTTAAGGCCAAACCCTCTCAGTCCCCCCCCCCCCCTCCCTCCGCTCTCCCTCTCTCTGTCTTTTCCTCTCTTTCCATACTTTAGTAAACGGCTGTAGATTATTGTAAACGGCTGCTGAGGGTGGGCGTCGTCTCGCTCGGCGCTCGCGGTGACTTGTAATACAACTATTCCCCCCCAAGATCCACATTAAAATTTAATCCCCCCTTCCCGTTTCTCAATAATTCATTAATCGCCGGCTAATTGGCGCCGGATAAAAGACTAGCTAACTAGGCTAAGTGTTTCGACTACAAAAAACCAGAGAAAAGACTCCAAAAAAAAAAAAAAACCCCAAAAAAAAAAAAAAAAAAAAAAAAAAATCACTGGAAATCTTCTTGGTGAGGGCTCTGTGGGACTGAGCACGGAGAGCGGAATAAGTGTTAGTAGGTCAAACAGGGTGTCGTATCAAAGGAGCAGCTTTTCAACACCCGTTTATTGATTGTTTGTATGTTTGAAACGCCACACCCAGTTTAACCAGGGTGAAATCCACCCAAACTGTAGGCCGCCCCCCCCACCCCCACCCCACTTCATGAATAATGCATGCGAACACCGAGGCTTTTTCTGGGCTGTGTGGACAAGTTAGCAGCAGCCTGGTAAGCCTACATGCATCCTTAGGGTAAATGATTAGAGAATATCCACTGGGTAATTTTATTTTAGGAGCGAGGAGTGTAAAAACAAGAGCAGGAATGTAGAGGAGAGAAGAATATGAACCATATTGCCTGAGCTGCCTGCTAAAAGGGAGCAGGCAGCAGTTCACAACCCCACCCCCACCCCTGCACGCCTCACCCTCACCCTCACCCCACCCCTCCCAAACACACACACCCCATCTCCCTCACTCTCTTCCTCTTCCTCCCCTCTTGTGTGTGTAACTTTACGAGCTGAGAGCAACAGGAGCTGTGAAAAGAGGTTTCAGCTGATGTGGCAGAATGGAAAGGCCAGGGGAAGGAGAGGGAGAAGAAGGGAGCCAATCTGGCCACAGGCTGCAGTCTTTTTCTCTCTCTGTCTGTCTTCGTCTCTGTCTTTCTCTGGGCACCGCAGGCCGGCAGATGTACACACAGGTATGCAGCCGGACTGTGGAATTACAGACATGCGAAAGAGACTGGTCCGTCGCAGCCGCGCGTTCTCCAACAGATGCCTGCGCGCATACGCGTAAATGAGCCTCGGGGGGCTCGACCTCCCCCTCCCATCTCTGTCGGACACATGTGTAAAGAGTGTGTGGTCCTAATGTATCTCCTTTGTTGCATGTGCAAGTGAGCATTGAACACACACTGCTACCGCTAGACGGTAAACAGATGAGGGCACATGTGTGCACATACACACACGGAGACACAGACACACACACACACACACAGGAGAGGTGAGGAAATTGGCAGGCGTAACGGACTGTTGTTCCACTCGGAATTCATTCATTATTTTATCACTCGATTATAAGTTTATTTGGCAGGGGCAGCGCACATTCATCAACATCATAACAGCTATAAAGTGGCGTTGTAAATATGCTGGGGTTGGCTAAAGAACTAATTTACTTCCCCAGTCCCTTGGGCTTTAGAAGTGACTTTGGGATTTTGGTAATTGTTAAAAGTGCTGATGATTAGGATGAAGGAGATTAAAAGCGTGTGGCTGGTTCGGAGCGTTGGAACGCATGCAGAAACAAGAAACTTTATTCCCTGGAAACATATGCAGAGCACACAGACGCACACATTCACTGAGGTGGTAGTGGTAACAGTAATNGCCCCCCCCACCCCCACCCCACTTCATGAATAATGCATGCGAACACCGAGGCTTTTTCTGGGCTGTGTGGACAAGTTAGCAGCAGCCTGGTAAGCCTACATGCATCCTTAGGGTAAATGATTAGAGAATATCCACTGGGTAATTTTATTTTAGGAGCGAGGGAGTGTAAAAACAAGAGCAGGAATGTAGAGGAGAGAAGAATA